>NC_090651.1:190647992-190947992 GCF_040937935.1 Hyperolius riggenbachi | reverse complement strand
CTGAGTCATTGGTGATGTATGCTGTGGGTTTTCCCGAGCAGAGAGCCAGGTTTGTTGTGACGCGACGCTGTGTTTTGCTGCATGCACATGACGTCAGCTGATACTTTGCATATTAGGCTGCTAGTTCCCTACTGAGTCCGCTCGATATCTGGTGAGTTAATTGGCTGTTGAAAGTTTAATTTTATTGGTGGATTGATCACATGAATACTATTTAAAGGGGTAGTGTGTGATACATGTGTATGGGCTTCTCGGCTTGAAAAAGGGCCTGAGACCAGAAACAGCGGGCTGTCGCCGCATAGCCCTATGATTTTATTGTTTTTTCAATAAAAGAGTTTGTTTACTACTGCAGTGCCAGCCTCCTTCCAATACTATTACTTACCTACTATATTGGGATAATTCAGCCTTTTTATGTAACGATCGGTGTAACACAGAGAGGGTCTGATTATCTGTGATCTGCAGTATCACCGAGAATGCAGAATATACCCGATTATTGATGATCTGCAGTATCACCGATAATCAGATATATCTACTAACCTCTGGACACCTGAGATGAGAGTGTTTGGTGCAACAGTAATACTTTGAGGAAAGCACCCAGGGAATGGGAGCAAGACAGTAGGATCTACTGTGATGGGTTAGCTTCCTTCCACAAGCCTGCTGCTCCACAAGGGGCGGGGCCAGGCTGAGACAGTGGGAAGGACAGAACATGAGTGACACCAGTGGAGGAGTGTCACTGACAGATCTGTGAACTATCTTCTAACAGGGGAGATAGTTCTCGAGGTCGGACAAGCCAGGTCGTAAACACACGGACAGATAAAGTACAGAGACAGTAGGCGGATACAGAATCCAGAGACTAGCCAGGTATCGGCAACAGAGAATCAGAAATACAAGGTACAAAATCAGAGATCAGGAGAATGGTCAGGAAATGCAGAAAGTCATAACAGATAATCAACAATGTTTAAGCTTGAGTGTGCGTTCCAAGATTCTCACACTCCAGGACTAACTAGATCATACAAATAATACAGATGGTACAGAATTCCTAGACTAAGGTGTGAGATCCGTGGCCGTCAACACCTTGGAAACTAGTCTAGACAACAATACAGATAGTAATAGAAATCCTAGGCTAAGGTGTGAGTTCCATGATCATCAACACCTTTGGAAACTGACTAATACACACAGATACTGACAAGGTCTGAGTGCTACCACGTAGTGATCGCAACGCCAGACGCCAGAGAAATGACCAGCACCCAGTATATATACACTAGCGCTCTCCAGCGCCTCCCCTAAGTGCTGGACCAATGAAAGTTGCTGCAATTGTCAGCTGACCGGCCTGGTCAGCTGACCCTCCTCTGACTGCCATAAAGGCCCTGCCTCTCTGCGCGCGCGCGCGCGTCCTCCTAAACCAGTGTGGACTATCAATCCCAGCCACACCAGTCATGTGTTGTAATGTTGCTACTGTGTTGGATGCGGAATCCGCCGCCACGCTGTCTGAGCGTGCGGCGTTTCCTCCGCATTCCGCCTTTCTGAGAGAAGCAGGCCTATGCGAGCAACTAGCCGCATTGGATGCGGAATCCGCCGCCCTGTAGTTAGAGCATGCGGCGGTTTCTCCGCGCTCTGACTGCGCCCCAACTGCCATGTCAAACGCGGAATCAGCAGCCTCACTCTGAGTATTGGCGGCGGCTTTTTCGCGTTTTCTCACATTTTATTTTCAATCTCAGGTTTAAGGTCTAGGACGATGGATTTGCGTTTGGTAGTAATCCTTTCTATCATTCCTCTGGAACAGGTTTCCTGATATTCGTACCACTGTTTTGTAAACACTGGATCATTAGGAAACAGGGATTCCGTCATAACTCTCAGACCCCCTGCTGATATCTTTTCCTCTACGTAAACAGCTTGCATTTCAATAAAATGTAGAGAAACCGAGAGCCCAATATAGTGTAGTATGTTAAAACATAAACGAAGTAAGGCAAATCAGTGAGAAGAATATACTCACAAACGTGGGCTACCACACGCGTACGTTAAAAAGGGGCGCTGGGAAAAAAGGGCGCCGGGTTTTTAACGATAAGCATGGATAACGTTTAAAAAAATATTGTACTGTTTTTCGTTTAAAATTAATGTTTTTTAAAGTTATAAATCATTAAATAATGTGCATTAAATCGGCAATTGTAAAAACGTTAATCTTTCGTTTAAATAGTGAAACGTATAATAACGTTTTAAAAAAAAAATTACTAAGTAACCCTCCCTGTACCTACCCCTAACCCCTAGACCCCCCTGTTGATGCCTAAACCTAAGACCCCCCCTGTTGGTGCCTAAGTAACCCTCCCTGTACCTACCCCTAACCCCTAGACCCCCCTGTTAGTGCCTAAACCTAAGACCCCCCTGTTGGTGCCTAAACCTAAGACCCCCCTGTTAGTGCCTAAACCTAAGACCCCCCTGTTGGTGCCTAAACCTAAGACCCCCCTGTTGGTGCCTAAACCTAAGACCCCCTGTTGGTGCCTAAACCTAAGACCCCCCTGTTGGTGCCTAAACCTAAGACCCCCCTTTTGGTGCCTAAACCTAAGACCCCCTGTTGGTGCCTAAACCTAAGACCCCCCTGTTGGTGCCTAAACCTAAGACCCCCCTGTTGGTTTTTTCGTTTAAAAATAATGTTAAAAAAAAAAAAATGTACTGTCTTTCGTTTAAAAATAATGTTTGAAAAAAAATATTGTACTGTTTTTCGTTTAAAAATAAAATTTAAAAATGTATAAATCATTAAATAATGTGTAATCATGAGAAACAGTAATAAAACATTAAGTCTCCGGGCGCCGCTTTTAAAACGTTATTTTTCTCCGGCGCCCTTTTTTCCTATCGGGCGCCCATTAAACGATATTTATTATAGGAGTGAATGGCGGCGCCCGATTTGTCCACTAGCCTCAGGCGCCCGAATTTACTGTTTCCCTACCACACAGGCAACCACTGTATAAGCAGGTGAGGAGATTAGACCTGTCCTCACTCAGGGCTAAGAAGTCGCTCTCTGTAGAAGAGAAAAAGGGGTAGATCACCCCTCCACCAGAGGTGGACACGATTTTGCAGTAGGAGAACAGAGGCGCCAGCAGAATAAAAGTGGATACAATTTTTAACATTTGCTAGGAGGAAGTGGTGGACTTACCTCCATAAAGCAGACATGAAAGACTGTCTGAAAAGTAGCAATCACATTTATTATATAGTACCCCAAAAGTGCAACGCGTTTCGCAGGCCGAGCCCGCTTCATCAGGAAATAAGCGTGGGGACAAAACAGAATTGCAGCAATAGCAGGTGTAGCGCCTCACTCTGAGGCGCTACACCTGCTATTTGTAAGGATCTGCTCAGCTGTCTGCACGGGCAGACAGCTGTTTGTCCATTCTTTAGGTCTGAATGCTGCAGTTCTCTGGAAAAGAGACCTGTCTTCGCTTTGCAAGTTTCAGAGTTGCTCTGCTGAGGAATTTGCATACACTTGTCATGCAAATTGCCTAGCTGCCTCCTTTGAAGGCTTGCAGTATAAATACCATGTTCTCCCAGAATCCCTGGCTGGTCATGATGGTTTGTTCCTGCAAACTCTCCTGGAGTGTCAGCCTTGCTGTCGTTTGCTAAGATTATCTTAGAGTAATTCCCGGGGACTGCACTAGGCATCCCTTCTAGTGCAGTCAGGTTGTATTATCTGTATTGCCTTGTTCTGTCTCTCTGTCTCGATTGTCTTGTCGCCAGCGGCGGTCGACAGGAAATCGTTCTGTCTGTCTGGGAGTGTAGGCCAGAGCTGTGGTTGCTACTGGCTGCTCCATCTGTCTGGATTGCATTCGCCCTAGTGGTAGTGGCAGTGCTTCCTTCTGTATTCTGCCTTAGGGGTGCTAACCAGAGCAGCAGTTGCTACTGGTAGCCCCATCTGTTTGTCTGTCTGGATCGCATCCGCTCTAGCAGTAGCAGCGGTGCTTCCTTCTGTGCTCTGTCTGGGAGTGTAGGCCAGAGCTGCGGTTGCTGCTGGCTACTCCTTCTTTCTGTCTTGTCTGGTACGAACGCTTGCTGTAGGCTCGGTGAGGTAACCGTTTAGCAAGCGCTCGCGTTCTCTATTTCGTGTTTCTGTTGTACTGGTTAGTTAGGGTGGCACGCTTATCACTGGGCGCCTAATGCGCGGTGATCGTGTCTATAACGCGTTCGCTGTTGCGAATGAGTGCGGTGTTCGCGTTTAGCTAGCGTTTGTTATTTTCCTTGATGTTCTAATTGTTGTTGCTTGCTGTGCCTTTTGCTACTCTCGTGCTCTGTCCTGCTCAGTCTTGTGTCTGTTGGCAATCGCCAGGCTGGCAATTGCATTCATACTTTGTTTCTGCTGATGTGTGTTCACCGTCGCTGGGTGGCGACTAGATTGGTGGACACACATTAAAAAGTTCCATTTTGGTCTCATCTGACCAGAGCACCTTCTTCCACATGTTTGCTGTGTCCCCCACATGGCTTGTGGCAAACTGCAAACGGGATTTCCTATGCTTTTCTGTTCACAATGACTTTCTTCTTGCCTATGGACAGATTCCCCCACCTGAGCTGTAGATCTCTGCAGCTCATCCAGAGTCACCATGGGCCTCTTAACTGCATTTCTGACCAGCACTCTCCTTGTTCGGCCTGTGAGTTTAGGTGGATGGCCTTGTCTTGGTAGGTGTATAGTTGTGCCATACTCCTTCCATTTCTGAATGATCGCTTGAACAGTGCTCCGTGGAATGTTCAAGGCTTTGGAAATCTTTTTGTAGCCTAAGCCTGCTTTAAATTTCTCAATAACTTTATCCCTGACCTGTCTGGTGTGTTCTTAGGACTTCATGGTGTTGTTGCTCTCAATATTTTCTTAGACAACCTCTGAGGCTGTCACCGAGCAGTTGTATTTGTACTGACATTAGATTACACACATGTGCACTCTATTTAGTCATTAGCACTCATCAGGCAATGTCTATGGGAAACTGACTGCACTCAGACCAAAGGGGGCTGAATAATTACGCACACCCCACTTTGCAGTTATTTATTTTTAAAAAATGTTTGGAATCATGTATGATTTTCGTTCCACTTCTCACGTGTATAGCACTTTATATTGGTCGTTCACGTGGAATTCCAACAAAATTAATTCATGTTTGTGGCAGTAATGTGACAAAATGTGGAAAACTTCAAGGGGGCCGAATACTTTTGCAAGCCACTGTATATTGCAAAAAGGGTGTGTGCATCAAACACCAAGTGAACCCTTATATACCTGGCTTTGCAGATTAGGCCTAATTAGCTTATTCATGAGACACTACTCAAGCAAATCTGCATTCACTTTGCATTGCCAGGATATGCAGGGTTTTGCCAACTAACTCACCGCAAAATTTTGGCCCTGCGGGGGATTAGTTCGCGCAGCATTTAGCACTTATCCAGGATCGCCACGTGGAGGCCCCCCCAGGATCCCAGGAAAAGGGGGGCCAACAGGGCACTCCAAGCACTCTCACTGCTCAGAGACTCTGTAGCCGCCCCCCTGGGGGGAGGTTAAGAAGTGCGGGGCGGCCCCTCCCAAGCGCTGCCACCGCCAGGGAGGGCCGCCCGCACCCACCTCCCAAAGGATAGGTCCTACCTTATTTCGTATTGCGTCCAAGTGCATTATTATGCCAGGCCAAATGTGTGCGACTTGGGAGCACTATGACGGGGGGGGGGGGGGGAGTAAAGCATAAATCACTCCAAGCCTAGTAAAGCTCAAGGGTGACTCTACAGCTCCCCACCCCATTGGGGAAACAGGATGCACACAGCCCATGTAAAGAGGGTCATCCACCATCTGCTTCCAGAAGAAAGGAACTGAAAACGTATTGCAAAAAGGGTGTGTGCATCAAACACCAAGTTAACCCTTATATACCTGTCTTTGCAGATAAGGCTTAATTAGCTTATTCATGAGACACTGCTCATCCTGCATTTGCTTTCGCATGCCAGGATATGCAGGGTTTTGACAACTAACTCACCGCAATATTTTTGCCCTGCTGGGAATTAGTTCATGCAGCATTTATCACTTATCCAGGATCGCCACGTGGAGGCCCCCCCAGGATCCCAAGGTCAAATATCGTGCTTTAAAAAGAAAAAGGATGGCACTCAGACTCAAACAACTTAAAATTGAACGGTACATAAAAAAGTATAAAACCATAAACTTTATACAATTATCAATTTTGTAATAAAAGTTAATAAAACAGAATTAAAAAAATCCTTCTTGTGGAAAAACAGCACATATACTAGAGCCAAGTCTCTCTCTGCAATATACTATAATTCAAGATCCGTTCTGCCATGCGGTAGCGCATAGTACCACTCCAAAGTGCCAGTGCTAACATAGTGCAAAGTACATATGAGATCCATGATTATGACTAAAATAGGAACATGTAAAAGTGAGTATAAGACATTTCCTGCTGCTAAATATGGTAGATACTACAAAGTGGCATAATTTTGTCCTAGTATATGTGTAAAACCTATTGGAATAATAGAAGATTAAAGGAAAACTTAAGTGAACTATAAAAAATGAGATTTACTCACCTGGGGCTTCCCTCAGCCCCCAGCAGCCGATCGGTGCCCTCGCAGCCCCGCTCTGACGCTCCAGGACCCGCCGGCGAACACTTCCGGTTTGGCCGTCACAGCCAACAGGCATGGGAACGCGAGTGATTCTTCGCGTTCCCAGCCTGTATATCGCCCCCTATGCTGCTATTGCGGCCAGCTGGTCGCAATAGCAGCAATAGGGGGCGATATACAGGCTGGGAACGCGAAGAATCACTCGCGTTCCCATGCCTGTCGGCCGGTGACGGCCAAACCGGAAGTGTTCGCCGGCGGGTCCTGGAGCGTCAGAGCGGGGCTGCGAGGGCACCGATCGGCTGCTGGGGGCTGAGGAAAGCCCCAGGTGAGTAAATCTCATTTTTTATAGTTCACTTAAGTTTTCCTTTAACCATGTATACCCATAAAATACTGGGAGACATCTCAAGCTCACTCCAACCTGAATTATCGCAAATTCTTTCTGTTTTAAGAAAGCAAACTTGTTTTATTTAGCATTTTAGTAAGGGGGCTTTTAGGACCATTGTAGCCCCTTACACACTTCAATGAGTTCTGGTTCACCATGAGCTTGCTGGTTAGTCTGTACCTCGGTGTTACAAGCCCTACTCCACAAAGCCAAATTAATCCATGCCATGCACTGATGAGGATCAAACAATCCGAAACAGTCTGTATGCATGTTGGATTATTATGGCTCTGTACAAATTAACAAGCTGACACATCATTGCATTCCAGCGGTTCTGGAGGTGTGTTTAGCTTCTAAGGGTAACAATGGTTAATTTGCATATATTCAGCAGTGATGCACTCCAACCTGAATTATCACAAATTCTTTCTGTTTTAAGAAAGCAAATGTAACGATTGGGGAATTATTTCCGTGGTCAGCGCACAGGACGCGCGCCGACACTACGGAAATCCTCCACAAGCGTGTAAATTGAGAGAACCCAGCTATGGTGCTATGCACCTGTAGAAGGAGATTCCCACCGGCAGATGGAGCTGTGGAGTGCAGACGAACACAGCCTCTGCACTGCCACGGACGCCAGATGAGAATTGTACGAGTTGAAGCAATGCAGTGCAAGATCGCCCTTAAAGAGAGAGAGAACACAGAGACAGAATGTATGTGTGTCCACCAATCGAGTCGCCACCCAGCGACGGTGAAAACACAACAGCGGAAATTAAGTGGTAACGCAATCGCCAGAGTGGCGATTGCCAATAGTGACACAAGACCGACTAGACAGAGCACAAGTATAAAGAAAGAGCACAGAAACAGAATGAATGTGTGTCCACCAATCTAGTCACCACCCAGCGACGGTGAACACACATCAGCAGAAACAAAGTATTAATGCAATCGCCAGACTGGCGATTGCCAACAGACACAAGACTGAGCAGGACAGAACACGAGAGTAGCAAAAGGCACAGCAAGCAAGAACAATCAGAACATCAAGGAAAATAACAAACACTAGCTAAACGCGAACACCGCACTCATTCGCAACAGCGAACGCATTTACAACACGATCACCGCACGTTAGGCGCCCAGTGATAAGCGTGTCACCCTAACTAACCAATGAAACACAAACACGAAATAGAGAACGCGAACGCTCACTAAACGGTTACCTCACCGAGCCTACAGCAAGCGTTCGTACCAGACAAGACAGGCAGATGGGGCTACCAGTAGCGACCGCTGCTCTGGCTGGCACCACTAAGGTAGAATACAGAAGGATGCACTGCCACTACCACTAGGGCGAATGCAATCCAGACAGATGGAAAAGCCAGTAGCAACCGCAGCTCTGGTCTACACTCCCAGACAGACAGAACGATTTCCTGTCGACCGCCGCTGGCGACAAGACAATCGAGACAGAGAGACAGAACAAGGCAATACAGATAATACAACCTGACTGCACTAGAAGGGATGCCTAGTGCAGTCCCCAGGAATTACTCTAAGATAATCTTTAGCAAACAAGCAAGGCTGATTCTCCAGGAGAGTTTAGCAGGAGCAAACCATCATGACCAGCAAAGGACTCTGGGAGAACATGGTATTTATACTGCAAGCCTTCAAGGGAGGCAGCTAGGCAATTTGCATGACAAGTGTATGCAAATTCCTCAGCAGAGCAGCTCTGAAACTTGCAAAGTGAAGACAGGTCTCTTTTCCAGAGACCTGCAGCTTTCAGACCTAAAGAATGGTCAAACAGCTGTCTGCCTGTGCAGACAGCTGAGCGGATCATTACAGCAAACTTTTGTTTTTCTACCCATAAAATATAAATACATGTATACACATATAAACAAGGAAGGTAAGCTGGTTTAAGGGCTGGGACAGGTAGTGTATACATATACTCCATAGATCTACGGGGGGTGCCGCTGCTAAAGACTGTGACAGGGAGTGTGCTGATTGAATCTGCAAGGAGTTGCTAGCGGGGCCGCTGCTATATAAATGCTGAGATCCCCTCTAGAAAGGATGTTAAAGGGAAGGTTCAAGCAAAATAAAAAAATGTGATTCACTTACCTGGGGCTTCTACCAGCCCCATGCAGCCATCCTGTGCCCTTGTAGTCACTCACTGCTGCTCCAGTCCCCCGCTGGCAGCTTGCCGACCTCGGAGGCCGGCGGGACACATTGCGTACATTTTTACGCATTCCCGCGAGTGCAGCAACATTAGCACATACATTTTTACGCGTTACTGGTTTAATGCATAAAAATGTACGCATTGAACCAGTAACGCGTAAAAATGTATGTGCTAATGTTGCTGCACTCGCGGGAATGCGTAAAAATGTACGCAATGCGTCCCGCCGACCTCCGAGGTCGGCAAGCTGCCAGCGGGGGACTGGAGCAGCAGTGAGTGACTACGAGGGCACAGGATGGCTGAATGGGGCTGGTAGAAGCCCCAGGTAAGTGAAAGGGCTGGGCCAAGGCATAGGCTGTAGTGTCAGAATTCTAGCGGTTTTATTTATGCAGGAAAAAGCTGTCATAAGTGTATGGTTTAAGCTTTAATGTTCTATGCAAAATTTCATTGTAAACTGTAAAGTTGGGTTACTTCTTTAAAATATTGCTATGTGACATCTGAACATATTCCAGGCTGTAAAGCTTAGAAGATTTTAACTTGCAAGCTGGAAGATTGTTGATGTACTGGTTACAAGAAGCCAAAACATTCTTTGTTAATGTCAAGGTTAGACTGCACAGTATGTGTAAGACAGAATGCTGGTTTAAAACTCACATTACTGCAGTAATATAAATGCACATAATTATTACACACAGATATTAATTAATCTAAATATTAATGATCAATACAGTCCTTCTAAAGAAAGGAATAGTTATTGTTAAACCCTATATAATAGAATCTATTACTTTGAAACATGTAAGTTGTATTCTACCCGTGAAAGATGAGACAGTAAGACTTTCTCGTGAGATTGTTATGGTTCTGGAAGAATTGTTGACGTGCTCTAGTTTCAGAAAGCTGATAACACATGATGTTTTGGGAACAAGTTATATAAATATTAAACAAAGAAGGTGTTTTCCCAATTAGTTAAAGATGACAACGATGCCACCTAGTGGTCTCATATTCTTATGAAATCAACATTATTAATAGATTGTTATTTGTTATGAAATGCTGACCTCTGCCGGTGGACATTATATTTATTTTATTAGAAAGACAAAAATATAGACATTGATTTTATGTTATTAAGATTTAATATGCAATTATATCTTATATGATTAATTGTTTTAAGAAGAATTATATAATAAGCTTTATATTTAAATAAGTATATTAGAAGCCCTGTATGTTTTAATAAGCCTTAAATTGCTGAAGGCTCTCACAGGTCTGGTTACAGAGTCAACCTGACCAATCTCATGTCTGGGGAAGTACCAAGACATTCCAACATAATTAGCAGCGAACACTTTATCAGAAATGCGTCATGAATGATATTGTTTAGTCTCCATGTCTGGGTCAGCCAACAGATAAGATGGCTGTTGACGTCCATTTTTAATTAAGTGCGTCAGAAATGACCCTATATCAAATGTCAAGCACTCCAAATGACGTAAATTCCCACAAGATAAGGTAATTAAGAATTTATAAACAATAATATTGTGACTTAGGTAATCAAAACATGATAAAGCATTGACGCACGAAAGCTTTAGCCAATCAGAGCCTGGGATTCAGGGAAAGTCCAGATTAGGCAGCCATATTGCCTCCAACCCCTATAAAAGTAGAAGCTGAAAGCTCATAGTTTGCAGAAGCCCAACAATCTCCTGAGAAGACACATGAGGCAGAAGCTACCTTCCCACACGTGGTTCTAGATGCTGAGGAGATGACAGAGAAGGGGTAATATGCTTAATATTCTGGTGATTTACTTTATTAATTTTTCAGCATTAAGTTTTATTAAGATGTTAGCAAGAAGTTTTTTAGAAGCTATTTTTTATGTTATTTCTTTAAGAAGATTACTACAAGTATTACACAGCTACTAGATACACAGCTATTGATAGAGATGAGACTATTTTTGATCTTATTCTACATAACACAACCGTTATATTACTTTTTGAATGTCCTTAGAAGATTGATGATCGCTTGGCTATAAAGCCTTGATAAGATGGAATACTGTTAGAAGGAAACACTACTTGGAACTGTTCATATTTTGTATATATGCTGTATGATAGGCAAATACAATTTTTTATATAAAATCATATACTGAGTGCTCTGATTCATTTCAAGGTATACCGTCAATCTATAATTACTGTTATAGAGGGTTCAGACCCCACTATGCCGGATTTATATGATAGCAACGCTTTAAGGGCCGGTCCTTTACTGAGTTAGCAATCATGAAAAAGGCAAAAACCGCTCGGGTTTTTGACAGTAGAGGCTCCAGCCTCAGGGCCCAGTGTAGGAGGGGGCGCACCATTCATTCAGCTGTCATTCCTAATTGTGTATGAAGCAGAAAGAAATAGGAAAAGGGGATACATGGCAGCGACTGCAAGCCAGATAACTAGAGATTAAGGTGTTGGGGGGGTTTGGGGGCTCTGGGGCGCCTCTTAGTCTAATAGCAATCAGTGTGTGACAGCTGGGGTGGGAGGGATAGAGGGGTGCACTTTGGTGTCTCAGCCTTGGGTGCTGGAGGACCTTGTCCCTGCTCTGAGTGAAACTTATTTTTTATTTTGCTTGGACATTCCCTTTAAGGTCACAACCTCATAGATTGTAGTGTAATGCGCCAGCAAAGAGCACTTACCTGATAGTGCTAGAAGAAAGCCTGGGCGCCATAGTGGGCAAACGCCACGCTGAGTGTTAAATAATGAGAGCACGGGGGAAGGTATCCGCCCCCTGGAGGGGAATCCTGTGACGTCAAAGTCTTTGTACGTCACTTCCGGTATAGCTCGACGCTGTACAGTGAAGGGGAAGTAGCCGCCATATTAAGTGTGGCTAAGCTCAAATGAGGTCGGCCATCAGCCATAGTGTGTGTGGCTGAAACTAAATTATGCAAGAGCGGTGGGCATATTGAGTGTGGCGCTAAGCTATGCTGAGAAGGCGGCGGCCATATTGTGTCTGGTCAAAGATTATAAATGTGCCCGCCATATTGTGTGTGGAGTAGTGTCCACAATAAGGATAGCAGTAGCCATTTTAGATACAATAGTTATATACTGGCGGAGGCCATATTAGAGGTGGTGCCTGATCACAGTGAGTTAGGGACATTGCCTTATAGATGGTGGGATGGGGGAATCAATGGCCCTAGATATGTGGCCATAAGTGTAAACGCTAGTACCAGTGTTAATGTGGGTATATGGTTAATCATATAATGTATGGCATTATAATGTATGGCAATATATAGTGAATGGCATATTTAGCGTCTTGTATCAGCAGTCAAGTCAGCACCATCCAGTAGTGATAAAGCTCTTTTATTGATAAAACGACATAGCAAGCATTACAGCGACAGCAGCGCTGTTTCGGTCCGCAGACCTTTCTCAAGCTGTATCAGGCATTGTTATACCATCTAGCACTTATACTACGTTTATATAGCTCCCTCCCAAATTGAACACCAATCACAGGCAGAGTCCTTCAGCCAATAAGACTTGCACAGTGGTCAAACGGACCACATAGAGAACTGCCAAACTCAATATGCAAAAATGGGGCATCCCATAATATATAACATGTGTTACTCCTCCCTGCTGAGCGGACCAAAATGTAAACCGCTCATCTATATGCAAAAATATGCGCATATACGCAACTACTCACCAGCCGCCCTCAGCGAGATCTATTCGGCGTGTGAATGCGGCCAAGCCACTTCCTGTATCCAAGGACGTCACCATGACGTTCAGTCACATGTGTCAGCGTCACCAGGGGGCGTCAACTAGACGCTCTCAGTTCCCATGGTGACTCTCAGCGTCCATGACCAGCCAACCAGCGTGTAAATCCAGCTAAGCCACTTCCTATATCCAAGGGCGTCATCATGACGTCCAGTCCCATGTGTCAGCGTCACCAGGGGGCGTCAACTAGACGCTCTCAGTTCCCATGGTGACTCCCAGCGCCTGTGTCCGGCTAGTGAGCCGGCACACAGCGCATCTATGTGGTATCTGATCTCTCTAATCAGATGATATGTAGTTAACACTCACCAGCAAGATCTCGCCGTGGACTTCTGGACTTATAAAATGGATTTGAAGGCAGTTTGAAAAACACGTCTAACAATACTTGGCTTATAAGGACAATGCCTTGTGACTGGATCTACAATAGGGAAAAATAGAGAAAAATAATAATAAAGAAGTTAGTAAATAATATACAACACTAAATACAATATTAGCATATCAGACCACTCCCTACACATTAGAGAACACTGAACAAAACACATCTTCATTAAATACAAGGCAAAAGGTCGTATTCCTTGTTGAGACCCCCCCCTCCCCACCGTCCCCAATTTGCGGATCCACCCTGCTTCTCTAATAAGTAATGATTTATGCCTATCACCTCTTCTAGGATGCCTCGGTACATGGTCAATTACTTGCACTCTCAATTGAGTGACTGAATGACCATGCTCCTTAAAATGTTTAGAGACTGCCTGTTCCTCATCCCCCCCTCGAATCGCACTCTTATGTGAAGAAATTCTGTCCTTTAGTGGCTGGGTTGTTTTTCCTACATAACCCAGTCCACACGGACACTTTAACAAATACACAACATATGTTGAATCACAGTTATAATATCCTTTTATATAAAATTTCCGCCCGCTAGAGGGATGGGTAAAGCAGTCTCCCTTAGAAACCAAACTGCACATGTGACACCGTAAACACGGAAAGGAACCATTTCTTGCACTTTTCTCTCGTGGTTGTTCATAAGTTTTTACAACCTTATCCCTAATAGTTGGTGGACGTCTAAAAGATAATAGGGGAGGCTGTCTGAACTCTTCTATATGTGGGAAAGCATCCTGCAATAATTTCCAATGTTTCCTAACCACTTTACCAATTTGGTCACTCCAACTATTATAGGTGGTTACTAATGGAATCCTAGGACCACCCATTTTTCTATTGCCAGATTTCTTTCTCTTTTTACATATCTCTTCTGGGTAACCCCTTCTTTTAAATCTACTCCTCATCTGTTCTACTCTTTCAGTCCGCCTCTGAGGATCCACTACCAATCTTTCCACTCTATCAATTTGCCCACTAGGGATATTATCCCTAATATGTTTGGGATGAAAGCTCCCATATTCCAAAATGGAATTTCTATCTGTTGGTTTGGTGTACAGGTCCGTGAGAAACCTGTCACCTGACCTGTACACCAAAGTATCAAGAAACGGCACCTCATCAGTTGCCACATGTGCAGTCAAAACAATGGAAGGACATCGTCCCCTCAATTCCTCAATGAAATCATCTTGGGTCGAATGCGGCCCCGCCCACACGCAAAAAACGTCATCAATGTACCTCCACCAGCATTTGGCATGCTGGCGGAAAAGCACACTATTATATACTAAGGCCTCTTCAAATTGACCCATAAACAGATTTGCGTAGGACGGAGCCACATTCGACCCCATAGCTGTCCCTCTACACTGTACATAGAATTAGCCCTCAAACAAAAAATAATTCTCCTGCAGAATGATACGAAGCAATGAAACCACAAATCTCCTTTGAGGAGTAGACAAATCAGATCGAGTCATAAGGTACCATTCGACAGCCTCCACACCCCCATCATGTGGGATGGAGGTGTAGAGGCTCTCTACATCCAGTGTCACCAGCAAAGACTCGCTAGGGATTGCTGTTAAATTGTTTAATTTATTAATAAACATATTCGTATCCCTCAAGTATGAATCTATACTTTGAACCATCGGCTGAAGCAACTTGTCTATGAACTGGGCTATTGGGACAAAGACAGAGTCCACCCCTGAAACAATAGGTCATAGGTCTTCCCGGTGGAGCCGTGAGACTTTTGTGAATCTTAGGCAAGGTATATAGTATGGAAGTCCTTGGATTATCCTTTACCAAAAAACGTGCACAGTCCTGATCGATAACATCTTTTCCTACAGCCTCATCCACCAGAGATTTAATTAATCCCTGGATCCTAAACAGAGGGTCCACTTCGACCTTCCTATAGACTGCTTCTTGTGCCAATTGTTGTAAGATCTCTTGCCTATAATAATCTGCATCTAAAACTACTACCGCTCCTCCTTTGTCTGCTGGTCTCACTACGATTGATTTATTGTCCTGTAAATTTTTTATTGCCGTACGTTCTCCACTAGTTAAATTCGGTGTGACATGGAAGTTCCTTTTATTATATTCCAGCTCCAGATTATGCAGCTCCATATTAACTCTAGAGATGTAAGTGTCAATCACAGGATGACTTGGTGGGTTGAACGCACTTTTATTGCGCAACCCTAAAGGCTTCAGTGTAAGTTCCTGTTCCTCTCTAACTTCCTTAGTCACTGGCCAAGGGGGCAATGAAGCAAAATATTGCTTTAACTTGATGTTTCTAAAAAAACGGCATAAATCAAGATCTACTTTGAAAAAATCAGGACCAAAAGTGGGACGAAAGCCTAGTCCGTGCTTCAGTACTCGTTTTTCATCTTCCGTTAACACATACTGGGATAGATTCACCACTAGTTGTTGTTCCGTTGTGTTTTCTGTCTTAGATTCATTTTGCTTGTCATGGCATTGTCGGATTTGTTTTTGCTTTTTTTGCTGGTACCTCTTTCCTCCTCGTCTTCTTGGTTTTTTGTCGGAGCCAGGGAGGAGTCCCTCGACGAGGATAAAAAATCTGATGAGGATGCATTGCCACCAGTAGGTTGTCGGGGCACTTTGCCGCGTCTGGGAAGGGGAATGCGTCCTCTCTTTTTGACGCTGGGTTCAGCGTCAAAAAGAGAGGACGCATTCCCCTTCCCAGACGCGGCAAAGTGCCCCGACAACCTACTGGTGGCAATGCATCCTCATCAGATTTTTTATCCTCGTCGAGGGACTCCTCCCCGGCTCCGACAAAAAACCAAGAAGACGAGGAGGAAAGAGGTACCAGCAAAAAAAGCAAAAACAAATCCGACAATGCCATGACAAGCAAAATGAATCTAAGACAGAAAACACAACGGAACAACAACTAGTGGTGAATCTATCCCAGTATGTGTTAACGGAAGATGAAAAACGAGTACTGAAGCACGGACTAGGCTTTCGTCCTACTTTTGGTCCTGATTTTTTCAAAGTAGATCTTGATTTATGCCGTTTTTTTAGAAACATCAAGTTAAAGCAATATTTTGCTTCATTGCCCCCTTGGCCAGTGACTAAGGAAGTTAGAGAGGAACAGGAACTTACACTGAAGCCTTTAGGGTTGCGCAATAAAAGTGCGTTCAACCCACCAAGTCATCCTGTGATTGACACTTACATCTCTAGAGTTAATATGGAGCTGCATAATCTGGAGCTGGAATATAATAAAAGGAACTTCCATGTCACACCGAATTTAACTAGTGGAGAACGTACGGCAATAAAAAATTTACAGGACAATAAATCAATCGTAGTGAGACCAGCAGACAAAGGAGGAGCGGTAGTAGTTTTAGATGCAGATTATTATAGGCAAGAGATCTTACAACAATTGGCACAAGAAGCAGTCTATAGGAAGGTCGAAGTGGACCCTCTGTTTAGGATCCAGGGATTAAATAAATCGCTGGTGGATGAGGCTGTAGGAAAAGATGTTATCGATCAGGACTGTGCACGTTTTTTGGTAAAGGTTAATCCAAGGACTTCCATAGTATATACCTTGCCTAAGATTCACAAAAGTCTCGCGGCTCCACCGGGAAGACCTATTGTTTCAGGGGTGGACTCTGTCTTTGTCCCAATAGCCCAGTTCATAGACAAGTTGCTTCAGCCGATGGTTCAAAGTATAGATTCATACTTGAGAGATACGAATATGTTTATTAATAAATTAAACAATTTAACAGCAATCCCTAGCGAGTCTTTGCTGGTGACACTGGATGTAGAGAGCCTCTACACCTCCATCCCACATGATGGGGGTGTGGAGGCTGTCGAATGGTACCTTATGACTCGATCTGATTTGTCTACTCCTCAAAGGAGATTTGTGGTTTCATTGCTTTGTATCATTCTGCAGGAGAATTATTTTTTGTTTGAGGGCCAATTCTATGTACAGTGTAGAGGGACAGCTATGGGGTCGAATGTGGCTCCATCCTACGCAAATCTGTTTATGGGTCAATTTGAAGAGGCCTTTGTATATAATAGTGTGCTTTTCCGCCAGCATGTCAAATGCTGGTGGAGGTACATTGATGACGTTTTTTGCGTGTGGGCGGGGCCGCATTCGACCCTAGATGATTTCATTGAGGAATTGAGGGGACGATGTCCTTCCATTGTTTTGACTGCACATGTGGCAACTGATGAGGTGCCGTTTCTTGATACTTTGGTGTACAGGTCAGGTGACAGGTTTCTCACGGACCTGTACACCAAACCAACAGATAGAAATTCCATTTTGGAATATGGGAGCTTTAATCCCAAACATATTAGGGATAATATCCCTAGTGGGCAAATTGATAGAGTGGAAAGATTGGTAGTGGATCCTCAGAGGCGGACTGAAAGAGTAAAACAGATGAGGAGTAGATTTAAAAGAAGGGGTTACCCAGAAGAGATATGTAAAAAGAGAAATAAATCTGGCAATAGAAAAATGGGTGGTCCTAGGATTCCATTAGTAACCACCTATAATAGTTGGAGTGACCAAATTGGTAAAGTGGTTAGGAAACATTGGAAATTATTGCAGGATGCTTTCCCACATATAGAAGAGTTCAGACAGCCTCCCCTATTATCTTTTAGACGTCCACCAACTATTAGGGATAAGGTTGTAAAAACTTATGAACAACCACGAGAGAAAAGTGCAAGAAATGGTTCCTTTCCGTGTTTACGGTGTCACATGTGCAGTTTGGTTTCTAAGGGAGACTGCTTTACCCATCCCTCTAGCGGGCGGAAATTTTATATAAAAGGATATTATAACTGTGATTCAACATATGTT
This sequence comes from Hyperolius riggenbachi, assembly GCF_040937935.1. NCBI lineage: Eukaryota > Metazoa > Chordata > Amphibia > Anura > Hyperoliidae > Hyperolius > Hyperolius riggenbachi. The sequence continues at coordinate 190,930,011 of NC_090651.1, read as the reverse complement.
GTGTATTTGTTAAAGTGTCCGTGTGGACTGGGTTATGTAGGAAAAACAACCCAGCCACTAAAGGACAGAATTTCTTCACATAAGAGTGCGATTCGAGGGGGGGATGAGGAACAGGCAGTCTCTAAACATTTTAAGGAGCATGGTCATTCAGTCACTCAATTGAGAGTGCAAGTAATTGACCATGTACCGAGGCATCCTAGAAGAGGTGATCGGCATAAATCATTACTTATTAGAGAAGCAGGGTGGATCCGCAAATTGGGGACGGTGGGAAGGGGGGGCCTTAACAAGGAATACGACCTTTTGCCTTGTATTTAATGAAGATGTGTTTTGTTCAGTGTTCTCTAATGTGTAGGGAGTGGTCTGATATGCTAATATTGTATTTAGTGTTGTATATTATTTACTAACTTCTTTATTATTATTTTTCTCTATTTTTCCCTATTGTAGATCCAGTCACAAGGCATTGTCCTTATAAGCCAAGTATTGTTAGACGTGTTTTTCAAACTGCCTTCAAATCCATTTTATAAGTCCAGAAGTCCACGGCGAGATCTTGCTGGTGAGTGTTAACTACATATCATCTGATTAGAGAGATCAGATACCACATAGATGCGCTGTGTGCCGGCTCACTAGCCGGACACAGGTGCTGGGAGTCACCATGGGAACTGAGAGCGTCTAGTTGACGCCCCCTGGTGACGCTGACACATGGGACTGGACGTCATGATGACGCCCTTGGATATAGGAAGTGGCTTAGCTGGATTTACACGCTGGTTGGGTGGTCATGGACGCTGAGAGTCACCATGGGAACTGAGAGCGTCTAGTTGACGCCCCCTGGTGACGCTGACACATGTGACTGAACGTCATGGTGACGTCCTTGGATACAGGAAGTGGCTTGGCATTCACACGCCGAATAGATCTCGCTGAGGGCGGCTGGTGAGTAGTAGCGTATATGCGCATATTTTTGCATATAGATGAGCGGTTTACATTTTGGTCCGCTCAGCAGGGAGGAGTAACACATGTTATATATTATGGGATGCCTCATTTTTGCATATTGAGTTTGGCAGTTCTCTATGTGGTCCGTTTGACCACTGTGCAAGTCTTATTGGCTGAAGGACTCTGCCTGTGATTGGTGTTCAATTTGGGAGGGAGCTATATAAACGTAGTATAAGTGCTAGATGGTATAACAATGCCTGATACAGCTTGAGAAAGGTCTGCGGACCGAAACAGCGCTGCTGTCGCTGTAATGCTTGCTATGTCGTTTTATCAATAAAAGAGCTTTATCACTACTGGATGGTGCTGACTTGACTGCTGATACAAGACGTTGGAGTGTCGGAGTATGCAGAGACACTGCGGGTCCTAGCACATCCTTCTGTTTTTCCTTCCATGGGTGCTTGCTTCATACTGCTTCATTAATGGCATATTTAGCAGCAGGAAATTTCTTATACTCATTTTTACATGTTCCTATTTTAATCATAATCATGGATCTCATTTGTACTTTGCACTGTTAGCACTGGCACTTTGGAGTGTGGTACTAAGCGCTACCGCATAGCAGAACGGATCTTGAATTATAGTATATTGCAGAGAGAGACTTGGCTCTAGTATATGTGCTGTTTTTCCACAAGGAGGATTTTTTAATTCTGTTTTATTAACTTTTATTACAAAATTTATAATTGTATAAAGTTTATGGTTTTATACTTTTTTTTATGTACCGTTCCTTTTTATGTTGTTTGAGTCTGAGTGCCATCCCTTTTCTTTTTAAAGCACGATATTTGACCTGAAGAAGCCACTGTTGGGTCGTGAAACGTGTTGTCCAAGTACGAAATAAACTATTAACTTATATATCTGTCTATGAGTCTTCATCTCAGGTAAGATTTTTTACTCTTACCTTTGAGAATTAGAACTGATATACCATATCGTTGTAAAACTGAGGGGCGCCTCCTATTGTTTGAAATTTTGAGGAAGATGAGTTTGTTCACAGAGTCCTTGGACAGCCGAGAGCGCTTCTCGGTGACCACGCCACCGGCCACACTGAAGCATCTCTCAGAGAGGACACTGGAAGGGGGGCAGGACAGGACTTCCAGGGCATACTGGGCCAGCTCCCTCCAGATTTCCAGTCTCTTGACCCACTACTCCATGGGATCCACTGGGCTGTCAGTGTCAAGACCGCTGAATGACCCCATGTAGTCAGACACCATGCTGGTCAGTCGCTGCTGCTGGTTGGAGGAGGATGCTGTGGTTGGCACCTCTGCTCTGGGCAGCTCCACTGCATACTGGCTCTTTGTTAGGCTCAGCAGGTCTCCGGGGTGCCAGATGCTGCTGCTGCTGGTGGTCACAGGCATCTATTGCTGGGTCGGCAGAACAGCAACAGCAGGGGAGGAAGGCTGGTGGAATGCTTCCTGCAGTCTGCGCACAAGAGCCTCCTGCAACTCCCTTGTGCGGTGCTCGGTGGTGGATGGCGGCATGAACTGTCCCAGCTTCCCCTTCAGATGCGGGTCCAAGATCAAGGTGATCCAGTTGTCCTCCCTTTCACACATATGGATCACCTGGGGGTCCCTGCGAAGGCAGCTCAACATGTGCGCAGTCATGGGGAAAAGGCCAGCATTGTCAGGCACATCTTCGTCGTCGTCGTCCCCCAAGAGGACATGCCTGTCCTCCTTTTCCTGCACTGTGTCCTCCTGAAACTGCCACCCCTGCACAACGGCAGAGGCGCTCTGCTGCACCCCCTCAGCATCCAGGTTAGGGACCTCCAACTAGTCCTCCACTGCCTGACATTTGTCCTCCTCCTCCTCCTTCTCCTCTTGTGAGCTAGACTGTGCTGCCAACTGCTCCTGATCCAGCTGGCTTAGGGCTGCCCCCTCTTCCATCAGATCACACAGTGCCCTTGTCCAGCAGGCAAACCAGGGGCACCCACTCACAGACAGATGCCCGCACCCGGCTTACTATTTTGTTTCCCTGCAGAAAGGGAGCCAAGACCAGGCACATTTGCTGCATGTATGTGCACTGAACTGCGGAGATCACCTGCAGATTGGTGGAGCCATAGCCATAGACGTTTTCAGCGTCAGACTGGGATCTGGAAAAGCTGAGGATATCCACTTGCTGGCCAAGCAGCAGTAATCAGGTGTTGCTGCTCACAGAGAAGACTTGCTACAGGTCTCTATTTGGAGTGATCATACAGGGTTACTGCTGCTTAGCCAGCAGGTGGATTTCCTCAGTTTTTCCACCTCCCAGTCCGACACTGGACATTTTCCTCACAGATGTACTTGCAAAGAGCCGTCCTGTGCTGCCACAGCTGCTCCAACATCGCCAGTGTAGAGTTCCAGTGAGTTGGGAAATCTATGATCAGGTGGTGTGATGGCAGGCCCTCGAGCTGCTGCAGGCGGGCCAGGGTTACAGAGGCAGTGGCAGAGCGGCGGAAATGGCGCACCAGCTTCCATGCATCTTCCCGAAGCTGGTCCTTCCCCAGGTAGGTGCGCAAGAAGCGCTGCACCACCAAATTGAGGACGTGGGCCAAGCAGGGGAGGTGCTCGAAGTGTCTCCTCTGCACTGCAGCCACAGGTTTGGACCCACTATCGGATGCCATGTAACCAACTTTGAGGCCTCTGGGGGTCAGCCACCTCTGCTCCTGCTTCCTGAGGGTGGCCAGGATGTGGCAGGCCATCAGTTTCTCCTTCCCCAGGCTGACCAATTTCAGCAGCACTTGACAGTGGCGAGGCTTTGCGCTACTACTGAGGTGGGCTTGCTTGCGGGGTGTGGAGGGAATGGGATCAGAGGAGCCTGCTGCATTCCTTCTGATCCTGTGTGGTGGCACCACCAGCTGGCCTACTGCCAAGCCAGCTGCTGCGGCTGTGTTCTTCTCACCCCCTTCCACCCAGAGGCGTAGCTAGGGTTTTCAGCGCCCGGGGACAAAGACTATTAATGCGCCCCCTAAGGTGAAGGGTTGTGACCAAATGTGGGCGTGGTTATGGGTGCTCCACATTTGGTCACGCCCCTTCAAATGTACATGGAGGTTAGCAGGCTCACGCTCACCCACCCTCCCTCAGTATGTACCTTCCAGCATGTTCCAAGACAAATTCAGCAATCATGAGCCCCCCCCCCATCAAGACAAATTCCGCAATCATGAGCAAACATGAGGCCCCCAACATGACCAACTCAGCAATCATGAGGCCTCCAACAAGACAAATTTAGCAATCCTGAGGCCCCCAACAAGACAAATTCAGCAATCATGAGGCCCCTAACAAGACAAATTCAGCAATCATGAGGCCCCTAACAAGACAAATTCAGCGATCTTGAGGCCCCCAACAAATCATGAGGCCCCCAACAAGACAAATTCAGTAACCATGAGCCCCCCAACAAGACAAATTCAGCAGTCATGAGGCACATAAATAGACAGCATTTCACATAAACAGGCAGAATGCCCCCTTAATATGGTAGACACCTCTCACCTGGCAGCAGTTCCCCAAAATACACTCAGTCTGACAGCAGTGCTTCCCCAAAAATAGGTAGCCCCAGGTCTATAGGTGTCCCCAGAATAGGTGGCCAGCAGTATAGATGTCCCCAGAACAGGTAGCCAGGGGTAGAGATGTCCACAGAACAGGTAGCCAGGGGTATATATGCCCAGTATATGTAGGCAGGGGTATGTGTCCCCAGTATATGTAGCCAGAGGTATATGTGCCCAGTATATGTAGCCAGGGGTATATGTGCCCAGTATATATAGTCAGGGGTATATGTGCCCAGTATATATAGCCAGGGGTATATGTGCCCAGTATATGTAGCCAGGGGTATATGTGCCCAGTATATGTAGTCAGGGTTATATGTGCCCAGTATATGTAGCCAGGGGTATAATATGTGCCCAGTATATTTAGTCAGGGGTATATGTGCCCAGTATATGTAGCCAGTGGAATATATGCCCAGTATATGTAGCCAGGGGTATATGTGCCCAGTATATGTAGCCAGGGGTATATATGCCCAGTATATGTAGCCAGGGGTATATGTACCCAGTATATGTAGTTAGGGGTATATGTGGCCAATATATGTAGGCAGGGGTATATGTGCCCAGAGTAGGTAGCCAGGTGTATTTGTGCCCAGAGTAGGTAGCCAGGGGTATATGCCCAGTATATGTAGTTAGGGGTATATGTGCCCAATATATGTAGGCAGGGGTATATGTGCCCAGAGTAGGTAGCCAGGTGTATATGTGCCCAGAGTAGGTAGCCAGGGGTATATGCCCAGTATATGTAGTTAGGGGTATATGTGCCTAATATATGTAGGCAGGGGTATATGTGCCCAGAGTAGGTAGCCAGGGGTATATGTGCCCAGAGTAGGTAGCCAGGGGTATATGCCCAGTATATGTAGTTAGGGGTATATGTGCCCAATATATGTAGGCAGGGGTATATGTGCCCAGAGTAGGTAGCCAGGGGTATATGTGCCCAGAGTAGGTAGCCAGGGGTATATGCCCAGTATATGTAGTTAGGAGTATATGTGCCCAGTATATGTAGGCAGGGGTATATGTGCCCAGAGTAGGTAGCCAGGGGTATATGTGCCCAGAGTAGGTAGCCAGGGGTATATGCCCAGTATATGTAGTTAGGGGTATATGTGCCCAATACATGTAGGCAGGGGTATATGTGCCAAGAGTAGGTAGCCAGGGGTATATGTGCCCAGAGTAGGTAGCCAGGGGTATATGCCCAGTATATGTAGTTAGGGGTATATGTGCCCAATATATGTAGGCAGGGGTATATGTGCCCAGAGTAGGTAGCCAGGGGTATATGTGCCCAGAGTAGGTAGCCAGGGGTATATGTGCCCAGAGTAGGTAGCCAGGGGTATATGTGCCCAGAGTAGGTAGCCAGGGGTATATGTGCCCAGAGTAGGTAGCCAGGGGTATATGCCCAGTATATGTAGTTAGGGGTATATGTGCCCAATATATGTAGGCAGGGGTATATGTGCCCAGAGTAGGTAGCCAGGGGTATATGTGCCCAGAGTAGGTAGCCAGGGGTATATGCCCAGTATATGTAGTTAGGGGTATATGTGCCCAATATATGTAGGCAGGGGTATATGTGCCCAGAGTAGGTAGCCAGGGGTATATGTGCCCAGAGTAGGTAGCCAGGGGTATATGCCCAGTATATGTAGTTAGGAGTATATGTGCCCAGTATATGTAGGCAGGGGTATATGTGCCCAGAGTAGGTAGCCAGGGGTGTATGTGCCCAGAGTAGGTAGCCAGGGGTATATGCCCAGTATATGTAGTTAGGGGTATATGTGCCCAATATATGTAGGCAGGGGTATATGTGCCCAGAGTAGGTAGCCAGGTCAGGTGTCCCCCTCCCCAGCAGGAGGGGAGCAGCGCAGAGAAGAGGAAGAGCTGCTCTCCCTCCCTCGCCCTCCCCTCCAAAGTCCGAGTGGCTGGCAGCGGCGGGCGGAACTTACCTCCGTCTCATCGCAGCGCCGGATGGATCTGCCACTACTCTGGTCTGGTCCAGACCAGAGCAGCGGCTGCGCACCCGAACTTCCGGCCGGCGCTGGAGCGAGACGGAGGTGAGTTCCGCCCGCCGCTGCCAGCCACCCGGACATTGGAGGGGAGGGCGAGGGAAGGAGGGGGGAGATGGCCCCCCTTCCCCACCGTCCGCACAGCTCTCCCTCTTCTCTGCGCTGCTCCTGCTCCCCCCGCAAAAAAAACTAAAAGACCCCGAAGCTCAGCTGGGCGCCCTTGGGGACCAGGCGCCCCGGGGCACTTGTCCTACCCCGACCCCCCCTAGCTCCGCGCCTGCTTCCACCACTGTCACCCAGTGCGCGGTAATGGACAGGTAGCAGCCTGTCTCAAATCAGCTGCTCTACGAGTCCATGGTGATATGGACCCACTCGCCCACAGCGTGGTCAAGCAAATGGGCCACGTTTGCCACCAAAAACTTGTGCAGAGCTGGGATCCTAAACTGGAGCTGCACGTGCATATTACTCCCCTCCTGCACCAGGGAGTACAGAAGGAGCTGTGAACACATGGCTCGGGCCAGCAAGCTGTTCAGATTCTGGATGCGCCTGTGGCCAGGAGGCAGAGGCTTGGTCAAACATTGAAAGCTGTCACTCAGCATGGTCTGCCAATGTCCGGCAGGGGAAGCTGAGGAGGGAGCAGAGGAGGTCAATGAGGACTAGCTGGCCTCACCAGCCTCAATGTCTGTGGCATGAGCTGCCGAGGGCACACTTGAGGGAGAAGTGCATTTTCATGCTGCGGCGGATTGACAACCATGAAGGAGGGATATTTTTGCTGCTACTCCTGAATGCCGCGCAGTGGGACTCCTGCTCTGACCTTCCTGGTCCTTCAACTTCTTATACTCTGCAAAATCATTACAGTGATGGCTCTTCAGGTGGGCCTGGAGGGATGAGGTACCCATCTTAGCCGCGTTGCGCCCACCGCTCAAGGTTTTTTGCAGGAGTTACACACTGCATAGCTTACATCCAGGGTGGGCACATGAAAAAAAAATCCATATTGGGGACGTAAACACCCCCCTACGGTGCAGTTGCTCTCCCTCTGGTTGGGGGTTGCGTGGTGGTGGTGCTGCTGCTGCTGATGGCGGTGCCGGCTGAAGCAGCGGCCTGTGTTCCATGCCCACTGCTGGACCAGCCCCTGCTTGACATGTGGTGATACAATTGCCTATACTCCTGTGCCTCCTCCTCCTCTGAGCTTCCTTCGGAGAACTCAGGCACATAAGAATGGTCCAGCCAATCATCCGCGTCATCAACAAACAGATCATCTCCTGACCCCCCCACCACCTCTTCCTCCCCAACATCCCCAGACACAGACCCCTCCTCATCTTCAAAATCTGGTTGTGCTCGCCCGAGCCCAACCTCCTTCACATTAGGCCCCATGACCTCACCATAGACAGCCATCAAGATGCTCCCAGATGCCGGACTGAGGGGCAGAACGCTCTTGTCCCGGGAGGGATGACCACTGGCTGCTGGGGTGGATGCTACAGCAAGCAAAGTCGTTGCCTGCTGCTAGTACTGCTGCTGGGAGTGCTGGTCACAGTGGGGGTCTGGGAACAAGTAATGTGCTTCCCCTCCACCATCATCTGCCCACTGCCTCTACCTGCCTCTCCTGAATGACCACACGGCGATCCAAGTTGCTGAACATAGTTGCCAACTGCATCCACTGTGCTGCTGATGGACGCTTATCTGCTGCTTCCCCTACAGCTGAGCGCCCTCTCCCTGGGGGTGGACCAGTCCCAGATGCAGCGGCAGCAATGGCACTCCCTCTCCTGCCACGGCCCCTGGCAGACATTCTCTATGCACAACTGTCATGCGTTATTGTCAATAATATGTGTGTGGGGACAGAGAATATAACAGGGGGCTTCATTTTTTGTTTTGGTTTTTAAACAGACAGAAAAGAAAAATAAAGCAAAAAATGCGCAGATGGCGCAAATACTCAATACAGTAATAGAGCAGTTAAATGAGTTAAACCGTGCCTGCCTGCACTACGCATAGTAAAGTAACTGCACTGCACGCTGGCACAGTACAATGTCACTGACTATACTGAGAAACTACAACTAACTTAAGTAGATCACTGGCTGGTTAGCTTCAATGTTTTTTTTAAACAGACAGAAAAGAACAATAAAACAAAAAATGTGCAGATGGGGCAAATACTCTATACAGTAATAGAGCAGTAAAATGGGTGAACGCGTGCTTGCCTGCACTATGTACAGCAAGGTAACTGCACGCCGGCACAGTACAATTTTACTGACTACACTGAGTGACTACAAGTAACTTCAGTAGATCACTGACTTGTTAGCAGACAGAAAAAGAAAAAAAAAGTGCGCAGATGGCGCACATACTCAATCCAGTAATAGAGCAGTAAATTCAGTGAACACCTCCTGCCTGCCTGCACAATGCACAGCAAAGTAACTGCACGCTGGCACAGTACAATGCCACTGACTACACTGAGTGACTACAACTAACTTAAGTAGATCACCACTGGCTGGCTAGCTAAATATACACATATATCTTGTTTCCACCCCATTCCTTTAGATTGTAAGCTCGCAAGGGCAGGGCTCTCACCCTTTTGTGTCATTGAATGTTATTAGTTTAATTGCTTGCACTCTATTAGACATTTAAACATTTTAGTGATCATGTTAAATTTGCTATTGTAATCAGCAGTTCTGTATTTTGTATCAGTGTTCATATTTGATGTATATCATTGTCTGTATCCCTTGTTTGTTTTCTTACATTGTACATGGAATATGTTGGCACTTTATAAATAATAATAATAATCAAATACAGTAATAGAGCACTAAAATCAGTGAACCTGCCTGCCTAAAGCTCTGCACTAAGTTGCACAGCACAGCACTCAGTACACTGTCTGTCATGACTACACTGACTACACCTTAAGTAAATCACTGGCTCTCTAGCTAAATACAAGTATCAAATACCGTAAGAGACAAATCACATGGGTTAAAACACTGGGTGTTTTAACCAAAAATGCTCTTGCTTTGCAACAAATGGCCTGGAGATGCTCTCAGTGCCACAGTCTAGCAAGGACAGCGCTCTCAACACGCTTTATATACAGAATGGGAGGGCAGAGCCTCCTCTCCTTTGATTGGTTGGCTAGGGCCTACGCTGGGGGCCTCTGATTGGCCCAGGGACATAACTTCCCCCAGTCACAGATTCGACGTTGTGATCTTGGCTGTGATCACGGCAAAATACGCTTAACAATGGCCGAATCCGTGATTGAAACCCGTGATCGCGGCACGATCACGGATTTTAATCACGATGTCGGACAGTGAAAAAATGCTCATGAATCACGGCTATGCCGTGATCACGAGGTTGTGATAAGCACCACTGCTGTGAACTAATGCTATGTTTATTGCTTCTTGCTAACTGCAACAATGAACTTTGCTGCTTATAAGTTATATTGTGGTTGAATCCACTGCCAGCACAGGATAGCGTTCATACTGTATTTAGCATATAAATATGGCCGTGTATGAATGTTGGTGAGGTGAGTGGTATGGTGTGCACGTTCTTACAATCTTACAGGAGGTCAACACCTACTATGTTCATATTGTTGTTTTTAAAGGTTTTTTTTAATTCATCTATTGAGCAATTATGGCTTGATATACATAATAAAGGCTATCTGCATTTTTTTTTCTAAATGTATACCGTGTGCTCAGCCCCTGTTTTTCTTTTTTCTGTAGATTGATCAGTCAGTCCTCTTTAAAGGGAACCTTAACTGAGCTATGAAGAAAAAGTTTAACTTACCTGGAGCTTCCGCCAGCCCCCTGCATATGTCCTGTGCCTGCGCCGTCTCAAACTGATCCTCCAGTTCCCCACAGGAAGATAGTTTCAGGCCAGTGTGTCTGCGCTAGCTCTGGCTGCGCACGTACTCAATTGTGTTCCCGCCGCTGTGGCCGTCCTGTGCAGGTGCAGTACATGTACTATGCACTGTACATATGTACGCGTAGCACGCATTTTGTGCTGCACAGGACAGCTACAGTGGCGTGAACACAATCGAGTAGTGCACGGCTGGCGCACTACGGAGACCAAAGCTAGCTGCCTGCGGGGAACCAGAGGATCGATTTGAGATGGTGTGGGCATAGGACACCTGCAGAGGGCTGGGGGAAGTGAAATTTTTTTTTCATAGCTCAGTTAAGGTTCACTTTAAGTATTGAACTAGTTCCCGTAGAATAAGTATAGCTCAGTATTAAAGCGGATCCGAGATGAAAAACTAACTATAACAAGTAACTTGTCTATATATCTTATCTAAAGTTTAGATAGTTTACACAGCAAATCTAGCTGCAAACAGCTTCAACATAATATGATTATTTCTTCCTGTGATACAATGACAGCAGCCATGTTGTTTGTAAACATTACACACAGGCAAGCTGATCTGCATCTCCAGCACTCAGCCTCTGAAATCTCTGGTTAGTAACACCTCCCCCTCCTCCTGCCCAGACTGAGCTCCCATAAGGCCTTGCTACTGTCTGAAAATGCCAAGGCACTCTGAAAAGATGTGGGCGAGGCTTGTTTAGTTTATAGGGAATTACAGTAATAAAACCAAAGCAAAAAGGTATTTGGCTTGAGGAATGCCCTATAAACAATATGATAGGAGCAATTATGCAATGAGTAAAAGTTTACCTAGGATCCACTTTAAGAAAACAGCCGATGTTTTTTTCCAAATTCAAAACTGATCATCGCTACTGATTTTTTAATTGCTATAAATATATTTAAATATCAGTTTATAAATGTTATGGAAAAAATTAAGGAGTTAGGATAAAAATACATGCAGTATTTAACTATTTTATAAGATGACTATGGCAAAATGCAACAAAAAAATATAGAGATAAATATGGTAAAATAACGTCAGTGTAAGGCAAATGATATAAATCGGTAATATGCATTTATACAATTATGAATGACCTTAGCCGGTTTAAAAATGGGCTAGGTCTGTCACTAATCCGCCGTGCGCATGCATGCGCCCCCGCCGTGAGCATGCATGTTGTGCGCGCTGCACGCACGCACACATGCCTGCCCCTTCTGGCCCCAATCTCCTCCGGCTCTCGGCAGTGTCTCTGTATCTGTCCCTGCACATGCAAAGGGACACAGGGACGGAGGCAGGGCCACTTGGAAATTATATATAGAGATTACAGTGAGATAAAGAACTGTAAACAACTAACCAATTAATGGGAAATCACAATATGGATTGCGGAGATATAAATAGCAATAAACAGTTGATCAAAATTGTTTACAGTGAGATACAGTGTGATGTGAAAGTTTGGGCAACCTTGTTTACTGTCGTTATTTTCCTGTATAAATCATAGGTTGCTATGATAAAAAAAATAGTCAGTTAAATATATCAAATAGGAGACACACACAGTGATATTTTAGAAGTGAAATTAAGTTTATTGGATTTACAAAAGTGAGCAATAATTGTTTAAACAAAATTAGGCAGGTGCATACATTTGGGCACTGTTATCATTTTATTGATGCCAAAACATTTATAACTAATTATTGGAACTAAAATTGGCTTGGTAAGCTCAGTGACCTCTGACCTACAGACACAGGTAAATCCAATTATGAGAAAGAGTATTTAAGGGAGTCAATTGTAAGTTTTCCTCCTCTTTTAATCTTCTCTGAAGAGTAGCAACATTGGAGTCTCAAAACAACTCTCAAATGACCGAAGACAAAGATTGTTCACCATCATGGTTTAGGGGAAGGATACAGAAAGCTGTCTCAGAGATTTCAGCTGTTTGTTTCCACAGTTAGGAACATACAGAGGAAATGGAAGACCACAGGCTCAGTTCAAGTTAAGGCTTGAAGTGGCAGACCAAGAAAAATCTCGGATAGACAGATCGACGAATGGTGAGAACAGCCAGAGTCAACCCACAGACCAGCATCAAAGACCTACAACATCATCTTTCTGCAGATGTAGTCACTGTGCATCGTTCAACCATTCAGCGCACTTTACATAAGAAGATGCTGTATGCAGAGCCGGCCTTTGGGGGTGGCAAGTGGAGCAATCGCCCCAGGCCCCGCGCCTGAGGAGGCCCCGCACCCTCTGCAGTGCTGGGGAGAGCGGGCATAGTTGTTAAAACTCACGTGTCTTCACCGATGCACACAACTACCATCTATTTCCTCTCCCAGCATCTGTGTATTGGTAACAGCGCCCCCTATGATGACGTGACGTGAGAGATGGTAGCTGTGTGCATCGGTGAAGACACGTGAGTTTTAACTACTATGCCCTCTCCCCACCGCTGCAGCCACCTTATCTAACCTGTACTGCGGGGCACCTACCTATCTAATCTATACTGCAGGGCACCTACCTATCTAATCTATACTACAGGGCACCTACCTACCTATCTAATCTATACTGCAGGGCACCTATCTATATAATCTATACTGCAGGGCACCTATCTATATAATCTATACTGCGGGGCACCTTCCTATCTAACCTATACTGCAGGCTGGCACCTCTCTAATCTATACTGCAGGCTGGCACCTATCTAACCTATACTGCAGGCTGGCACCTATCTAATCTACACTGCAGGCTGGCACCTATCTAACCTATACTGCAGGCTGGCACCTATCTAATCTACACTGCAGGCTGGCACTTATCTAACCTATACTGCAGGCACCTATCTAACCTACACTGCAGGCTGGCACCTATCTAACCTATACTGCAGGCACCTATCTAACCCATACTGCAGGCTGGCACCTATCTAATTTACACTGCAGGCTGGCACCTATCTAACCTATACTGCAGGCACCTATCTAACCTATACTGCAGGCTGGCACCTATCTAATCTACACTGCAGGCTGGCACCTATCTAACCTATACTGCAGGCTGGCACCTATCTAATCTACACTGCAGGCTGGCACCTATCTAACCTATACTGCAGGCACCTATCTAACCTACACTGCAGGCTGGCACCTATCTAACCTATACTGCAGGCACCTATCTAACCCATACTGCAGGCTGGCACCTATCTAATCTACACTGCAGGCTGGCACCTATCTAACCTATACTGCAGGCACCTATCTAACCTATACTGCAGGCTGACACCTATCTAATCTATACGGCAGGGCACCTATCTAATCTATACTGCAGCCACCTTCCTATCTAATCTATACTGCAGGGACCTTCCTATCTAATCTGTACTACAGGGCCCCTACCTACTTATCTAATCTGTACTGCAGTGCACCTACCTGTCTAATCTATACTGCAGGCACCTATCTAATCTATACTGCAGCCACCTTCCTATCTAATCTATACTGCAGGCACCTTCCTATTTAATCTGTACTACAGGGCCCCTACCTACCTATCTAATCTGTACTGCAGGACACCTACCTATCTAATCTATACTGCAGGCACCTATCTAATATATACTGCGGGGCACCTACCTAACTAATCTATACTGCAGGCACCTATCTAATCTATACTGCAGGGTACCTACCTACCTATCTAATCTGTACTGCAGGGCACCTACCTGTCTAATCTATACTGCAGGCACCTATCTAATCTATACGGCAGGGCACCTATCTAATATATACTGCGGGGCACCTACCTATCTAATCTGTACTGCAGGGCACCTACCTGTCTAATCTATACTGCAGGCACCTATCTAATCTATACTGCAGGGCACCTACCTATCTAATCTATACTGCGGGGGACCTACCTATCTAACCTATACTAAAGGCACCTACCTATCTAACCTATACAGAGTGTGTGCTTCCACAACGTGTGTATCCACAGCATATGGCTCTAGGCCCCGCATATGACACTCGCCCCAGGCCCCGCGTACTCTAAGGCCACCTCTGGCTGTATGCGAGAGTGATACAGAGGAAGCCTTTTCTCCGCCAACAGCACAAACACAACCATTTGAGGTATGCTAAAGCACATTTGGACAAGCCAGCTTCATTTTGGAATAAGGTGCTGTGGACTGATGAAACTAAAATTTAGTTATTTGAGCATAACAAGGGGCGTTATGCATAGAGGAAAAAGAACACAGCATTTCAAAGGAAAAAACACCTGCTACCTACAGTAAAATATGGTGGTGGTTCCATCATGCTGTGGGGCTGTGTGGCCAGTGCAGGGACTGGGAATCTTGTCAAAGTTGAGGGACACATGGGCCTATATGCAATTAACTTTTTCTCCTGAGTTTTCTCCTAGGTGATATTTTTAAAATTGTCAATTAAATGACCTTCAAACCACCAGTAAGCAAGAAACTACTCAAAATAATTTTGATAGGACTTTTTCACATTCTATTTGGTACTTTTTCAATTGCAGAGTGCTGATAAGTTAATAAAATAGGAGATGAAAAAATATCTCCTGGGAAAAAACTCAAGAGAAAAAAGTGAATTGCATATGGGCCATGGATTCCACTCAGTATCAGCAGATTCTGGAGACCAATGTCCAGGAATCAGTGACAAAGCTGAAACTCCAATTAAAGAAAAGGTTGCCCACTAATGGTGAAAGATTATGGTATGTATTATAATTGATAAAGGAAATTAATCATTCCAAACATATCTTTCAAAATGAATTCCATTTATTAGAGACATATCCCTTTAAAATCAATAAAAACAATTATATAAAATCTCCCAGAGACATTGCTTATAAGCAATACACTCGTGCGTATGACGTCCACGCCCACAGTGGGTGTGTCGTCAAAGCACGTGCAAGCTGTAACCTGGGCGTGTGCACTATCTACAATTGTATTCGCCGCTGCTCGGCAGATAGCTACAGTGTATTAAGGGGAAAAGAAGATGTTTAGGAAAGGAAGGAGCCTGAAAAGTATGAAAAAATGCAAAAAAAGAAAGACAGAAGGAATATATCATACGATCATGTATAGATATATATATATATATATTACAAAATACAAATACTATTATGTCACTTATTCAGAAAAAACTTAAAACACATCACTGCCATCTTGTGGCGTAATAATATATAGCAAGTGCTATTCCTCATCAAGCTGAGAGATGCTGAATATGCTGTATAGCTTCAATCTCCGTGCTGAATTCAATAGAGCCTTGAGAACTTGAGGGATTCTCCCAGTTTAATGTCCTCAGAACAACAAGGTAAGAACGAACTGGATTCTAATAGGGCAAAACAAAACACAATCCATTAGAATAAACCAATTACTCCATATCAGACACATCAGGGCCGGCACTACCATAGAGGCAAAGGGGGCAATTGCCCCAGGGCCCCCGAGGTTGTAGGGGCCCCCAGTAGCTACAAGAGGAAAAAAAAATTCAAATCGATCTTATAGTTTTTGAGAAAACTAATTTTAAAGTTTCAAAGTAAAAAAAGACACATTTAAAAACCCGCCGACTTTAATGGTTAATAGCAAATCCACCTTAAATGCTAGAAACCCTACATTTGCAGGATATGTTAAGGAGATCATTGGGAATAAGAGGAAAAAACTATTTTTCAAAAAGACCTTATAGTTTTTGAGAAAATCGGTTTTAAAGTTTTGAAGGAAAAAAGTATACTTTTAAATGCGGTAAATGTCACTTTTAGTAGCAAACCCAACGGTAGTGTAATTTTACATGCATCACGGGATTTCCAGGGGGTCCATACGAAGCCGCAGCGCTTTGGCCAGGGATCGCTATACAGCCGCAATATGGCTGTATGAAGATTCCTGGCATTTTTTCCTATTTTCCCAATTGTTTTTTTATGCTTAGAGTGCTGGATTTTTTTTTAAAAAAATTATGTGGGGTCCCCCCTCCTGAAACTTTTTAACCCCTTGTCCCCCATGCAGGCTGGGATAGCCAGAATGTGGAGCTCCGTCCAATTGGGGCTTCACACCCTTACTATACCAGCTGCAAAAAAGATCCCTTAATGCTGATTTTTGTTCCGGGGTATCTGTTGGGGGGGGGGGTTGGGGTGCCCCAGGTTTATTTTGCCCTGGGGCCCCATTGTTGCTTAAACCGGCCCTGAGACACATCATGCTAGGACCACCAATAAATCAGTAAAACATCACACAGCAAACAGTGATCAATACCGTATTTTACATACAGGTCCACAGCAATCAGAAAATTGTGTATAAACTGGTAGACAACACACAAACCCCACTGCTTACCACAGGGGACACATGGACAAAATAGGAGCACAAAATGTGAAACAAAGGATGGAAAGGAGTGGACAGTAGACCATTATCCTAATACCCTTAAAAGAGGACCCTACTTACTGGGGTACCCACGGTATATCAAAAAGTCCCTTACCTCCATCCTTTTGATCAGGAAGAACAAAGTATACATAGCATCCTGTTTTACTACTCAAATATCTGAAAAGATAAACAAACATAAATGCACTAGATCTTATACATTCAAAAAGCACCCAAAATGTACATACTCATTGAGGCCCCTCGGCTGTCTGGACCTCAACACATGGATCCATCTCAACTCTGCCTTTAATAGTTTGATGGGGATGTCCCCCCCCCCCCCCCCACTCACTAGGAATAATTTTTGTCAATGCCCATCACTTGCCACCTATCCATAGAGCCCCCATGGAAGTCTAGGGCATGCTCTGCGACTGTGGTTAGAGGCTTATTGTCATTCCTATCATGCCCAGCCAATCTAATTGTCGAAGCATGTTTCTGTATTCTTACTTTTAATTGATTCTTTGTTTGCCCTACATATTGTTTGCCACATGGGCACTCCAGGAGAAAGCTGAAACTGTGACGGGTCTGGATTTTTTAACAAGACAACAACCCTAAACACTGTTCAAAATCCACTAAGGCATTCATGCAAAGGAACAAGTACAATGTTCTGGGATGGCCATCTCAGTCCCCAGACCTGAATATAATTGAAAATCTGTGGTGTAAGTTAAAGAGAGCTGTCCATGCTCGGAAGCCATCAAACCCGAATGAACTAGAGATGTTTTACAAAGAGGAATAGTGCAAGATACCTTCAACCAGAATCCAGACTCTCATTGGAACCTACAGGAGGCATTTAGAGGCTGTAATTTCTGCAAAAGGAGGATCTACTAAATATTGATTTAATTTCTTTTTTATGGTGCCCAAACTTATGCACCTGCCTAAGTTTGCTTAAACAATTATTGCACACTTTCTGTAAATCCAATAAACTTCATTTCACTTCTGAAATATCACTGTGTGTGTCTCCTATATGATATATTTAACTGACATTTTTTTTCCTAACAGCCAACGATTTATATGGGAAAATCATGACGATTAACAAGGTTGCCCAAACTTTTGCATCCCACTGTAAATAAGGTAACAGGCTTCAAGGAATATAAGTAACCGCAATGTGGAGAACAGCTGAACAGGAAAGTTTAAATTGGAAAATAGCATTTAAAAGGCTTCAATAAATATCGGAAATAATTGTGTGCGCCACACGATAAATATAAATATCGGCAATGCAGAGAACAGCTGAAAAGAAGTGAACAGCTGAACAGGAAAGTTTACATTTGAAAAAATAGTGATTACAAAGCTTCAATAAATATAAATATTGGAAATGATGGTGTGCACCAAAATTGCACCCGCCCTGCTCATTAGTAAGGTGGTGCACCATTTTTATAGTTTGATGCCAGTATAGCTTTTATAGCTTTTAATAGCTTGATGCCGGTATTCCTAGGATGCCATGGCCGACGCTGCTGCCTTTTATAAAAGGGGGGAGGGGGGGGCTCCAGGAGGGAGTGTAGCCTGATTGGCTTCCATGTGTCTGCTGACTGTGATGTAGAGGGTCAAAGTTTAGCCCAATGATGTAGTATAGGGGGAAGGTTGAACTCGCATAAAGTTTGCTTTCGATCGCGAGGCGAACCACCGATGTTCGCCCGAATAAGTTCGCATGCGAACCGTTCGGGCCATCTCTACTAATGTGTGTATTTGTGTACAAAGTACTTGATAGTATTGGTGTTGCTATGTAAACCGTGAGAAATACTACCTCTGTTAAATTACATCGGTATAGAAGTTTGTCAAAATTATACATGTAAAGATAATACATAAAATTATTGTTATTATGTTTCTCCCAGTAGTAACTGAAATGGAGAGGCCATCCTTGCTGTCTACAAACATTTCTCCAAGTAATGAAATATTTCAGTTTGAGCTCAGTAATGGATGAGTGAATAAGAAGGGTTTAGATCAGAATAGCTAGGCCCTGATTGTGTTTAGGATTAGAGACCTGCATTATGTTGCACCAGATGTTAGTGACTTAGATATTAGTCAAGCTGGTATCTAGCCATTGAGATTAAATTAATTTTAAATTGTCTGATGACTTCTAGGGTTGAAGCACACACTGTTTTCCAACCTTACTCTGACATTGAAAATAATTGATGCTCCCTAATACACTGGCAAATCATGAATCTCCCCTCGGAAATTGCTGGATCTGCAAAATTTCTTCAGAAGACACCATCAGTAAGTTTAAAATGATGAGTTGGGGAGGGGGGGGGGGGGGAAGAGAGAGAATATTCCAGACTTTATTTTTAAATATGGTTTGTTATAAATTATGAGTGTGTTTGGCATTGCTTTCTGCACATGTTGCAGGTGCTTTATCAAACAAACAACAAAAATATCACTATGCTATGAGAATATAAATTTAGATTGCTACTTTTACAAATTACATGCACCAGTAGCTTGTGGATGTTTTTTTTTTTTTTTTTGGTTTTTTTTTGCATGTTGTTGCATGAAGTATGAAGCTCTTTATAAAATAAACAAATCCAGCAAACATGCAGGTTATTATAAAAGAGTAGAATTTAATTCAGGGTATTTCTCTGATTTTTAGAAAATCTTTATAGTTGAATACAAAGGATTATTTTTGGAATGTATTGTTATAGTTCATTCGCATTTTACTGAACATTTTACTTATATTACTTGGTATGCCACAAGTGGTGGTGTACTTAAACATATTTTGGGTTTAAAAATGTTAAAATGAGTCTCTAATTGATAATGCAATTGCTTTACTGCTTACTTTTATTGAACGGAACTCCCTGCCACACCCAGTAAAGACAGCACCATCCCTGGAGCTATTCAAATCCAGACTGAAAAGCCACCTGTTTAGCCTGGCATTTCCAGACTTATAAAATTCTTCCTCGGTACCACGATGGTCGGAGCCATCCTTTGAGTCCCATGGGAGAAAAGCGCTTTACAAATGTTATTTGTTGTTGTTGTTTTTGTTGTTGTTTTATTAATTGCTTTAATGCTTGCCCTAATTTAAAGGGACCCGAGCACCTAAATAAGAAAACATTTAAAATAAACCTCAACATAAGGGAGGTTTGAAATAGAGTGTGCCCTTGGAGGTCAGGGGATGGGGTGATAGGTATTACTTATGGGGGGCTGCTCCTCTGGCTCCCTGTCCATATGGGATCTTGGCCAGGAGATGTACTCGCATAGATTGACTACATCTCCTGGTATACATTGCAGCAGTCTGAGGCACACAACACTGCTGAGAATTTAAAATGTGTAGGTAGTGATGCTGATGAATACAAATTCTACATAATTGTAATTTTGCATCATAATTCGCACTTACGATGCTAAATCATAATGGGAAATTTCTGGTAAAATCGTAATTAATTGTGTTTGTAAATGTAATCATAAGCCGTAATTTCGCAACAAATTCGGCATAATTGTAATTTTGCATCATAATTTGCAATTACAATGCTAAATCATAATGGGAAATTTCTGGTAAAATCGTAATTAATTTTGTTTGTAAATGTAATCATAAACTGTAATTTGCAATTTCAAGTAATCTTTGCGTAATTTTGTGCTGACTTTAGTGGTTAATAGCAAAGCCCCATACATGCTATCATCAACAAAATTGCTACATATGTTAAGGAGAAGGGTGGAAACAAGGAAAACATTTTTTTAGTTTCTAATAGTTTTTATTGACAAAGGTCAAATTTTAACATACAAAAAGCCAAGGCAAGCCCCGTTGGGGCAACTCTTGAGAAATACTTCAAATAACAAAGTAACAAAACATACAACATAATCAGGTGGTGCAAAGACAACAATCATAAGCAAAGAGAAAACTCAATGATATGGTACGGTTGGCACAATAAAGTCAATAGCGACCATTATAAACTCTAGTGATAGTAATCAGCTATAAAGGAATTTCAAATTGAGAGTACTGAGGCTCGTAGTCCAGCCTCTCCATAAATAGCAAGCCAGGGCTGCTAGGTTTTAGAGAAAACATCAAATGTGTCATTGGAGGTGGCTATAAGTCGTTCAGAGATTAATATATCCATTATGATAGTTTTAGTCATACTAATAGACAAAAAAGGTTGTTTCCATTGTCTGGCTATATGGAGCCTAGCAGCTTTGGCTATGTGCTGGGCCAATCGATGATGTGGTTATTTCCAGCCAAGGGGTTTATCTCCCAGAAGCAACATTAGAGGGTCAGGGGATATTGATTTGCCTAGTACCTGGTTTATAATTACAGAAATTTTCTGCCAAAAGGATTCGACCACAGGGCAAAACCAAAAGATATGAGCATGGTTTCCATGGTGGCCACAGAGCCATAAACAGAGATCTGAGTTTGTGGTAGAGATAGTGTGGAAGGTCACTGGGGTTAAATGGGTTCTATGAAGGATCTTCAAATTACTTTCTATAAGAGACTAATAACTAGAACCCTTTGTTAGTGTCATGCAGCATTTAGACCACCTTTTCTCCGTCAAGGAAAGGTTAAAGTCTGATTCCCAGCGTAGCATAGGATACATTTTTGTCATACTCAAGGGTTGGGATAGAACGGAGTAAAGATAAGAAATTAGGCCACTGTCTAAGGGACTCATGTCACACCATGTTTCAAAGTTTTTTGATCTGAGGTAAAGGAGTTTTCAGGGATTTAATGTAGTGGAAAAGCTGTAGAGCCACAAAGTATTCAGCATTGGGAAAAGAGGTCAAGCCTTTAAACTGATCTCAAGTAGGAATATAGTCGTTATACATAAAGTCTTTGACATAGAGGAGGCCTTTTTCTTTCCACCACTTAAAAGATCATGTGAGCTGGCCAGGGGGAAAACAAGGGTTCCCAAATATCGGACAGAGGGGAGGTACCGGAGATTGTAGTTGCTTTGTAATTGTTACTCTTTTCCACAAGGCTATAGAGTGAAATGTAAAAGGTGATAGTTTTGTAATTCGGGCTCTGGGACCACACAAGAGAGCATAGAGAGAGGGGGGCAACTAGGTCGTTTTCAATCTGTACCCATAAAGGGGGATTACATTTAGCATGTATGGGAGCTAGCTGGGCAATTTGGGCAGCTCTATAATAACTGTAGAGATCAGGTACTCCTAATCCTCCCCTAGACCTATTCCAATAACTGTAGAGATCAGGTACTCCTAATCCTCCCCTAGACCTATTCCAAAACATGATGCGCTTGTTAATCCTACTCTTTTTATTTTTCCAAATAAATTTAAAGATAAGATTTTGTATATCCCTGAGAGATTGTATTGTGAGGGGGATGGGCAATGACCGAAACAGATACAGGATACGGGGTAATAAGGTCATCCTTATAGCTTGGATACGGCCATACCAAGATAAAGTAGGGGTATCCCAATTAATGAAGTCCTGTTTGAATTTAGTTAGCATAGGTTTGTAATTGAGGTTGTACAGGTCAGATATATTAGAAGGAATTTTTAGACCAAGGTAGGTGATGTATTTAGGCTGGAGGGAAATTCCAAGGGAGCTGGCGAGATTGGTTGCTGCCGATTTGTCTATATTCATAAAAAGGGCCTCCGTTTTATTAGCATTAAGTTTGAGTCCTGAAATAACTCCAAAAGTATGCACCAGTGAGAGCAAGTTTGGGAGAGATATGTGGGGGAGGTTAGGGTCAATAAAATGTCATCAGCGAACAGGTTCGCCTTATATTCGGTTTTAGAGATGGTAAGGCCTGTAATTTCTGGGGTACGTCTAATCCTGTCTGCCAAAAGCTTGATGGTCAAGGCGAATAAGGCTGGAGAGAGGAGGCAACCCTGCCTCGTGCCTCTCCTAATAGGGATTAGAATTGGTATATTGGTGGGGAGCTTAAGGCCCGGTTCACATTAGCGGTCGCCGTCCGGAATCGCCGTGCCGGAGCCGGACCGCATGCAGAACGGACGGAACGGACGCACGGCATAGCAATGAAAGCCTATGCGTCCGTTCACATGCGTCCGTTTCGTCCGGACCGGATCCGGACTCCGGCATAAGACCCAACATGCGCTATTTTTTGGTCCGGCTCCTCCGGCAGCCGTATCCGGAGCGGAGCCGGACTGCACCATCCGGCCAATACAAACCAATGAGAACCGGAGAGCGCACAACACACTGGCTAAAAATCCGGATGTTCTACCCCACTTCCTATGCGTATTGTAGCGGCGATTTTGGATGGGGACACATGGGCAAGCATTTTGGAGTGGAGCAGCAGTGACTTTAAACGTGTTGGAGATGTTGGCAGTATGTCGGAGGTGGAGGTGAGTGCTAAACAGCGGAGGGCCTGATTCCACAGGTCCACCTTCTGCTGACCTCCGAGACCAACATTTTTATTCGGTTTCTACTATCTTTTGCCAAACGGATCCGGATCGCATCCTGATGAACACCTGATGCAACCTGACCGGATCCGGATCAGATTCGGATCAGAACCGTACGGTTCAGATCCGGATCCGGTCCGGATCCGGTCAGGTCATCCGGTCCGTTTGGCAGAGAACCGCAAGTGTGAACCGGGCCTAAGAGTGGCTGATGGGTAGAATACAAACATTGAATGGCCTGCAAAAAAATTCCACCTATTCCTGCTCTAGCCAAGGCTCCAAACATATAGGGCCAGTTTATTGTATCAAAGGCCTTTTCCATGTCCAATGATACTAATGAGAAAGGCCTTTTCTGTGTTTTTGCTGACAAAAGAATATTCAGAACCTTCCTCACATTGTCGGGACCCTGGTGTTGTGGGATAAATCCCACTTGATCTCGATGGATAAGAGGATTAATGACAGTATTTAATCTGGCTACTAAGATGGACGTAAAAATGTTGTAGTCGATGTTAAGTAAAGAGATAGGGCGGTAATTTTTAATGTCTAGAGGATCTCGATTGGGCTTGGGGATTACTGTAATTGTAGATTGCAGGAATTCAGGAGAAGGGGTCTTGCCGTCCAAGATTGAATTGTAAAAGCGGATGAGGAAGGGGATTAAAGTTTTTGAATTTTTTTAATAATAAGTGGTGGTGAGACCGTCAGGGCCCGGGGCTTTTCCTTTCTTTAGACGCTTAATGGCGGTTTGGACCTCTTGTATTGATACCGGAAGATTTAGACTCACAGCCTAGTCTGGAAGCAGATATGGAGTTCTAGCTTCTTGCAAAAAGGTATCCATAGAGGTATCTGCCGAGGAGGGCTGTTGGGAAGCATATAGTGTTTTATAATAATCCGAAAATTCCTGGTGGATTTTTAAATGATCTGACGTAATTGTGCCAGTTTTGGTTCTAATTTGAAGGATTCTGTTTAGGGATTGGGCATGTCTCAGTTTCCTGGCAAGCCAGGAATTTGGTTTATTGTATTGGCCATAAAATTTTGACTTAGTCCAGCGAATAGCTTTTTCAGTTCTGGCAGACAGGAGTAGGTCTATTTGTGTGGTAATTAGTTTAATTTATTGAAGAAGGTAGAGGGAGGGATTATTGGCATGTGCTAATTTTAATCTGGCTAATTTGTATTCAAAATTTAACTGCTGCTCCGTTTTGGATCTCTTATGTTGGGTAGAAAGCTTAATAAGCTGCCCCCTGATAGTGGGCTTATGCGCTAACCATACAATATCTGGCTTGATTGCAGGAGAGTCATTATTCTTAAAATAATCTATAAGGTTTTCCTCTATATGCATAATATTCTCAGTGTCTGTTAAAAGACTTTCATTCAACCTCCAAAGAGGACGAGCAAGAGGAGTGGAGAGTAGAGATGTCGCGAACCTCCGATTTTCGGTTCGCGAACCGGGTTCGCGAACTTCCGCGGAAGGTTCGGTTCGCAGAAAAGTTCGCGAACAGCAATAGACTTCAATGGGGAGGCGAACTTTGAAAAATAGAAAAAATTATGCTGTCCACAAAAGTGATGGAAAAGATGTTTCAAGGGGTCTAACACCTGGAGGGGGGCATGGCGGAGTGGGATACATGCCAAAAGTCCCGGGGAAAAATCTGGATGTGGCGCAAAGCAGCGTTTTAAGGGCAGAAATCACATTGAATGCTAAATTGCAGGCCTAACGTGCTTTCAAACATCTTGCATGTGTATACATCAATCAGGGAGTGTAATTAGAGTACTGCTTCACACTGACACACCAAACTCACTGTGTAACGCACCGCAAACAGCTGTTTGTGTAGTGACGGCCATGCTGGACTACTGCGCAACATGGCGAGATTGCTCTTCCTCACTCAGTGATATCAGGTAATGTGTGACTTCCTTCTCAACTTTCCATGGCATTGTTAAAAAGCTTACGTTTTGTTTTTAAATTACATTTTCTACTTGCTGTGTACTTGTTCAGTACCGCTACAATGAGAATCCTGTGGAGGCGGGCAAGTCTGCCATTGTGACCCCGGGTAATGGCCGGGGAATGAGGGGTTTGAATCCGGTGTGGAGCCTGAGCAACGGCTACCACTACACATCCAAGGAGGGCAGCAGGCAGGCATGCACGCCCGCCCCGAGGTAGTGACCAAAAATAACAATACAAGAGGCGGACTTTCGAGGCCCTGCTGTGTATTTGAAATGAATTAACTTTAAATCCCTTTTCCGGGAATCCGTTATGGAGGGCAAGTCTGCCATTGTCACCGCGGGGAATGAAGGTTGGATTCCGGCCCGAAGTGGGAGCCTGCTGAGACCCATGCTGTAGCTGCCCTGACCGTGCTTTGCAGACCAGGCATCTGTTGTCAGATGGACCCTTGAGCCAGCGGAAGACAAACCAAGTCGAAAGCATTTGCCAAGAATGTTTTACGGAGGGCAAGTTTTTTTGCCCTTTTTTTAAATTTTTTGAAAATGATAGATGGTTGTATTTTTAAATTGTTTGAAAGTTTAGATGGTTGTATTTTTAAATTGTTTGAAAGTTTAGATGGTTGTATTTTTAAATTGTTCGAAAGTTTAGATAATTGTATTTTTAAATTGTTTAAATGTGTATCCATTTTTCCTCCCCCCAGCCACGAACAATACCATGGGAACGTGGAGCAGCAGAAGCCCCCTGTGACGGCTGCCGCGGTTGTTCTCCGCGGCTTGTCTTTTGAGGGGTGCTGCTTTTCCTCAGGTGTTCTTGCCATAGCTGTTTGGGCCTTCTCTCCAGGTGCCTTCGTAAAGCAATTGTCCCTACGTGACAGTTGTCCTTTCCACGGCTCAATTTTTGCTGGCAGAGACAACAGATGGCTTTGCTCCGATCTGAGACACACACGTTAAAAAATTTCCAAACTGCTGAGCCCCCCTGGGCTGATGGCGCTACGGTGGCATGAGCAGCTGAGGTTGAAGGGCATGTTGGCTGTCTGGCCATAGCAGGTGATACATGGCGCCGGACACTGCCCCCAGCTGTTTCTGACTGAGGACGAGCTCCCTCTTGTATTGCGTTCCGGAGTTGGAGCCTGATCAACGTCTACCACCACACATCCAGGCAAGGAGGGAGGCAGGCAGGCATGCACGCCCGCCCCGAGGTAGTGACCAAAAATAACAATACAGGACTCAGGAGGACCTTTTTCGGCCCTAATTGAAATGAATTAACTTTAAATCCTTTAACGGGAATCCGTTATGGAGGGCAAGTCTGCCATTGTCACCGCGGGGAATGAAGGTTGGATTCCGGCCCGAAGTGGGAGCCTGCTGAGACCCATGCTGTAGCTGCCCTGACTGTGCTTTGCAGACCAGGCATCTGTGGTCAGATGGACCCTTGAGCCAGCGGAAGACAAACCAAGTCGAAAGCATTTGCCAAGAATGTTTTACAGAGGGCAAGTTTTTTTGCCCTTTTTTTTTAATTTTTTGAAAATGATAGATGGTTGTATTTTTAAATTGTTTGAAAGTTTAGATGGTTGTATTTTTAAATTGTTTGAAAGTGTATCCATTCAAGTGCAAGTTATGCACTGACTGCCAGGTATAATGTGCAGTCACAGATGCAGTGAAAGGTATGCAGTGACTGCAAACAGCCATTTGTGTAGTGACGGCCGTGCTGGACTGGTGCGCACCATGACGAGAGTGCAGGTGATGTTGGCTTTTCAGCCCATATGCTCGCCCGGCTGATGTAGCTGAATGACAGAACAGTGACTGTGCAGCTGATCAAATTTGGTCTGACCACAATGAAGCAACGACCTTATTATCTTTTGTGTGCCACCCCCACCCGAGACACTCAAATAGCCGGCGGTCATTGCTTCATTGTGATGCGCAAGCCCCTTCACCGCAGCAAGGTAATGATCACGAAGGGGGATGGGCACAGGTACACGCACCAGAAAAATTAGTGTAGCGCCCGCTGCTAGCAGCGGCCTTAAAAATTCAGGAATCCGCCTAGAGTCCTGGACCCTGTTGGTAGTGGCGGAGAAGGCAGTCAAGCGACCTGCAGGCAAAGATGCTGTGTGTAAGGAATGACTTAGTCTTCGGTCGTGCAGTAGTCCTCCGTGATCCATTCCTCATTCATTTTGATAAAGGTCAGGTACTGAACACTGTCGTGACTTTGGCGACTTCTCTTCTCAGTAACTATGCCTCCAGCTGCACTGAAGGTCCTTTCTGACAGGACCCTTGCGGCAGGGCAAGAGAGAAGTTGTATGGCAAATTGGGACAGCTCTGGCCACAGGTCAAGCCTGCGCAACCAGTAGTCCAAGGGTTCATCGTCGCTTTTCGCAGAGTCTACATCCACACTCAAGGCCAGGTAGTTGGCTACCTGCCGGTCCAGGCGTTGGTGGAGGGTGGATCCGGAAGGACTATGACGAGGAGTTGGACTAAAGAACATCCGCATGTCCGACATCACCCTGAGATCGCTGGAGCGTCCTGTTCTTGCCTGTGTGGACTTGGGAGGAGGAGGGTTACTGCCAGTGGTACCTTGATTGCGTTGTGCAGCCACATCACCCTTAAATGCATTTTAAAGCATCATCGACAGCTTGTTCTGCAAGTGCTGCATCCTTTCCGCCTTTTGTTGAGTTGGTAACAGGTCCGCCACTTTGTGCCTGTACCGAGGGTTTAGTAGCGTGGCCACCCAGTAAAGGTCATTCGTCTTGAGTTTTTTGATACGGGGGTCCCTCAACAGGCTGGACAACATGAAAGAGGACATCTGCACAAAGCTGGATGCAGACGTACTCTCCATCTCCTCTTGCTCTTCCTCAGTGACGGGATGCAACTCCTCTTCCTCCCCCCAGCCACGAACAATACCACGGGAACGTGGAGCAGCAGAAGCCCCCTGTGACGGCTGCCGCGGTTGTTCTCCTTCCGCCGCCTCTTCCTCCTCCACAGAAACACCTTCCTCATCATCACCATCATCAGAGTCTGACTCCTCTCCTTCACCACACGACTCCTCTTCTTCCTCTTCCTCCCCCCTCTGTGCTGCCGCCGGTGTTGTGGAAACATCGGGTTCGTGTGTAAATGGCTCCCACGACTCCTGCTGCCCTAACTCTTCTTGTTCACGCTCCTCTACAGCTGTACCCACCACTCTACGCACGGCACGCTCCAGGAAGTAGGCGTAGGGGATCAAGTCGCTGATGGTGCCCTCATCGCGACTCACCAGTTTGGTCACCTCATCAAATGGCTCCATGACCCTGCATGCATTTCGCATCACTGTCCAGTTGTTGGGCCACAACATCCCCATCCTCCCAGATTGTGTCCTTGTACTGTAATGATACAGGTACTGGGTGACGGCTTTCTCCTGGTCTAGCAGGCGAGAGAACATCAGCAGGGTGGAATTCCAGCGAGTCGGGCTATCGCAAATCAGGCGTCTCACCGGCAAGTTGTTTCTACGCTGAATGTCCGCAAAGCGTGCCATGGCCTTGTAAGAGCGCCTGAAATGCCCACACAACTTCCTGGCCTGCTTTAGGATGTCCTCTAAGCCTGGGTACTTGGACACAAATCTTTGCACAACCAGATTAAGCACATGTGCCATGGAGGGTATGAGTGTCAGCTTTCCCAAATTCAACGCAGCAATGAGATTGCTGCCATTGTCACACACCACGTTGCCGATCTCAAGCTTGTGCGGGGTCAGCCATTGCTCCACCTGTTTGTTAAGAGCAGCCAGGAGAGCTGCTCCAGTGTGACTCTCCGCTTTCAGGCAAGACATGTCTAACATTGCATGACACCGTCGCACCTGGCATGCAGCATAGGCCCTGGGGTGCTGGTGCTGTGTAGCTGGAGAGGAGATGGCGGCACCAGCCAAGGAGGAGGAGGAGGAGGATAACGACAGCGAAGCGGTGATAGCAGGTGGAGAGGAGGTGGCTGGAGGCCTGCCTGCAAGCCGTGGAGGTGTGACAAGTCGGTCCTGTGCGCAGCCACGTACTCCCTGCTTGCTGCCATCGGTCACCAGGTTGACCCAATGGGCTGTGTATGTAATGTAGTGGCCCTGCCCGTGCTTGGCAGACCAGGCATCCGTGTTCAGGTGGACCCTTGACCCAACGCTGTGTGCCAGAGATGACACCACTTGCCTCTTAACTGCACGGTACAGTTTGGGTATGGCCTTTTGTGAAAAATAATTGCGGCCTGGTATCTTCCACTGCGGTGTACCAATGGCCACAAACTTACGGAAAGCCTCCGACTCCACCAGCTTGTATGGTAATAGCTGGCGAGCTAATAGTTCCGCCACGCCAGCTGTCAGACGCCGGGCAAGAGGGTGACTGGCAGACATTTGCTTCTTACGCTCAAATACTTCCTTCACGGACAGCTGGGTACTGCTGTGGGCAGAGGAGAAGGAACCGCTCAAGGGAAGAGGCGGTGTGGAGGAGGGTGGCTGTGAAGGTGCAAGGGAGAAAGTTGATGAAGACGATGCACCTGAAGGAGGAAGAGGAGAAGGAGGGTGGCTTGTCTTTTGAGGGGTGCTGCTTTTCCTCAGGTGTTCTTGCCATAGCTGTTTGTGCCTTCTCTCCAGGTGCCTTCGTAAGGCACTTGTCCCTACGTGAGTGTTGGCCTTTCCACGGCTCAATTTTTTCTGGCAGAGACAACAGATGGCTTTGCTCCGATCTGAGACACACACGTGAAAAAATTTCCAAACCGCTGAGCCCCCCTGGGGTGATGGCG
Source organism: Hyperolius riggenbachi (assembly GCF_040937935.1). NCBI lineage: Eukaryota > Metazoa > Chordata > Amphibia > Anura > Hyperoliidae > Hyperolius > Hyperolius riggenbachi. Next base: position 190,900,426 of record NC_090651.1, on the reverse strand, counting down.
CTAGGTTGGCATCAGCAGCTGACGTTGAAGGGCATGTTGGCTGGCTGGCCATAGCTTGTGATACATGGCGCCGGACACTGCCCCCAGCTGTTTCTGAGGACGAGCTCCCTCTGCTTCTATCATGGAGTCGTCTCCTCCTACTCCTCTCTGACTCCTCCTCTGAACTGTCCACCTGGTCATCTCCTCTACCGGGAACATATGTGGTATCCGTATAATCGTCATCATAATCCTCCTGGCCAGCTGCGCTTTCCTCAGACACCTCCTCAAGTGCACCAACTTCAGGTGGTCCACCATCATCCCCATCCACACACGTTACGTCCATACTATCGCCACCTAACTCAGACGTATGAGGTGGTGTACCTGCGCCTTCTTGTTGTTGTTGCAGTAGTGGCTGGGAGTCAGTGATTTCACCACCACCGCCAAATAACTCCTGCGAAGTGTCAAATGCAGCGGATGTGGTGCTTGTTGTAGCGCTGGTGGCTGCGGGAGATGAGGTGTTCTGTGTTAAATACTCAATCACCTCCTCACGATTTTGGGAAGTGATGGCACGTGCCTTCTTCTGAGCACTGTATTTTGGGGCAGGTTTGCACGAAATCACAGCAACACCACCTCGCACAACCACAGACCTGCCGGTGCCTGGTGGCCTTCCTCTGGGTCTGCCTCTACCTCTTCCTCTACCTGGTTTGTCCATTTTGTCCATCTCGGGGGTATGCTAGCTATATGCAGTGAGGTGGGTTCTCACTCAACACAACAGGTAGTTAGATGCAGTGAGCTGGGTTCACTGAACAGTAAAGGTACTTAAGATGCAGTGAGGTGGGTTCTCACTCAACACAACAGGTAGTTAGATGCAGTGAGCTGGGTTCACTCAACAGTAAAGGTACTTAAGATGCAGTGACTGAGGTGGGTTCTCACTCAACACAACAGGTAGTTAGATGCAGCGAGGTGGCCAGGTGAGTTCACACTCAACACAACAGGTAGTTAGATGCAGTGAGCTGGGTTCACTCAAAACAACGCTAGGTATATGCAGTGATGAGGTGGGTTAAGTAAACACAACAGGTACTGGGTAGTTAGATGCAGTGAGCTGGGTTCACTCAACAGTAAAAGTACTTAAGATGCAGTGACTGAGGTGGGTTCTCACTCAACACAACAGGTAGTTAGATGCAGTGAGGTGGCCAGGTGGGTTCTCACTCAACACAACAGGTAGTTAGATGCAGTGAGCTGGGCTCACTCAACAGTAAAGGTACTTAAGATGCAGTGACTGAGGTGGGTTCTCACTCAACACAACAGGTAGTTAGATGCAGCGAGGTGGCCAGGTGGGTTCTCACTCAACACAACAGGTAGTTAGATGCAGTGAGCTGGGTTCACATAACACAACACTAGGTATATGCAGTGATGAGGTGGGTTAAGTAAACACAACAGGTACTGGGTAGTTAGATGCAGTGAGCTGGGTTCACTCAACAGTAAAGGTACTTAAAATGCAGTGACTGAGGTGGGTTCTCACTCAACACAACAGGTAGTTAGATGCAGTGAGGTGGCCAGGTGGGTTCTCACTCAACACAACAGGTAGTTAGATGCAGTGAGCTGGGTTCACTCAACACAACGCTAGGTATATGCAGTGATGAGGTGGGTTAAGTAAACACAACAGGTACTGGGTAGTTAGATGCAGTGAGCTGGGTTCACTCAACAGTAAAGGTACTTAAGATGCAGTGACTGAGGTGGGTTCTCACTCAACACAACAGGTAGTTAGATGCAGCGAGGTGGCCAGGTGGGTTCACACTCAACACAACAGGTAGTTAGATGCAGTGAGCTGGGTTCACTCAACAGTAAAGGTACCTAAGATGCAGTGATTGAGGTGGGTTCTCACTCAACACAACAGGTAGTTAGATGCAGCGAGGTGGCCAGGTGGGTTCACACTCAACACAACAGGTAGTTAGATGCAGTGAGCTGGGTTCACTCAACACAACGCTAGGTATATGCAGTGATGAGGTGGGTTAAGTAAACACAACAGGTACTGGGTAGTTAGATGCAGTGAGCTGGGTTCACTCAACAGTAAAGGTACTTAAGATGCAGTGAGGTGGGTTCTCACTCAACACAACAGGTAGTTAGATGCAGCGAGGTGGCCAGGTGTGTTCTCACTCAACACAACAGGTAGTTAGATGCAGTGAGCTGGGTTCACTCAACACAGCACTAGGTATATGCAGTGATGAGGTGGGTTAAGTAAACACAACAGGTACTGGGTAGTTAGATGCAGTGAGCTGGGTTCACTCAACAGTAAAGGTACTTAAGATGCAGTGACTGAGGTGGGTTCTCACTCAACACAACAGGTAGTTAGATGCAGTGAGGTGGCCAGGTGGGTTCTCACTCAACACAACAGGTAGTTAGATGCAGTGAGCTGGGTTCACTCAACACAACGCTAGGTATATGCAGTGATGAGGTGGGTTAAGTAAACACAACAGGTACTGGGTAGTTAGATGCAGTGAGCTGGGTTCACTCAACAGTAAAGGTACTTAAGATGCAGTGAGGTGGGTTCTCACTCAACACAACAGGTAGTTAGATGCAGTGAGGTGGCCAGGTGGGTTCTCACTCAACACAACAGGTAGTTAGATGCAGTGAGCTGGGTTCACTCAACACAACGCTAGGTATATGCAGTGATGAGGTGGGTTAAGTAAACACAACAGGTACTGGGTAGTTAGATGCAGTGAGCTGGGTTCACTCAACAGTAAAGGTACTTAAGATGCAGTGACTGAGGTGGGTTCTCACTCAACACAACAGGTAGTTAGATGCAGCGAGGTGGCCAGGTGGGTTCACACTCAACACAACAGGTAGTTAGATGCAGTGAGCTGGGTTCACTCAACACAACACTAGGTATATGCAGTGATGAGGTGGGTTAAGTAAACACAACAGGTACTGGGTAGTTAGATGCAGTGAGCTGGGTTCACTCAACAGTAAAGGTACTTAAGATGCAGTGACTGAGGTGGGTTCTCACTCAACACAACAGGTAGTTAGATGCAGCGAGGTGGCCAGGTGGGTTCACACTCAACACAACAGGTAGTTAGATGCAGTGAGCTGGGTTCACTCAACACAACACTAGGTATATGCAGTGATGAGGTGGGTTAAGTAAACACAACAGGTACTGGGTAGTTAGATGCAGTGAGCTGAGTTCACTCAACAGTAAAGGTACTTAAGATGCAGTGACTGAGGTGGGTTCTCACTCAACACAACAGGTAGTTAGATGCAGCGAGGTGGCTAGGTGGGTTCACACTCAACACAACAGGTAGTTAGATGCAGTGAGCTGGGTTCACTCAACACAACGCTAGGTATATGCAGTGATGAGGTGGGTTAAGTAAACACAACAGGTACTGGGTAGTTAGATGCAGTGAGCTGGGTTCACTCAACAGTAAAGGTACTTAAGATGCAGTGACTGAGGTGGGTTCTCACTCAACACAACAGGTAGTTAGATGCAGTGAGGTGGCCAGGTGGGTTCTCACTCAACACAACAGGTAGTTAGATGCAGTGAGCTGGGTTCACTCAACAGTAAAGGTACTTAAGATGCAGTGACTGAGGTGGGTTCTCACTCAACACAACAGGTAGTTAGATGCAGGGAGGTGGCCAGGTGGGTTCTCACTCAACACAACAGGTAGTTAGATGCAGTGAGCTGGGTTCACTCAACACAATGCTAGGTATATGCAGTGATGAGGTGGGTTAAGTAAACACAACAGGTACTGGGTAGTTAGAAGAAGTGAGCTGGGTTCACTCAACAGTAAAGGTACTTAAGATGCAGTGAGGTGGGTTCGCACTCAACACAACAGGTAGTTAGATGCAGTGAGGTGGCCAGGTGGGTTCTCACTCAACACAACAGGTAGTTAGATGCAGTGAGCTGGGTTCACTCAACACAACGCTAGGTATATGCAGTGATGAGGTGGGTTAAGTAAACACAACAGGTACTGGGTAGTTAGATGCAGTGAGCTGGGTTCACTCAACACAAAGCTAGGTATATGCAGTGATGAGGTGGGTTAAGTAAACACAACAGGTACTGGGGTATATGCAGTACTGGGTAGTACAATGTGCAGCTCCCTGTCACACACACAGGTAGTCACTGAATGTGCTGGGCTGCTGGCAGTGGCACACACAATATCAATTAGCAAGGCTGTGCATGCAACAAAAGTGTCAGTTTGACACACAGAAAAAAAAAAAATGTACAGGTTGAGCTCTGAAAAGAGCTGTTGCTGGGTGCTTTAAAAGCAATAATAATCAGTCAGGAGCAAGCAAAGCAGCCTAGAACCTAACTAATCTGCCCCTAGGAGAAAAAGTCTGCAGCAGCTGTCCCTTTCCTCTCTCTAGCAGGCACACGAGTGAGGCTAATGGCCGCCGGACCCTGCCTTATATAAGGGGGGGTGTGGGTCTCCAGGGCTTAGTGTAGCCTGAATGGCTACAATGTGCCTGTTGACTGTGATGCAGAGGGTCAATGTTGACCCTCATAGTGCATTATGGGGCGAATCGAACTTCCGCAAAGGTTTGCCTGGCGCAGGCGAACGCGAACCCCCAATGTTCGCCTGGAACCGTTCGCCGGCGAACCGTTCGCTACATCTCTAGTGGAGAAGGAGCTCATGGACACTAGTACCAAATCGTGATCATACCATGAATTAACAATATGTCTAGAGTAATATATATTTGGAATTTGAAATGAATATAGCATCGATTCTTGAGTATGAGACATGAGCCGCCGAGTAGGAAGAGTACCCTCTTAGATTAGGATTATGGGCTCTCCATGCATCAACCAGACACGCAGAGTGAAGTAGCGAACAGAGAGATTTAGCTTGTTTATGTTGCAAAGAAGTGGAGGTAGATTTAGATCTATCTAACAATGGGTAAGGGGCTATGTTAAAATCCCCTGCCCAGATGATCTGGGTATCAGAAAGGTGAGTAATATGTTTTATAACCTCTTTTATTGCTTAGAGGGGCGCCTCTGGGGGGGTATAGAGATTATGCAAATGTTGGAAGACTGAATGGACCCAATTAGGATAACAAACCTACCTTCTTTGTCAGATATAACCTGATCTACTGTCATTGGGAAGGAATTATGTAGTAGTGTTATTACACCTCTGTGCTTTTTATCGGCCAAGGAGGCAAAGTGCTTCTGAAAGTTTTTGTGGAAATATTCAGGGACAGAATTTTTTGTAAAGTGTGTTTCTTGAATGTACAGGATATCAGGGTTATTTTTCTGATTATCCAGAAAAGCCTTCCTTCTTTTAAAGGGGGAATTTAATCCCTTGACATTATGTGAGATAATGTTAAGAGTAGCCATAATGACGGTTAGATAAAGGTAATATGTGTACACTAATGTGTTGAGTTACTAAGGACAAGCACTATGCCTCCGAGCCACCGAAAGTACCTGAAATGAATTGAACTTTGCACCAAAGTAAATGAAAATGGAACAAAAAACATAAAAATAAGAACTGATTTACATATACATGAACATTAACATACTGAAGTGAGATACTGAAGTGAAAAAAAAAATATGATATAATGAATTGGTTGTGTACTATGAATAATTACTAGAAGATTAGCAGCAAAGAAAATATTCTCATATTTTTATTTTCAGGTATATGGTGTGTTTTCTAACATTGCATCATTCTCTAATATGTGCAGATTACACAACACTCTGCATTCAAAATGATTATTTCAGAGCAGTCTGTGAACTAATGACCTCTCCTCTAGCAGACAAAAAAGAAAACTGTTCACTTATAGTTGAGATATTAAAAGTCAGAAGACAGCCCTCTCCACGACTTTGAAAGTCGTAGAGATTAATGGCTTTTTTGCATAGAGATAACAACTGTAGTTTCTTAACTCTTCCTGTACTGGAAACAATTACACTGATGTATCTGATCTTAATGTTTTATTTCTTAGCTGTGCTACACATACAAATCATAATATCATAATTTTTTTTTCGCTTCAGTGTCTCTTTAAGGGGATGAAAATCATTTGTAGAGTTGAGGTACATGGAGGGGAATAAAATATTATCCTCCATGGAAGTCGACAATGTGAGACAGCACTTGGAACATCAGGCTGCAAGAATCAGCTAGGACATAGACTTAATAATGTGGGAATTGTGGCGCCTTTACTTTTAAGCCTCAATGTTTGCAGGGGGGAGACACCTTCGAAACAGAGAGAAAATCAAGGAAAGGGGGGCCAAAGGTAAAATCTGACTAGAACGTTCCTTGGGGTGGAGGAAAAGCTAAATACAAACCATAATCACCCTGCAATGTATAGTACTTGAAAAACGCATTACATCATATATATATATATAGACAGCATACAAACAAATAATGGAATACAAGGCACTCAGGGGTAAATCAAACTGGATCAATTTGTGCACTTATGCAGTGGTGACAACAAAATGTCTGTAGAACTTCAGAAAGATAGACAAACAAAACAACCTTTATTAGTGATTACCGTAGGTAGAGGTGTAGCGAACGGTTCGCCTGTTAACGGTTCCAGGAGAACTTTGGGGGTTCGCGTTCGCCTGCGCCAGGCGAACTTTTCTGGAAGTTCGATTCGCCCCATAATGCACTATGAGGGTCAACTTTGACCCTCTGCATCACAGTCAGCAGGCACATTGTAGCCATTCAGGCTACACTAAGCCCTGGAGCCCCACCCCCCCTTATATAAGGCAGCCTCCGGCGGCCATTACAGTCACTCGTCTGCCTGCTATTAGACAGACTAGGGAGAGCTGCTGCAGACTTGTTCTTCTAGGGACAGATTAGTTAGGTTCTTGGCTGCTGAGCTTGCTCCTGGCTGATTTTTATTGCTTTTATAGCACCCCTCAATAGCTCTTTTCAGAGCTCATCCTGTATTTATTTATTTTTTTACTGTGTGTCAAACTGACACTTTTGTTGTATGCACAGCCTTGCTAATTGATAGTGTGTGTGCCACTGCCAGCAGCCCATCACATTCAGTGACTGACTACCTGTGTGTGTGACAGGGAGCTGCACATTGTACTACCCAGTACTGCATATACCCCAGTATACCCCTGTTGTGTTTACTTAACCCACCTCGTCATCACTGCATAAACCTAGCGTTGTGTTGAGTGAACCCACCTCACTGCATCTAAGTACCTTTACTGTTCAGTGAACCCAGCTCACTGCATCCTACTACCTGTTGTGTTGAGTGAACCCACCTCACTGCATCTAAGTACCTTTACTGTTCAGTGAACCCAGCTCACTGCATCCTATTACCTGTTGTATTGAGTGAACCCACCTCACTGCATCCTACTACCTGTTGTGTTGAGTGAACCCACCTCACTGCATCTAAGTACCTTTATTGTTCAGTGAACCCAGCTCACTGCATCCTACTACCTGTTGTGTTGAGTGAACCCACCTCAGTCACTGCATCTAAGTACCTTTACTGTTCAGTGAACCCAGCTCACTGCATCCTACTACCTGTTGTGTTGAGTGAACCCACCTCACTGCATCTAAGTACCTTTATTGTTCAGTGAACCCAGCTCACTGCATCTTACTACCTGTCGTGTTGAGTGAACCCACCTCACTGCATATACCTAGCATCCCCCCGAGATGGACAAAATGGACAAACCAGGTAGAGGAAGAGGTAGAGGCAGACCCAGAGGAAGGCCACCAGGCACCGGCAGGTCTGTGTGAGGTGGTGTTGGTGTGATTTCGTGCGGACCTGCCCCAAAATACAGTGCTCAGAAGAAGGCACGTGCCATCACTTCCCAAAATCGTGAGGAGGTGATTGAGTTTTTAACCCAGAACACCTCATCTCCCGCAGCCACCAGCGCTACAACAAGCACCACATGCACTGCATTTGACACTTCGCAGGAGTTATTTGGTAGTGGTGGTGAAATCACCGATTCACAGCCACTACTGCAACAACAAGAAGAAGGCGCAGGTATACCACCTCATACGTCTGAGTTAGGTGGCGATAGTATGAATGTAACGTGTGAGGAGGGGGCTGATGAAACACCTGAAGTTGGTGCAGTTGAGGATGTGTCTGAGGAAAGTGCAGCTGGCCAGGAGGATTATGATGACGATTATACGGATACCACATATGTTCCCGGTAGAGGAGATGACCAGGGGGACAGTTCAGAGGAGGAGTCAGAGAGGAGTAGGAGGAGACGACTCCATAATAGAAGCAGAGGGAGCCCGTCCTCAGAAACAGCTGGGGGCAGTGTCCGGCGCCATGTATCGCCAGCTATGGCCAGACAGCCAACATGCCCTTCAACGTCAGCTGCTGATGCCACCGTAGCGCCATCACCCCAGGGGGGCTCAGCGGTTTGGAAATTTTTTCACATGTGTGTCTCAGATCAGAGCAAAGCCATCTGTTGTCTCTGCCAGAAAAAATTGAGGCGTGGAAAGGCCAACACTCACGTAGGGACAAGTGCCTTACGAAGGCACCTGGAGAAAAGGCACAAACAGCTATGGCAAGAACACCTGAGGAAAAGTAGCACCCCTCAAAAGACAAGCCACCCTCCTTCTCCTCTTCCTCCTTCAGGTGCATCGTCTTCATCCACTTTCTCCCTTGCACCTTTACAGCCACCCTCCTCCACACCGCCTCTTCCCTTGAGCGGTTCCTTCTCCTCTGCCCACAGCAGTACCCAGCTGTCCGTGAAGGAAGTATTTGAGCGTAAGAAGCAAATGTCTGCCAGCAGTAGCGTTCCTACCTAAGGGCGCAGGGGGGCATGGCGCACCGGGTGCCAGACAGCCAGGGGGGTGTCGCCACGACCCCCTACACCTGACTAAGGAGGGGAAGAGCAGCGCTAGGAGGAGGGGTGACAGCAGGGATAGCGGCGGGGAGGGGGGAAATATCCCCCCCCCTCACCTGGGTCCCCCTCCTTTTGCCTCTCTTCTCCCCCCAAAAATGCGGGCAGCGGGCCAGGGGCAGTGGGCAGCGAGCAGGCTGGCGCGGAGAATACTCACGTTACTTCCGCGTATCAGCCTGGAACGCTGCGTCGCCATCACGTGCCTCTTCTGCGCCTCCAATCATTGGAGGCACAGTAGAGGCACGTGACGGCGACGCAGCGTTCCAGGCTGATACGCGGAAGTAACGTGAGTATTCTCCGCGCCAGCCTGCTCGCTGCCCACTGCCCCCGGCCCGCTGCCCGCATTTTTGGGGGGAGAAGAGAGGCAGAAGGAGGGGACCCAGGTGAGGGAGGGGGGATATTTCCCCCCTCCCCGTCGCTATCCCTGCTGTCACCCCTCCTTCTAACTACACGGGGGGGGGGGGGAGCGCTATACTACCTAAACTGGGGGCCACTATACTACCTAAACTGGGGGCCACTATTCTACCTACACTGGGGGCCACTATACTAGCTATACTGGGGGCCACTATACTGGGGAGGCTAAACGGGGGGCCACTATACTAGCTACACTGGGGGCATCTATGGGGGCCACAATATTACCTATACTGGGGGGGGGGCACCATACCAGCTACAATGGAGGAAACTATACTATCTAAACTGTGGGCCACTATACTAGCTATACTGGGGCAACTATGGGGGCCACTATACTAGCTATACTGGAGGGCAGCTGTACGGGGGCCACTATACTAGCTACACTGGGGGCAGCAACACTACCTACATTGGGGACAGCAGCTATGCTGCCTATCCTGGGGGCAACTATACTAGCTATATTGGGGCAACTATACTACCTTCACTGGGGGCAACTAGCTACCTATACTGGGGGCAACTGCTAGGTACCTATACTGGGGGCAGTGGGGGCACTGGGGGGGGGGTGCTTTGGGTGCTGAAGCACCCCTTAAAATTCTCCAAGCACCCCCCAGCGTGAACTGACTTTCGGCATCTAATAGATGCCGTATCAGTTCACCGCAGCGGCAGAGCAGGGCTATAGTAAAATGTCCGAAGCCCTGCTCTGGAGACTTTGGGAGTTGCTGGCTGCAGAGGATCGTGGGAGCTGCGCACTGGACGGAGGCCGGAACAGGAGCTCTGCTGCAGGTGAGTAAATGTTTTTTTTTTTTTTTTAATTTATATTAGCAGCCAGGGGTAGCGTTTATGTTCTGGCCAGGTCTGCTACACGATTGAAGTGTTTTCTGGACAGGTCTGCCACACGATTGCATGTATTTTCTGGTCAAATCTGCTACATGATTGCATGTATTTTCTGGGCAAATCTGCCGACATGATTGCATGTATTTTCTGGGCAAATCTGCCGACATGATTGCATGTATTTTCTGGGCAAATCTGCCGACATGATTGCATGTATTTTCTGGGCAAATCTGCCGACATGATTGCATGTATTTTCTGGGCAAATCTGCTACATGATTGCATGTATTTTCTGGGCAAATCTGCCGACATGATTGAACGTATTCTCTGGGCAAATCTGCAGACATGATTTCATGTATTTTCTGGGCAAATCTGCAGACATGATTGAACGTATTCTCTGGGCAAATCTGCAGACATGATTGAACGTATTCTCTGGGCAAATCTGCCGACATGATTGAAGGTATTCTCTGGGCAAATCTGCACACATTACGTGTATTTTCTTGAGAAAACCTGCACAATTATGTGAATTTTCTGGGGAAAGGCCACCAAAACTTGGGTCCACTGTCTTTGCGTTGCACTTTTAAAGGGAACCCGAGGTGAGAATAATATTGGGGCTGCCATATTTATCTCCTTTTAAGCAATACCAGTTGCCTGGCTGCCGTGCTGGTCCTCTGCCTCTAATTCTTTCAACCACAGACCCTGAACAAGCATGCTTGTTTCTGGTGTGATTCAGTTCACTACTGCAGCCAAATAGATCAGCAGGGCAACTAGTATTGTTTAAAAGGAAATAAATATGGCAGCCTCCATATCACTCTCACCCGGGTTCACGACAAATTGCAGTTAGCTCCGCCCTCATCTGGCCATGGCCACGCCCATTTTTTTGCCGCGCCGCACTTTGCGCGCCGCATGTTATAGCGCCACCCATTTTTTGCCCCTTTACTTTTTTTTTGGGGGGGGGGGGGTGTCTTATAATACCCAGCACCGGGTGTCAAATGCCCTAGGTACGCCACTGTCTGCCAGTCACCCTCTTGCCCGGCATCTGACAGCTGGTGTGGCGGAACTATTAGCTCACCAGCTTTTACCATATAAGCTGGTGGAGTCGGAGGCTTTCCGTAAGTTTGTGGCCATTGGTACACCGCAGTGGAAGATACCAGGCCGCAATTATTTTTCACAAAAGGCCATACCCAAACTGTACTGTGCAGTTGAGAGGCAAGTGGTGTCATCTCTGGCACACAGCGTTGGGTCAAGGGTCCACCTGAACACGGATGCCTGGTCTGCCAAGCACGGGCAGGGCCACTACATTACATACACAGCCCATTGGGTCAACCTGGTGACCGATAGCAGCAAGCAGGGAGTACGTGGCTGCGCAGCAGACTGACTTGTCACACCTCCACGGCTTGCAGGCAGGCCTCCAGCCACCTCCTCTCCACCTGCTACCACCGCTTCGCTGTCGTCATCCTCCTCCTCCTCCTTGGCTGGTGCCACGATCTCCTCTCCAGCTACACAGCCCCAGCACCCCAGGGCCTATGCTGCATGCCAGGTACGACGGTGTCACGCAGTGTTAGACATGTCTTGCCTGAAAGCGGAGAATCACACTGGAGCAGCTCTCCTGGCTGCTCTTAACAAACAGGTGGAGCAATGGCTGACTCCGCACAAGCTTGAGATCGGCAACGTGGTGTGTGACAACGGCAGCAATCTCATTGCTGCGTTGAATTTGGGAAAGCTGACACACATACCTTGCATGGCACATGTGCTGAATCTGGTCGTGCAAAGATTTGTGTCCAAGTACCCAGGCTTAGAGGACGTCCTGAAGCAGGCCAGGAAGTTGTGTGGGCATTTCAGGCGCTCTTACAAGGCCATGGCACGCTTTGCGGACATTCAGCGTAGAAACAACTTGCCGGTGAGACGCCTGATTTGCGATAGCCCGACTCGCTGGATTTCCACCCTGCTGATGTTCTCTCGCCTGCTAGACCAGGAGAAAGCCGTCACCCAGTACCTGTATCATTACAGTACAAGGACACAATCTGGGAGGATGGGGATGTTGTGGCCCAACAACTGGACACTGATGCGAAATGCATGCAGGGTCATGGAGCCCTTTGAGGAGTTGACCAAACTGGTGAGTCGCGATGAGGGCACCATCAGCGACTTGATCCCCTACGCCTACTTCCTGGAGCATGCCGTGCGTAGAGTGGTGGATACAGCTGTGGAGGAGCGTGAACGAGAAGAGTTACAGCAGCAGGAGTCGTGGGAGCCATTTACACCCGAACCCCATGTTCCCACAACACCTGCGGCAGCACAGAGGGGGGAGGAGGAGGAGGAAGAAGAGGAGTCGTGTGGGGAAGGAGAGGAGTCAGACTCTGATGATGGTGATAAGAAGAACAACCGCGGCAGCCGTCACAGGGGGCTTCTGCTGCTCCACGTTCCCGTGGTATTGTTCGTGGCTGGGGGGAGGAAGAGGAGTTGCATCCCATCACTGAGGAAGAGCAAGAGGAGATGGAGAGTACGTCTGCATCCAGCTTTGTGCAGATGTCCTCTTTCATGTTGTCCAGCCTGTCGAGGGACCCCCGTATCAAAAAACTCAAGATGAATGACCTGTATTGGGTGGCCACGCTACTAGACCCTCGGTACAGGCACAAAGTGGCGGACCTGTTACCAACTCAACAAAAGGCGGAAAGGATGCAGCACTTGCAGAACAAGCTGTCGATGATGCTTTACAATGCATTTAAGGGTGATGTGGCTGCACAACGCAATCAAGGTACCACTGGCAGTAACCCTCCTCCTCCCAAGTCCACGCAGGCAAGGACAGGACGCTCCAGCGATCTCAGGGTGATGTCGGACATGCGGACGTTCTTTAGTCCAACTCCTCGCCATAGTCCTTCCGGATCCCCCCTCCACCAACGCCTGGACCGGCAGGTAGCCGACTACCTGGCCTTGAGTGTGGATGTAGACTCTGCGAAAAGCGACGATGAACCCTTGGACTACTGGTTGCACAGGCTTGACCTGTGGCCAGAGCTGTCCCAATTTGCCATACAACTTCTCTCTTGCCCTGCCGCAAGCGTCCTGTCAGAAAGGACCTTCAGTCCAGCTGGAGGCATAGTTACTGAGAAGAGAAGTCGCCTAAGTCACGACAGTGTTCAGTACCTGACCTTTATCAAAATGAATGAGGAAGGGATCACGGAGGGCTACTGCACGACCGAAGACTAAGTCCGTCCCCTCACACAGCATCTATTCCTGCAGGCCGCTTGACTGCCTTCTCCGCCACCACCAACAGGGTCCAGGACTCTAGGCGGATTCCTGAATTTTTAAGGCCGCTGCTAGCAGCGGCCGCTACACTAATTTTTCTGGTGCGTGTACATGCCTGCCTAATTTTTCTGGCTGCACTGCGGGCGGCTGCAACAAAAAACTAAAGGCATGTACATGTGCCCATCCCCCTTCGTGATCATTACCTTGCCGCGGTGAAGGGGCTTGCGCATCACAATGAAGCAATGACCGCCGGCTATTTGAGTGTCTCGGGTAGGGGTGGCACACAAAAGATAATAAGGTTGTTGCTTCATTGTGGTCAGACCAAATTTGATCAGCTGGACAGTCACTGTTGTTCTATCATTGAGCTACCACAGCCCGGCGACCATATGGGCTTGAAAAATGCCACGGCCTACACTCTGGCCACGGTGTGCACGGCCGTCAATACACAAACAGCTGTTTGCGGTGCGTTACACAGTGAGTTTGGTGTGTCAGTGTGAAGCAGAACTCTAATTACACTCCCTGATTGATGTATACCCATGCAAGATGTTTGAAAGCACTTTAGGCCTGCAATTTAGCATTCAATGTGATTTCTGCCCTTAAAATGCTGCTTTGCGACAAATCCAGATTTTTCCCCGGGACTTTGGGCATGTATCCCACTCCGCCATGCCCCCCTCCAGGTGTTAGACCCCTTGAAACATCTTTTCCATCACTTTTGTGGCCAGCATAATTTTTTATATTTTTCAAAGTTAGCATCCCCATTGAAGTCTATTGCGGTTCGTGAACTTTTATGTGAACCGAACCTTCCCGGTTCGCGAACCGAAAATCGGAGGTTCGCGACATCTCTAACCTTAGGTCCATAGTTCTTTTGCGGAGCTTTTTCCACTATAATGTCAATCGAGAAAAAGTCAAATACTGACTGCAAGGACTCAGGGCAGACATCTCGTGAGTGTCAATAAAGCTTGATGTCAGGTGAAGCGCTAATCCGCAGGACTATGGCGGACACCATAGAAGTAAAACTAAAAAGGAAGATGGCTGCCGTAGACCATACTGCTTAAATAAAGAACATTAGCCAGTCTGCTCACTATGAAAAGTGAATTACAGGCCCACTATATACAGTGGGTTGCAAAAGTATTCGGCCCCCTTGAAGTTTTCCACATTTTGTCACATTACTGCCACAAACATGCATCAATTTTATTGGAATTCCACATGAAAGACCAATACAAAGTGGTGTACATGTGAGAACTGGATCGAAAATCATACATCATTCCAAACATTTTTTACAAATAAATAACTGCAAAGTGGGGTGTGCATAATTATTCGGCCCCCTGAGTCAATACTTTGTAGAACCACCTTTTGCTGCAATTACAGCTGTCAGTCTTTTAGGGTATGTCTCTACCAGCTTTGCACATCTAGAGACTGAAATCCTTGCCCATTCTTCTTTGCAAAACAGCTCCAGCTCAGTCAGATTAGATGGACAGCGTTTGTGAACAGCAGTTTTTAGATCTTGCCACAGATTCTCGATTGGATTTAGATCTGGACTTTGACTGGGCCATTCTAACACATAGATATGTTTTGTTTTAAACCATTCCATTGTTGCCCTGGCTTTATGTTTAGGGTCATTGTCCTGCTGGAAGGTGAGCATCCGCCCAGTCTCAAGTCTTTTGCAGTCTTCAAGAGGTTTTCTTCCAAGTTTGCCCTGTATTTGGCTCCATCCATCTTCCCATCAACTCTGACCAGCTTCCCTGTCCCTGCTTAAGAGATGCACCCCCTGAGCATGATGCTGCCACCACCATATTTGACAGTGAGGATGGTGTGTTCAGAGTGATGTGCAGTGTTAGTTTTCTGCCACACATAGCGTTTTGCATTTTGGCCAAAAAGTTCCATTTTGGTCTCATCCGACCAGAGCACCTTCTTCCACATGGTTGCTGTGTCCCCCACATGGCTTGTGGCAAACTGCAAACGGGACTTCTTATGCTTTCTGTTAACGATGCCTTTCTTCTTGCCACTCTTCCATAAAGGCCAACTTTGTACAGTGCATGACTAATAGTTGTCCTATGGACAGAGTCTCCCACCTGAGCTGTAGATCTCTGCAGCTCGTCCAGAGTCACCATGGGCCTCTTGCAGGGCCGGCCCTATTTTCCGCCGCCACCCCCCCCGGCGGGTGGGGGGGGGGGCGCTCTGGGGGGCCACCGAGCTGGAGGGGTAGCTGGCAGGACGGGGGTATTGGGCCTAGCGGCGGGGAGGGGGTCGTACCCCCCCTCCCTCGCCTGGGTCCCCCGAACTGCGCTCCCCTCCAGCCTTACATAGAAGAAGCAGCCGCTATTTGTAAGACGGACGGGCGGGGAGGACTCACCTCTTCCCAGCGTGCGCTCCACTGACATCACTTCCTGCAGCGTTGCAGGAAGTGACGTCAGTGGAGCGCACGCTGGATCGAGGAAGAAGTGAGTCCTCCCCGCCCATGCCTCTTACAAATAGCGGCTGCTTCTATGTAAGGCTGGAGGGGAGCGGAGGACGGGGGACCCAGGCGAGGGAGGGGGGGGGGGTCCGACCCCCCCTCCCCGCCGCTAGGCCCAATACCCCCGTCCTGCCAGCTACCCCTCCAGCTCGGCGGCCGGCTCCCCGCACGGACGGGCGGATGCCGCCCCTGGAAATTTGCCGCCTGAGGCAAAAGTTTCACCCCGCCTCATGAGCGGGCCGGCCCTGGCCTCTTGACTGCATTTCTGATCAGCGCTCTCCTTGTTTGGCCTGTGAGTTTAGGTGGACGGCCTTGTCTTGGTAGGTTTACCGTTGTGCCATACACCTTCCATTTCTGAATGATCGCTTGAACAGTGCTCCGTGGGATGTTCAAGGCTTTGGAAATCTTTTTGTAGCCTAAGCCTGCTTTAAATTTCTCAATAACTTGATCCCTGAATTGTCTTGGACCTGTCTTGTGTGTTCTTTGGACTTCACGGTGTTGTTGCTCCCAATATTCTCTTAGACAACCTCTGAGACCATCACAGAGCAGATGTATTTGTACTGACATTAGATTACACATAGGTGCACTCTATTTAGTCATTAGCACTCATTAGGCAATGTCTATAGGCAACTGACTGCACTCAGATCAAAGGGGGCCGAATAATTATGCACACACCACTTTGCAGTTATTTATTTGTAAAAAAATGTTTGGAATCATGTATGGTTTTCGTTCCACTTCTCATGTGTACACCACTTTGTGTTGGTCTTTCATGTGGAATTCCAATAAAATTGTTTCATGTTTGTGGCAGTAATATGACAAAATGTGGAAAACTTCAAGGGGGCCGAATACTTTTGCAACCCACTGTATAAAGGACAAGCTGTAAGGCCATATGGATATGATAGTTTCCTTGGGAAACGTAGTTATAGAATGACTAAGGTTGTATAAAAAAGTAAAAGATTAAATAGAAACGGAACGTACTGAAAACCAGAGGAAGAAAGAGTGAAACCAACATAGTTATAGTTACCACGGCCTCCAAGGCCAGCGGAGCGATCAAGAACCTCAGCATGACTGAGGAGCACCGAACTCCCAATGATCCGGCGGACCCCATACAATGAAGAGATGCCCGGTCAGTGCCACAGCGCTTCAACCACTTAGAAGATGAGACTATTCTAGTAGTAGAGGAATCAAGTGGATGAGTCTCCGGGCTGTGAGGAGCGTTGTCTAGCTAGTCTTGACGACCAGACTCTGGCCGGCCTCGGAGGCCGCTGCGGTAGAGGAGCCAGAGGTGCTGGTTCCAGACTCCGGCATTCTCTAGGTGTCAGTGTCCATCATCCAAAGTATGATACGTGTAACTCCTACCTCCATGTTCGAACTTGAGAGAGAAGGGAAATCCCCATCGATATTTAGTGTCGGCCTTTTGTAGTGAAAGGCTTATTTGTCTGAGGGATCTTCATCTTTGAATTGTAGACGGTGTGGTGAGAGTTAAAGAGAGCTGTCCATGCTTGGAAGCCATCAAACCTGAATGAACTAGAGATGTTTTGTAAAGAGGAATGGTCCAAAATACCTTCAACCAGAATCCAGACTCTCATTGGAACCTACAGGAAGCATTTAGAGGCTTTAATTTCTGCAAAAGTGCCCAAATTTATGCACCTACCTTATTTTGTTTAAACAATTATTGCACACTTTCTGTAAAGCCAATAAACTTTATTTCACTTCTCAAATATCACTGTGTGTGTCTCCTATATGATATATTTAACTGACATTTTTTATCGTAACAACCAACGATTTATACAGGAAAATCATGACGATTAACAAGGTTGCCCAAACTTTTGCATCCCACTGAAATATTAAGCAAAAATACACAAGATAATGGTATTTGTTTTTAAACTGGTTGTGCACCCTGTGCAGTCTGAAAATAGTAAGCCATCTGCTCTCTCATAGCTATAAGTGTTGGTTCCTCTCAACATGGACCCTGGAAAGTTTCTAAATGTAGGAGGATGACATCTTCATCAACTATGTGCCCTTCCATTGTTCTCACATAATTATGTAAAATGCAGGTAGCCTTCACCCCAGTTACTGCATTATTTGGTAACATATTCATGGCAGTGTGGTAAATGCTCCACTTGTTTGCTAGGATGCCAAAGGTGCATTCCACCACTTTCCTGGCTTTGCTGAGGCGGTAATTAAAATATTTTTTTTCAGTAGCCATGGCTCCTTTTGAAAATGGCCTCATCACATTTTTTGAAAGGGCAAAGGCCTCATCACCACTTGATAATAAAGACTCCTTATATCCTATCCGAGTGAGTCTTCTTTGGAGATAAGACACCTCTTCCTATAATACTGTAAAGTAATTATACTTGGATCCGCTAGTAGTAAATCTGGGCGCCTCCCCAAACATCTTAAACAGTTGTTACCCACACCCCCAATAGGGGTGCTAGAACTTTCCACTCGTACACCTATCCTACCAGTGGAAAAGCCGACATGAGGAGATCGACCACCCTGTTCCGAAAGGTTCTTGGATACCAAGCGGGGACGTTTTTTTTTCCGCATGCTTATATGGTGGTTGCAGGACTGCAACCCATCCTTGTGAGTATATATTACCCACAATCCCCCACCGATTATTCATCTGATGATACTGCACGAGTAGGCTCCTGGTCTCTAACCCTTTCTCTTCTTCTGTGCTGCCACAGAGTGCTGCTTAGCCTTTCTGCTGCCACCTCTCATGTCGCATTGAACGACAACAGCAGTCTGAGTACCCACCACCTGGGTCCAAGGATGCTACAATTTTTGGGATGATAATTTATCATGCTGTGGTGCCACCAGTGAGGTGCCATACTCTTCTTCTGTGCTGCCGCAGAATGCTGCTTAGTCCTCCTGCTGTCGCCTCTCATGTTGTATTGAACGACAACAGCAGTCTGTGTACCCACCACCAGAGTCCACGGATGCTACAATTTTTGGGCTGATTTATCGGACAACTTTGTTGCCATGTCATTGCTATCAACAGGGCCGTGCAGAGGGTCCTTAAGTGGGGGGTGCTCAAATTTAAAAAAGGGGCCTGGCAATGCCTTCCCCCGCATGCCCCCCCTCCTCGTTTCTGGCTAGGGGGGGTATTGATTGTCATGCTGCTGAATGCAGATGATGGGTGCCATGTGGGTTCTGGCTGTGGTTGGGTATCGAGTGTCATGCGGGTATTGATTGCAAGAACTTAGTGCCATGTAAGAGCTGAGTGCATGTAATGGATGTCATGCAGGTACCGGGTGTGACATGGGTGTGAATACTTGGTGCCATGCCTGTACTGGGTGCTGGCTATGGGTGGGCTTTGGGTATGTCATGGGTTTTGAATGCAGGTACTTTGGGTGCGGTTACGGGTTAAGTGGATACTTGGTGCAGATAGTGGGTGCCATGTGGAAGCTGTGTGCAGGTGTGAGTACTGGGTGCAATTTTAGGCCTGGGTGCAGATACTTGGTGTCATGTGAGTTTGAGTACTGGGTGCCAGCTATGAGGGGAAGGGGTGGCTGATGGGAAAAGTAGAGGTCAGTGTGGGTGCTGCAGGAAGGGGCAGGGCGATGCAGAGGATACTCAAGGGTGTGGTGCTCAATTTTGAAATCGATAAATCGTACTAAATTGTGTATGTAATACCCCCTCTCCATAAAGCATAAGGCAGTCTTATCCCCCCCCCGCCCCCCCAACACACACACACACACACACACACACACACACACACACACACACACACACACACACACACACACACACACACACACACACACACACACACACACACACACACACACACACACACACACACACACACACACACACACACACACACACACACACCTTTATAGCAGTATCAGGCAGACTGTGTGTCTCCTTCCAACTCTTTTGGTGCTACCACCCTCAAATCAGCAGTGATAGGTGCCCACTGTTAGAGTGTGCACAGTGGAGCCCACTGTAGAGGCACAGACTCACCTTTTATTACTGGGACCTCTGTCCCTCTTGGTCAGCACCCAAGCCTCTTTTCAGGCAAAGAAGTGGTTACCAATATGCAGTGGTTGCTAAGCATTAGTAGATGCAAAACTGCAGTAAGTGCCAAGGTGCAGTGGATGCCCAGATGCAGTGGATGGTAAGACGCAAAGGTTCACTTTGTGGTAAGTTGCAGTGGGTGCTGAGATGCCAATGTAAAGTCTGTGTCAAGCTGCTTTGGGTACCAAGGTCCAGTTTGTATTGGGTGTTTATTTGCAGTGGGTGCTATGCAGTATTGGGTGCTGAATGAGTAGCAGATGGTGATAAACAATAGTGGGTACCATGTGAGTGCTAATTGGTACAGGGAGCCATGTGAGTGTTGGACATGAGCAAGTAGGGAGTGCCATGCGTGGTCTGGATGTGTGCCATGGGAGAGTACTGTGTCTCATATGGGTTCTATTTGGGTGCTGGCCATGAACGGGTACTAGGTGCATATAATGACTTTGGAACTTGGTGACGCGTGAGTACTGTGCCATGTGGGTGTGTATTATGGGGGTATGTGGGTCTTAGGTGCAAATACTGAGTGCCAAGTGGGTACTGGGAGTGAGTACATGGTGACATATGGGTGATGGGTGCTGGCTAGTGGGGTATTTGTTGTTATGTGGGTGCTAAAGGCAGATGCTGGGTGCCATGTGGGTTCTGGGTGCTGGCACAGGGTGTCATGTGGATTCTGGCAGTATGGGTGTGCATCAACCATCATGTAGGTGTTGATTGCATGTACTCAGTCCCTTTTGAGTTCTGGGTGCAAGTATTGGATGTCATATGTGAGTGCTTGGTGTGGGTGCTGGGCACCAAGTGGAGGCTTAGTGCAACTGGAACTACTGCAGATGAAACATGTGGGTGTTGGGTGCAGGTACTGGGTATCCCATAGGTGCAAATACTTGGTGCCATGCCTGCACTGGGTGCTAGCACTGGGTGGGTGTTGTGTGTCACGTGGGTTCTGAGTGCAGGTACATCGGGTGCTAGTACTGGTTATGTGAGTGGGTGCCATGTGGAGGCTGTGTACAGGTGTGAGTAGTGAGTGACATGTCAGAGCTGGGTGCAAGTACTGTGCCATGTAGGTGTGAGTACTGGGTGCCAGCTATAGGGTGAAGGGGTGCAGGTATTGGGTGTCATTTGGCTGTTTGATGCAAGTACTAAGTGCCATATTGAGGCCAGATGTGAGTATTGGGTGCAGGGTGCTTGGTGCAAGTACTGGGTGCTTGCTATAGTGGGGGTTACTGGTTGAGTGTAATGTGGGTGCTGAATATTGGTGGGATTGCTGTGGGTGCAGGGGGTGGGAGGTCACTATGGGTGCTGCTATGAATGGCATAGTTGCTGCTAAGGGAGGCAGAGGTCAGTGTGGGTGCTGGGGTAAGGGTAGGCCACTGTGGGTGCTGGGAGAAGTCAGTGTGGTTACTGGAGGAGGGAGTGGATGCTGGGTGTTGGGAGAAGCCACTGTGGGCGCTGGCAATGGGAGAGGTCACTGTAGGTGCTGCTTTTGGGATGGGAGATCCCTGTGGGTGCTGCAGGGGACAGGAAGGTAGCCACTGGGGGAGGGAAAAATCACTGTGGGTGCTGGGGGAGGGATAGGTCAGTGTGGGTTCTGGGGTAGGCAGGATCACTGCTAGAGCTGGGGAGGGAGAGGTCACTGTGGGTGCTAGGTGGAGGGAGAGGTCACTGTGGGTGGTGCTAGATGGAGGAAGAGGTCACTGTGGGTGCTGGGTAAGAGAGAGGTCACTATGGGTGCTAGGTGGAGGGAGAGGTCACTGTGGGTGCTAGGTGGAGGGAGAGGTCAGTGTGGGTGCTGGGGGAGGGAGAGGTCACTGTGGGTGCTGGAGGAGGGAGAGGTCAGTATGGGTCCTAGGTGGAGGGAGAGGTCACTATGAGTGCTAGGGGAGGGAGTGGTCACTGGGTACTAGGTGGAGGGAGAGGTCACTATGGGTGCTGGGGGGAGGTAGAGGTCAGTATGGGTCCTAGGTGGAGGGAGAGGTCAGTATGCCACACTAGGATTCCTGTCTGGGCCTCTTCACTTGAAAGTGTCCCAGGGGGCGGAGATTCCCATGGGTGGGCGGAGCTTATCGCGGCCGGGGGCGGAGCTTATTTTGCACGGCGAGAGGGGCCTTTTTTTGATGATTTTAAAAAGGGGGGTGCCTGGGCACCCAGAGCACCCCCCTGTGCACGTGCTTGGCTATCAATGCAAGGAAAAAAAAACATTTACAAAAACCTCTCTGGGTGTTTTTGTGGCGTCCCCCACTCATCCTCCTCCTGGAGAATATAAATAAAGATACTCGCCTATGCAGCGGGTAGGCTCTGGATCCGATCCTATAGAGCCTTCCCATTCCTCCCTTGGTGACCTGGTCCCAGTGCTGTCACCCCTGTTACACATATTCAACCAACTTATCGAATATGCATTCAGGGATCCTCAGAAGCCTTTAGAAGGACTTGTATCCCTGTGATAGTAGAGAAATGGTGCACAGGACCTGCTAGTGTGGCCCACTGGAGTGCTCCAAACCCATATAGAGGTCAACAGTTTAATACAAGACAAAGCAGCAGAGCTCATCCAGTGTAAAACAACAACATTTATTTAAAGAGCATTAAAATTTTAGCAAAAACAATGGTACAGACCACCATGGAGAGAAAGAGTTACAGCATGATCAGAGGTTGACAGCCATTTCTCACCCACATGTGGGGTGTTTCATCAGGACACTGATGATGGGCAGATATTTTCCGTGATCACAGAATAGCCGTGATTCACAAGCGTTTTTTTCACTATTTGGCTTCGGTATTCGACATCATGATAGATTCTGGATCACGGAAATCGGCCATGAGGCAGCCGTGATTACAAATACTCAGGCCGTGATCACGCTCCTGATCGCGGTAGAAAGCCTTGATTAGATAGGTCGTGATTGGGCGGAAATGACGTCTTTGGGCCAATCAGAGGCCCCCAAGCCAGGCCCTAGCAACCAATCATAGGAAGGGAGGTTATGCCATCCCCTCCTGTATATAAAGCGGTGGCTATCTTAAAAAGCTCCATTCTTGCTAGACTGTGGCACTGAGAGGATATCTCCAGACCATTTGTTGCTTCAGCAAGCGCGTTTTTCCCCAAAACGTAGCGTTTTTACTCCTTACAATGCTTTTATACTGTAGTACATACTTGTATTCAGCTAGCTAGCCAGTGAGTGATTACTAAAGTTATAAGTTTACTTATGAGATGGTGCAATGAGATAACCACTTATTTTGAGATTTTTTTAGTAGAATTTCAAAGGGGAATCAGGTGACCCTGTATGAGAGTGAAAGAGTGTATGTATTAATAGAGTGGTTTGGTCAGCAGGGCATATGCTTAAAGGGCATATCTTTAAGGGTGTATAAGACACCCCGAATTAGCCCAGAATTATTTAATATATACTGTACTCCCTGTACTTGAAGATCTACTTATCCATCTGTACTGACATCGCGATATTCTTTCTTGCAGGTATGCATTTGACTCTATGCAATATTTCCTGACTGATTGATCTGCCCCTTGAATCCTGCATTGCTAATTTCTCTATTTTAACTGGTATGCATTTGACTCTATGCAATATTTCCTGACTGATTGATCTGCCCCTTGAATCCTGCATTGCTAATTTCTCTATTTTAACTGGTATGCATTTGACTCTATGCAATATTTCCTGACTGATTGATCTGCCCCTTGAATCCTGCATTGCTAATTTCTCTATTTTAACTGGTATGCATTTGACTCTATGCAATATTTCCTGACTGATTGATCTGCCCCTTGAATCCTGCATTGCTAATTTCTCTATTTTAACTGGTATGCATTTGACTCTATGCAATATTTCCTGACTGATTGATCTGCCCCTTGAATCCTGCATTGCTAATTTCTCTATTTTAACTGGTATGCATTTGACTCTATGCAATATTTCCTGACTGATTGATCTGCCCCTTGAATCCTGCATTGCTAATTTCTCTATTTTAACTGGTATGCATTTGACTCTATGCAATATTTCCTGACTGATTGATCTGCCCCTTGAATCCTGCATTGCTAATTTCTCTATTTTAACTGGTATGCATTTGACTCTATGCAATATTTCCTGACTGATTGATCTGCCCCTTGAATCCTGCATTGCTAATTTCTCTATTTTAACTGGTATGCATTTGACTCTATGCAATATTTCCTGACTGATTGATCTGCCCCTTGAATCCTGCATTGCTAATTTCTCTATTTTAACTGGTATGCATTTGACTCTATGCAATATTTCCTGACTGATTGATCTGCCCCTTGAATCCTGCATTGCTAATTTCTCTATTTTAACTGGTATGCATTTGACTCTATGCAATATTTCCTGACTGATTGATCTGCCCCTTGAATCCTGCATTGCTAATTTCTCTATTTTAACTGGTATGCATTTGACTCTATGCAATATTTCCTGACTGATTGATCTGCCCCTTGAATCCTGCATTGCTAATTTCTCTATTTTAACTGGTATGCATTTGACTCTATGCAATATTTCCTGACTGATTGATCTGCCCCTTGAATCCTGCATTGCTAATTTCTCTATTTTAATTGGTATGCATTTGACTCTATGCAATATTTCCTGACTGATTGATCTGCCCCTTGAATCCTGCATTGCTAATTTCTCTATTTTAACTGGTATGCATTTGACTCTATGCAATATTTCCTGACTGATTGATCTGCCCCTTGAATCCTGCATTGCTAATTTCTCTATTTTAACTGGTATGCATTTGACTCTATGCAATATTTCCTGACTGATTGATCTGCCCCTTGAATCCTGCATTGCTAATTTCTCTATTTTAACTGGTATGCATTTGACTCTATGCAATATTTCCTGACTGATTGATCTGCCCCTTGAATCCTGCATTGCTAATTTCTCTATTTTAACTGGTATGCATTATTAACTTAGGCCACTTCCTGCTACTTCTTACCTATTCAATAGAGCCTTTGCATATGTTTGACTAGCCCTGCCCCTGTGAGACAAATTGGCCAGCCAATCCTCACCTGTTAGCAGTCTGCCTATTAACTCCAAACTCAGTTAGGGCCTATATTAGTAGATCTCAAAGGTCAGCAGGGCATATGCTTAAAGGGCATATCTTTAAGGGTGTATAAGACACCCCGAATTAGCCCAGAATTGAACCAGAAGAGACCAGATGAGAACAAACACAAATCTCTCCATGGCTGCTCATCTGCTGATCTAACACTGGTATGATCTTTTCTCTTTGGTTTCCCTGACTTCCACCATCAGCTCATGTTTATCAATCCCTGAACTACCCTGATTTCAACCATCAACATACACCTGATAATATCACACAAACTACCCTGCACTCTTTAACTCTGACACTTATTTTCCCTAATTATACACACACCAACTTGCAAAATGTTTAATATCATTTTTACAGCCATTATTCTGTCAGCCCCACTACTTAAATTACCTACATCACTCACCCCTCCCGCTGCCAGCAATAACATCTACATTGCTCCCTCTCTCCTACCATCCTCTCTCCTCTCTACTCATGAACTATTCTTATTTCTCAAATCACACATACCTTCCTCAACATCTCTCAAACAGCCCTCTGTCACATACAAATCACATCCTCACCTCTCTCATCTCTGCCTACTTTTCTTACTTGCTGCTGGGGACATATCACCCAATCCAGGACCCTCTCCCAGACCGCACTGCACTCTGGTAAATACCACATCCCGCACTGACCGTCCTCACCAGGGGCGAGCCTGGGGTGCCTGGCACCTGGGTGCAAGATTTTCTCTGGCGCCTATGGGAGTGGTTAAATTTACCGCGCCCAACCACATAACCACACCAGTGTCCTGCCTAATCACACCCACACCTTCCACCTCTTTCCGCATGCATGTGATACCCCATTCCTACCCCTCTTCCATGGGCTTGCTCCTGGCTGGCTTTGGCTTCCTGCGAGTCTGCTAGTCTCTGGATTGACTCAGGCTGAGAGGCTCTGCGAGTGCGACGCAGTCACACACTGCGTATTTATGGCTGCCTGCGGCCACCCTACTCTCGCTGTCGTAGGCTCCTCCCCCGCCAAGCCCAAGCGTGAGGTGGGCTGCCTGTATCTTTCCCGTTGCGCCGCGCAGCCTGCCAGTGTTGCCAACCTTTCACGTTATTTTTTTACTGACAAATACCTAAAAATTTACTGACAAAAGATTATTTTTACTGACAAAATTTCCCCACTAAATGCACATAAGAGACAGCTTTTCCCCCATGTAAATGCACATAACAAGAGACAGCTTTTCCCCATGTAAATGCACATAAGAGACCGCTTTTCACCAGCAAATGCACATAACAAGAGACCGCTTTTCACCAGCAAATGCACATAACAAGAGACCGCTTTTCACCAGCAAATGCACATAACAAGAGACCGCTTTTCACCAGCAAATGCACATAACAAGAGACCGCTTTTCACCAGCAAATGCACATAACAAGAGACCGCTTTTCACCAGCAAATGCACATAACAAGAGACCGCTTTTCACCAGCAAATGCACATAACAAGAGACCGCTTTTCACCAGCAAATGCACATAACAAGAGACCGCTTTTCACCAGCAAATGCACATAACAAGAGACCGCTTTTCACCAGCAAATGTACATAACAAGAGACCGCTTTTCACCAGCAAATGCACATAACAAGAGACCGCTTTTCACCAGCAAATGCACATAACAAGAGACCGCTTTTCACCAGCAAATGCACATAATAAGACAGCTTTTCACCAGCAAATGCACATAAGAAGACAGCTTTTCACCAGCAAATGCACATAAGAAGACAGCTTTTCACCAGCAAATGCACACAAGAGAGATTTTCACCAGTAAATGCACATAATGACAAACAGACAGTGTCCCCAGAATATATAGCCAGGGATATATGTCCCCAGGATAGGTAGCCAGGGGGTATATGCGCCCAGGATAGGTAGCCAGGGGGTATATGCGCCCAGGATAGCAAGCCAGGGGGTATACGCGCCCAGGATAGCAAGCCAGGGGGTATACGCGCCCAGGATAGGTAGCCAGGGGGTATACGCGCCCAGGATAGGTAGCCTGGGGGTATGTGCGCCCAGGATAGGTAGCCAGGGGGTATGTGCGCCCAGGATAGGTAGCCAGGGGGTATGTGCGCCCAGGATAGGTAGCCAGGTGGTATCTGCGCCCAGGATAGGTAGCCTGGGGGTATGTGCGCCCAGGATAGGTAGCCTGGGGGTATGTGTGCCCAGGATAGGTAGCCAGGGGGTATGTGCGCCCAGGATAGGTAGCCAGGGGGTATGTGCGCCCAGGATAGGTAGCCAGGGGGTATGTGCGCCCAGGACAGGTAGCCAGGGGGTATGTGCGCCCAGGATAGGTAGCCAGGTGGTATCTGTGCCCAGGATAGGTAGCCTGGGGGTATGTGCGCCCAGGGTAGGTAGCCAGGGGGTATGTGCGCCCAGGATAGGTAGCCAGGTGGTATCTGTGCCCAGGATAGGTAGCCTGGGGGTATGTGCGCCCAGGATAGGTAGCCAGGGGGTATGTGCGCCCAGGATAGGTAGCCAGGGGGTATGTGCGCCCAGGATAGGTAGCCTGGGGGTATGTGTGCCCAGGATAGGTAGCCAGGGGGTATGTGCGCCCAGGATAGGTAGCCAGGGGGTATGTGCGCCCAGGATAGGTAGCCAGGGGGTATGTGCGCCCAGGACAGGTAGCCAGGGGGTATGTGCGCCCAGGATAGGTAGCCAGGTGGTATCTGTGCCCAGGATAGGTAGCCAGGGGGTATGTGCGCCCAGGATAGGTAGCCAGGGGGTATCTGTGCCCAGGATAGGTAGCCAGGGGGTATCTGTGCCCAGGATAGGTAGCCAGGTGGTATCTGTGCCCAGGATAGGTGGCCAGGTGGTATCTGTGCCCAGGATAGGTAGCCAGGTGGTATCTGTGCCCAGGATAGGTAGCCAGGGGGTATGTGCGCCCAGGATAGGTAGCCAGGGGGTATCTGTGCCCAGGATAGGTAGCCAGGTGGTATCTGTGCCCAGGATAGGTAGCCAGGTGGTATCTGTGCCCAGGATAGGTAGCCTGGTGGTATCTGTGCCCAGGATAGGTGGCCAGGTGATATCTGTGCCCAGGATAGGTAGCCAGGTGGTATCTGTGCCCAGGATAGGTAGCCAGGGGGTATGTGCGCCCAGGATAGGTAGCCAGGGGGTATCTGTGCCCAGGATAGGTAGCCAGGGGGTATCTGTGCCCAGGATAGGTAGCCAGGTGGTATCTGTGCCCAGGATAGGTGGCCAGGTGATATCTGTGCCCAGGATAGGTAGCCAGGTGGTATCTGTGCCCAGGATAGGTAGCCAGGGGGTATGTGCGCCCAGGATAGGTAGCCAGGGGGTATCTGTGCCCAGGATAGGTAGCCAGGTGGTATCTGTGCCCAGGATAGGTAGCCAGGTGGTATCTGTGCCCAGGATAGGTAGCCTGGTGGTATCTGTGCCCAGGATAGGTGGCCAGGTGGTATCTGTGCCCAGGATAGGTAGCCAGGTGGTATCTGTGCCCAGGATAGGTAGCCAGGGGGTATGTGCGCCCAGGATAGGTAGCCAGGGGGTATCTGTGCCCAGGATAGGTAGCCAGGTGGTATCTGTGCCCAGGATAGGTAGCCAGGTGGTATCTGTGCCCAGGATAGGTGGCCAGGTGGTATCTGTGCCCAGGATAGGTGGCCAGGTGATATCTGTGCCCAGGATAGGTAGCCAGGGGGTATGTGCGCCCAGGATAGGTAGTGAGTGACAGGAGCGCGCCCCGCCGCCGCCGCTCCCTCCTCCGCTCCCCCCTCACCTTTCAGCAGCCCTTAGTCAGACCTCAATCAGCGGGCGACCCGACCAGGAAAAGGGCGCCGGACGCACCCGCTCTATATGCGGAAGTGATGTCACTTCCGCATATCAGTGCGGCGTGCTAGGTCCTAGCGCCCGCCCGCCTGATCGAGGTCTGACGCCGGACGCGGCGGCTAGAGGGAGGGAGCTGGAAGCGGCGGCGGCGGCCACAGGGGGAGAGCGGGGCCGGGCGAGCGGGGCCGGGCGGCGCCTCTCAGAGGCAGGCGCCTGGGTGCCTTGCACCCGCAGCACCCGCCCAGGCTCGGCCCTGGTCCTCACTCCTCCGCACACATTAACCGATGTAACCTGATCACCATTCCTTGCCTTCCCAGCTCTCCCCCTCCCATATCTGGGGCTCTCTGGAATGCACGCTCTGTAGTCAACAAACTAGCCCACGTCCATGATCTGTTCATCACTAATGCTTTCACCTTCCTGGGGCTCACTGAGACATGGCTAACCCCATCTGATACTGTGTCTCCAGCTGCCCTTTCATACGGTGGCCTCAAGTTTAGCCACACACCTAGATCGGGTGACAAACATGGGGGTGGGGTGCAGGGGCGTAACTAGAAATCACTGGGCCCCCCTGCGAATATTTGGATGGGGCCCCCCCCATAGGTGCCAAATAATCGTAATGGGGCAGCGTTTCACTGTAAATTAATTGTAAAGTGGGCAGCATTTTACCAGACAATCGTAATGTGGGCCAGAAAATCGTAATGTGGGCAGAGTTCACCAGAAAATCGTAATGTGGGCCTTTAGAAAATCGTAATGTGGGCAGAGTTCACCAGAAAATCGTAATGTGGGCACCAGTCACCAGAAAATAGTAACGTGAGCAGCAGTCACCAGAAAATTGTAACGTGGGCAGCATTCACCAGACAATCGTAATGTGGGCAGCGTTCACCAGAATATCATAATGTGGGACAGAAAATCGTAATGTGGGCAGCGTTCACCAGAATATCGTAATGTGGGACAGAAAATCGTAATGTGGGCAGAGTTCACCAGAAAATTGTAACATGGACAGCATTCACCAGACAATCGTAACTTGGGCAGTGTTCACCAGAAAATCATAATGTGGGCCAGAAAATCGTAATGTAGGCAGCGTTCACCAGAAAATCGTAACGTGGACAGCATTCACCAGACAATCGTAACGTGGGCAGTTCACCAGAAAATCGTAATGTGGGCCAGAAAATCGCAATGTGGGCAGCAGTCACCAGAAAATCGCCATGTGGGCAGCAGTCACCAGAAAATTGCAATGTGGGCATCAGTCACCAGAAAATCCTAATGTGGGCAGCAGTCACCAGAATATCGTAATGTGGGCAGCAGTCACCAGAAAATCATAATGTGGGCAGCAGACACCAGAAAATCGCAATGTGGGCAGCAGACAGCAGAAAATCGCAATGTGGGCAGCAGACACCAGAAAATCATAATGTGGGCAGCAGACACCTGAAAATCGTAATGTGGGCAGCAGACACCTGAAAATCGCAATGTGGGCAGCAGACACCAGAAAATCATAATGTGGGCAGCAGTGACCAGAAAATCACAATGTAGGCAGCAGACACCAGAAAATCATAATGTGGGCAGCAGTGACCAGAAAATCATAATGTGGGCAGCAGTGACCAGAAAATCACAATGTGGGCAGCAGTCACCAGAAAATCATAATGTGGGCAGCAGTGACCAGAAAATCACAATGTAGGCAGCAGTGACCAGAAAATCGCAATGTGGGCAGCAGACACCAGAAAATCATAATGTGGGCAGCAGACACCAGAAAATCATAATGTGGGCAGCAGTCACCTGAAAATCACAATGTGGGCAGCAGACACCAGAAAATCATAATGTGGGCAGCAGACACCTGAAAATCATAATGTGGGCAGCAGTCACCTGAAAATCACAATGTGGGCAGCAGACACCAGAAAATCATAATGTGGGCAGCAGACACCTGAAAATCATAATGTAGGCAGCAGACACCAGAAAAAAAAATGCACCTGTGAAAAAAAACAATTCACTTACCTGACAGAAGTCTTCTCCTCTCCCGGCATCTGGCTCGCAGCTCCCCGAGTCCTCCTGCAGCACATCTCCCGCGCTGACAGGCAGAGTGCAGGGCTACGGCAAGATGGCTGCCGAAGCCCTGTACTAGAGACACAAATAGTCTCCAGAGCAGGGCTTCTTCGGCGGCCATCTTGCCGTAGCCCTGCTCTGCCTGCCGGAGACTATGCAGGCTGCTGGAGCGGGGCTGCGGGGAATGAACTGGCGCAGCGTCTATTAGACGCTGCGGCCAGTTGAGCACCTTGCTGGGGGGTCCAGAGCAGCGCTCCCCCCACGCACAGTGAGCGGGCCCCAGAGCAGCCCCGGGCGGCAGGGCCCCCCTGCGGCTGAGAGAGTCGCATCCCCGGTAGGTACGCCGGTGGTGACAGCCTTTCCTCCTCCGGGCCCCTGACTTGCTAGGGGCCCCCCTGCAACTGCAGGGGCTGCAGGGTCTATTCCTACGCCCCTGGTGGGGTGGGAATTCTTCTTTCCGAACACTGCTCCTTTACACCGCTTGCACCTGCACCTTCTCTGGCTTTCTCTTCCTTTGAGGCTCATGCTGTCCGCATCTACTCCCCTCACCAGTTCCAGGTTGCTGTCATCTACCGTCCTCCTGGAACAGCCTCCACCTTCATTGACCACTTTTCAACATGGCTTCTCCACTTTCTATCCACTGACATTCCTTCCATCATCATTGGGGACTTTAACATCCCCATAGACACTAACTGTTCCACTACCACAAAATTCCTCTCACTCACCTCATCCTATGACCTCTCCCAATGGTCCTCAACCTCCACCCACAAAGATGGCCACACTTTGGACCTAGTTTTTACCCGGCTCTGTCCAGTTTCCACATTTAATAACTCTTCATTCCCCCTTTCAGATCACAATCTCATAACGTTTACAATCAGCCCCTCCCTGCCTCCTCCAGCTACTGTAGTCAGGGGCGAGCCTGGGGTGCCTGGCACCTGGGTGCAAGATTTTCTCTGGCGCCTATGGGAGTGGTTAAATTTACCGCGCCCAACCACATAACCACACCAGTGTCCTGCCTAATCACACCCACACCTTCCACCTCTTTCCGCATGCATGTGATACCCCATTCCTACCCCTCTTCCATGGGCTTGCTCCTGGCTGGCTTTGGCTTCCTGCGAGCCTGCTAGTCTCTGGACTGACTCAGGCTGAGAGGCTCTGCGAGTGCGACGCAGTCACACACTGCGTATTTATGGCTGCCTGCGGCCACCCTACTCTCACTGTCGTAGGCTCCTCCCCCCGCCAAGCCCAAGCGTGAGGTGGGCTGCCTGTATCTTTCCCGTTGCGCCGCGCAGCCTGCCAGTGTTGCCAACCTTTCACGTTATTTTTTTACTGACAAATACCTAAAAATTTACTGACAAAAGATTTTTACTGACAAAATTTCCCCACTAAATGCACATAAGAGACAGCTTTTCCCCATGTAAATGCACATAAGAGACCGCTTTTCACCAGCAAATGCACATAACAAGAGACCGCTTTTCACCAGCAAATGCACATAACAAGAGACCGCTTTTCACCAGCAAATGCACATAACAAGAGACCGCTTTTCACCAGCAAATGTACATAACAAGAGACCGCTTTTCACCAGCAAATGCACATAACAAGAGACCGCTTTTCACCAGCAAATGCACATAACAAGAGACCGCTTTTCACCAGCAAATGCACATAATAAGACAGCTTTTCACCAGCAAATGCACATAAGAAGACAGCTTTTCACCAGCAAATGCACATAAGAAGACAGCTTTTCACCAGCAAATGCACATAAGAGAGATTTTCACCAGTAAATGCACATAATGACAAACAGACAGTGTCCCCAGAATATATAGCCAGGGATATATGTCCCCAGGATAGGTAGCCAGGGGGTATATGCGCCCAGGATAGGTAGCCAGGGGGTATGTGCGCCCAGGATAGGTAGCCAGGTGGTATCTGTGCCCAGGATAGGTAGCCTGGGGGTATGTGCGCCCAGGATAGGTAGCCAGGGGGTATGTGCGCCCAGGATAGGTAGCCAGGGGGTATGTGCGCCCAGGATAGGTAGCCAGGGGGTATGTGCGCCCAGGATAGGTAGCCAGGGGGTATGTGCGCCCAGGATAGGTAGCCAGGGGGTATGTGCGCCCAGGATAGGTAGCCAGGGGGTATGTGCGCCCAGGATAGGTAGCCAGGGAGTATGTGCGCCCAGGATAGGTAGCCAGGTGGTATCTGTGCCCAGGATAGGTAGCCTGGGGGTATGTGCGCCCAGGATAGGTAGCCAGGGGGTATGTGCGCCCAGGATAGGTAGCCAGGTGGTATGTGCGCCCAGGATAGGTAGCCAGGTGGTATGTGCGCCCAGGGTAGGTAGCCAGGGGGTATGTGCGCCCAGGATAGGTAGCCAGGGGGTATGTGCGCCCAGGATAGGTAGCCAGGGGGTATGTGCGCCCAGGATAGGTAGCCAGGGGGTATGTGCACCCAGGATAGGTAGCCAGGTGGTATCTGTGCCCAGGATAGGTAGCCAGGTGGTATCTGTGCCCAGGATAGGTAGCCTGGGGGTATGTGCGCCCAGGATAGGTAGCCAGGTGGTATCTGTGCCCAGGATAGGTAGCCAGGTGGTATGTGCGCCAAGGATAGGTAGCCAGGTGGTATCTGTGCCCAGGATAGGTAGCCAGGTGGTATCTGTGCCCAGGATAGGTAGCCAGGGGGTATGTGCGCCCAGGATAGGTAGCCAGGTGGAATCTGTGCCCAGGATAGGTAGCCAGGTGGTATCTGTGCCCAGGATAGGTAGCCAGGTGGTATTTGTGCCCAGGATAGGTAGCCAGGTGGTATCTGTGCCCAGGATAGGTAGCCAGGGGGTATGTGTGCCCAGGATAGGTAGTGAGTGACAGGAGCGCGCCCCGCCGCCGCCGCCGCCGCCGCTCCCTCCTCCGCTCCCCCCTCACCTTTCAGCAGTCCTTAGTCAGACCTCAATCAGCGGGCGACCCGACCAGGAAAAGGGCGCCGGACGCACCCGCTCTATATGCGGAAGTGATGTCACTTCCGCATATCAGTGCGGCGTGCTAGGTCCTAGCGCCCGCCCGCCTGATCGAGGTCTGACGCGGCGGCTAGAGGGAGGGAGCTTGAAGCGGCGGCGGCGGCCACAGGGGGAGAGCGGGGCCGGGCGGCGCCTCTCAGAGGCAGGCGCCTGGGTGCCTTGCACCCGCAGCACCCGCCCAGGCTCGGCCCTGACTGTAGTGCAGCCATCATGCTTATGCAGGAATTATCGCAACCTCGACCTCTGCTCCCTAGCTGATTCTCTAAAACCCCTGGGCTCCCTGTCATCCTACACCGACCCCGAGTCAGCATCCATCTACTACTCCACCACAGTCTCTGCTGCCATGAACACAGCCGCCCCTCTCACCAACTTCAGCCCCCGCCGCATCAACAGACAGCCCTGGCTGACTGAACCCATCAAACAACTGAAAAGACAGTCCAGGGCAGCAGAACGGCAGTGGAGGAAAAGCTCCAACGCAGATGACTTTGCCCACTATAAAAACACGCTGCTCCAGCTCAGGGACGCTCTCTCACTTGCAAAGCAGTCATACTTCTCTATACTTATTTCTTCACAATCCCATAACCCTAAACAACTTTTTAACACCTTCAACTCTCTTCTCCACCCCCCGCCTCCCCCTACAACCACAAGCTTGTCTGCAGAGGACTTTGCAGCATATTTTGTGAGCAAAATTGAAATGCTACAGAACAGCTTTCAAAAGCAACCCTCTTCACCGGTCCAATCACCTCTTCCTTTTTCCTCTCTGCCCGGCAGCTCCCCTACTATTAACTATCCCTCTCCACATAACCACTCACCCACTCAAACCCCCTCCCTGCTAACAACCTTCTCTGCCTTAACTGAACAGCATCTTTCTTCACTAATCTCTAAAGCTCATCTTACTACATGCGCCTCAGACCCTATTCCCTCTCATCTTATCCCCCAGCTCTCCTCCCCCCTCATTCCTGCTTTAACAACACTGTTTAACCTTTCCATCTCAACTGGCATTTTCCCTTCTTCATTTAAACAAGCTATCATAACGCCACTAATCAAAAAACCCTCTTTAGACTGGAACGCCACATTTACTCAGAGTTGTCTAACTTTCTCTCTGCTAATTCCCTGTTGGACCCCTTCCAGTCTGGCTTCCGCCCTCAACACTCTACGGAAACCGTTCTCACTAAGGTTGCCAATGACCTCCTAGTTGCTAAAGCCAAAGGCAGATTTTCGGTACTAATACTCCTAGATCTGTCCTCTGCCTTCGACACTGTTGATCATACCCTGCTTCTCCAAACCCTCTCAACACTGGGAATCAAGGGCTTAGCACACTCCTGGCTCAACTCTTACCTGTCTGGATGTTCTTTCATGGTCTCCTATGCCAATACCAACTCCTCTCCACGCCCACTGTCTGTGGGAGTACCACAAGGGTCCGTCCTCGGACCCCTCCTCTTTTCCATTTACACCCATGGCCTGGGACAGATAATAAGCTCTTTTGGGTTTCAATACCACCTCTATGCTGATGACACCCAAATTTATTGTTCTGCCCCAGACCTCTCCACACTACTATCAAAAGTCCCCAAATGTCTATCCGCTGTATCTACATTTATGTCATCGCGCTTCCTTAAACTCAATATGAGCAAAACGGAGATTGTAATATTTCCACCTTCGCTCTCTGTTCCACCTCCCACTGTCACAATCAATGTAGAGAACACCCCAATAGCATCAACCCCCAAAGCTCGTTGCCTAGGGGTAACTCTGGACTCTGAGCTCTCCTTTAAACCACATATTAACACTTTAACTACCTCCTGCTACTTCCATCTCAAAAACATTTCCAGAATCCGTCCCTTCCTTTCACAAGAAGCAACTAAAATGCTTGTGCATGCCCTAATCATCTCCCGTCTTGACTACTGCAACACCCTACTCTGTGGCCTACCAAAAAGCAGATTGGCACCTCTCCAATCCCTACTAAACTCTGCGGCCCGTCTCATCCACCTCTCTTCTAGATCCTCTGAGGCAGCCCCTCTCTGCCAATCCCTCCATTGGTTACCAGTTGCCCAAAGGATCCAGTTTAAACTTCTCACACTTGCATACAAAGCTCTACACAAGCTATCGCCTCCATACATTTCCTCTTTAATCTCCAGATACCTCCCCGCTCTGACCCTCCGTTCCTCACAGGAGACCCTTTTGTCCTCCAGCCTAGTCACCTCCTCTCACTCTCGCATCCAAGACTTCTCACGGGCGGTCCCTCTCCTTTGGAACTCTCTCCCTCAACCGGTTCGTCATGCCACGAGTCTGGAAACCTTCAAACGTACTCTGAAAACACACCTGTTCAAACAAGCCTATAATTTGCTATAGGCAGCACTGAAGGCACACTGGCTCACCCACTAATCCTTGTGTTTCCTTCCCCTTTGTTTCCTCCCCACTACCCTCTAGATTGTAAGCTCGCAAGGGCAGGGACCTCCTCCTAGTGTTTCTCATACTGCTGTAATTTTAACATATGTATATGTACCAACTACATATCAACTATGTATGTATCTGTATTTACTCTATTCAATGTTATGACTGTACAGTGTCTTGTATTTCTTATGTATATTTGTTCCCCATTATTTGTTTGTACTATGTATAGCGCTACGGAAGATGTTGGCGCTATATAAATAAAAAATAATAATAATAATAATAATACATGTGTGTAGGCTATTTTGCATAGACTTTAAGGGAATTGAGTTGCATTATGATGGATGCAGAATAATATAATAAAAACATCATTTTACATTGAATAACATTTTATGGCATAGACTGTTCCAGCACCACTCTTTATTACTATATAAATATTGGCTCGTGTGGAGGGGATAAGGGGGACATCCCCAATCCTAAGAGTTTGGCTGCAGGACAAGATCTGGTCTAACTAGTGGATTAGATAAGCAGCGCCCTTCAAAATCTGGATTCGTTTGACTGTGTTCTGGTGACATAAAAAAAAAAACCTTTCTTTGAAGTATGGCGACAGCACGGACACCAAATATGTGGGAGTTTAGAAATAAACAGCAAAACAGAATAGATACATTTTTTAACAGTAAAGGGTATGAGGAGAGACAGGGGCTTTATTGGGAAATGTGGTATACAATATGAGAGATTTGGAAAAGATGCTGATTAAAGAAACAAAGAGGAAGTGGGAGGTTGCACTGGACCAATATATATATTGGGACATAGCCCCGGTGGGATTAACTGTGAAAAAACAACTAGCTGAGGATTTAACAACACCTGAGGTTCAAGAGGAGTGGGACAAGATGTTCCATGACTTCTCCCTTCAGGTGGTGTCTTTTATCAGAGACATAAGGAAAAATCAGTGTTGGTTCCTGGATGAGAAAATTAGATCTGTGCAGAAGATGGTGGAACCTTTCGAAAATGGCCCGGAATATAAGAATATGGAAAGAAATATACAAAAGAGATTAGAAAGTTTGGAACATGAAATTAGAAGAATTAGAGAGAGAAAAATAAGGACATTTCTAAGGGATTCCATCCCACTTAGCTCACTGGAAATAGGGGGTCAAGCACGGGGGGGGGGGGGGGGGGGGGGTGTAGAATGTGAATGGAGTGTTCACAACAACTCTATGGAGACCATAGATGAAACAGGACAGTGGGAGGGTGTGGAGCTGGAGAAGATGGGGAGGTGAATGAGGATGAGGACCTTGGGAACGAGAGACA
Organism: Hyperolius riggenbachi; assembly: GCF_040937935.1. NCBI lineage: Eukaryota > Metazoa > Chordata > Amphibia > Anura > Hyperoliidae > Hyperolius > Hyperolius riggenbachi. Next base: position 190,863,127 of record NC_090651.1, on the reverse strand, counting down.
GGAAAGTAAGGAGAGAGGAATCAGGGAAGTGAGGACCCCCAGAGGATTGACACAAATGGGACCAGTGGGGAAGGGGAAAATGGAAAGGAAAGAACAGATCACGTGGGAGGGGTGATGGAAAGAGAAGAAGTAGATCCCGTAGTTAGACCTAAAACAAGACATACTAAAGGAGTAAGGGAAAGGGAGGAAAATGGGATATGGACCAAAGTGGTAAGTAGAAACAAAAATAAGAATAAAAACAGAAATCTGGGGGGAAGGAGAAAAATAAAAATAGAAGAAGTATGAATAGATCCACACATATACAAACGAGTAGCAAACAGAGGAGGGATCACCCTAGAGGAGAGTATCCTAATACAAGATTTAATGCACAAAGAAACAGGTATGATGAGGGAACAACCCCTACTCAGAACCGGTTGTGCCCACGGCTCAAGATTTTTTTGCAGGAGTTACACACTAAGGGCCTGATTCACAAAGTGGTGCAAACACTTTGCACGCCTGTGAACAGCCCTTTATCACGCCTAAACTTAGTTTAGGTGTGATCTGAAGGAATTCGCGCGAACTCCCGCGCGCAAAGTTTTGCGCGCGTAGCGCGGCGCGCTACGCGCGCAGCGCACCGTGCTTCGCGCGAAGTTAGAGCACAAAGCGGTGATAACTTTGCTGGTGCAAAGGTTATCACGCCTAAAGTCTTTTAGGCGTGATAACTGAGTTATCACCGCTTTGTGAATCGAGCCCTAAATCTCCAAAAAATGCTGCGCTGCCCAGACTATTCACAACCCTCCTTCTAATAAAAGAGAACAGAAATAAAGACACATAAAATCCAATGGGTGTGCTGTGGTTCCTCCTGTCGAGACTGTTTATCCTTCTGGTGCTATGCACTCCACTGCGCGCTCATCCACATAACAGAACCTATATAAAACAACTCGACATAACAACAACAACAACAACAAATAACATTTGTAAAGCGCTTTTCTCCCATGGGACTCAAAGCGCATAAGCATGGCTCCGACCATTCTGGTACAGAGGAAGAATTTTATAAGTCTGGAAATGCCAGGCTAAACAGGTGGCTTTTCAGTCTGGATTTGAATAGCTCCAGGGATGGTGCTGTCTTTACTGGGTGTGGCAGGGAGTTCCAAAGAGTAGGGGCAGCATGACAGAAGGCTCTATCTCCAGATTTTTTGAGGTGCACTCTGGGAGTGACCAAGTTTATAGAACTTGCTGATCTGAGGTTGTGAGAGGTGTGGTGCAGCTTCAGGAGGTCCTTCATGTATCCAGGGCCCAGATTGTGCAGGGATTTGAATGTCAGCAGTCCAATCTTGAAGAGTATTCTCCATTCTACTGGTAGCCAGTGCAGTGAGCGAAGGATCAGTGTAATGTGACAGTGGCGAGACTGGTTTGTTAGCAATCTGGCAGCAGCATTCTGCACTAATTGCAGGCGACGCAGGTCCTTTTTGGGGAGGCCAGCATAAAGGGCATTGCAGTAGTCCAGCCGTGATGTGATGAAGGCATGGACTAGGGTTGGAAGATCCTCTGGGGGAATCAGATGTTTAATCTTTGCAATGTTCTTCAGATATAAGAAGGAAGATTTAACTACAGATGAAATTTGGTTTCTGAAACTCAATTCCCCATCGATTAGTACGCCAAGGCTGCGCACAAAGTTGGAGCTGTTTATGTCTGAATTCCCAATCGTGATTGGTGTTGCTTTAGGATAGAGCTGTTTTGATGGTAAATGCTGGCTTTGGACAAACAGGACCTCAGTTTTGTCAGCATTCAGTTTCAACCAGTTATCATTCATTCATCCATTCCTGTAACTCAGCTAAGCAAGAGTTTATTTTTGGGGTAGGGTCTGTTCCACCAGGTTTGAAGGACAGGTATAGCTGTGTGTCATCGGCGTAGCAGTGGTACATCAGGCCATGACGTAGGATAAGTGTACCGAGTGGCAACATGTAGATTGCAAACAGCAGAGGGGATAGGATTGATCCTTGTGGCACTCCGAATTGTAGAGGTGCAGGTTTGGACATTATAGGACCTAGGGATACTCTCTGTGTTCTGTCAGTCAGGAATGATCTGAACCACTGGAGGACTGATCCACTGATGCCACAGTACTCCTGCAGTCTGTTAAGCAGGATTTCATGGTCAACTGTATCAAAAGCCGCTGAGAGATCCAACAGGATTAGGATGGAGCATTCCCCTCTGTCCCTTGCCATGAGCAGATCGTTGCAGACTTGGATGAGGGCTGTTTCACAGCTGTGGTGTTTCTTAAAGCCAGATTGTAGAGGGTCCAGGATGTTGTTTACTGACAGCCTGGTTTCAAGTTGCAGATAGACAGCCTTTTCAATAACTTTACCTAAGAAGGGGAGGTTGGAGACAGGTCTGTAGCTGCTCATAGCATCTGGATCCATGGAAGGTTTTTTAAGAAGGGGCTTGATGATTCCTTCTTTTAGAGAGGTAGGAAACCTCCCTGCTTGCAGAGAGCAATTTACTATTTTGTGAAATGCTGGACCAAGCAGGTCAGGGCATTTCAGCATATGTTTAGTTGGTCCAAGGTCCAGGTCGCAGGTTGTCTGGCGGAGGTGATGGAGGATGTCTGAGATCTCTTCCTCACTAGTACTTTTGAAGTCAGTCCAGGGTGTTAGGTTGACATAGCGTGATACAGTATTGCCAACAAGCATAACATAATCCATAGTGCGGGTGTGGGTGATTATAGTGCTCACACGTGATCCCCACTACCCTAGAGATCAAAAAAGACTCACCAGATGGAAACCACCGTAACACAGGTGGCAATCTCGCATAAGTACATATGTATCACTCAGGACATCAGTGAACATATCCAGTTCCAGTAAAAAAAATGGCCTTTAATAAACCATATACGACAAAATCATCGCGCAGTATATCAGCACAAAAGAATAAAAACACACTGCGCCTCTCGCACACTCCTGCAACTTACAAGATCCCAATGGGATGGATTAGCATATCATAGCGGCAAGTCCCTCCTATTCAGATGCGCTATGCCTCCTCTGGCCGTTCACGGCGTCCCGGGCTGAAATGCGGAAGTCTGGAGGTGCGGGAGCCAGTAGAGCGGGACGCCGTGAACGGCCAGAGGAGGCATAGGGCATCTGAATCGGAGGGACTTGCCGCTATGATACGATAATCCATCCCATTGGGATCTTGTAAGTTGCAGGAGTGCGCGAGAGGCGCAGTGTGTTTTTTTTCTTTTGTACTGATATACTGCGCAATGATTTATTAAAGGCCATTTTTTACTGGAACTGGATATTATTATTATTATTTATTGTATTTATAAAGTGCCAACATATTACGCAGCGCTGGACATTAATTTAGGTTACAGACAATATTTAGGGGTGACATACAGCAACATGTCAATACAGGAATACAAGAAAACCAGATCACACAGCACAGTATGAGTACAAGGTAATGCTTAGTCAGTCACTGGATGGGAGCATGGAGATTAGGCAAGTTAGGTTCACTCAAATGCATAGCATGGGTGCACAGTAAAGGATGTGCATGATCAGGTAGGACACAAAAGGAGGAGGACCCTACCCAAAGGCTTACAATCTAGAGTGAGAGGTAGGGACACGAGAGGTAGGGGACCAGAGTTCAGCTGTGGGTTTAGAGCAATTGTGAGGGGTGGTAGGCCAGAGTGAAAAGGTGAGTTTTGAGGGCCTTCTTGAAGGTGTTGAAGGAGGGGGCTGCCCTAATGGGTGGAGGTAGGGAGTTCCATAGTGTTGGAGCGGCTCTTGAGAAGTCTTGGAGGCGTGCATGGGACTGGGTGATGCGGGGGGACGGTCAGGCGAAGTTCATTGGAGGAGCGGAGTGAGCGGCTTGGTGTGTATCTCTGAGTAAGATCAGAAATGTAGGTTGGACAGGTTTTGTGGACGGATTTGTAGGTCAGACACAATATCTTGAATCTGATTCTGGACTGGATAGGAAGCCAGTGGAGGGATTCACGGAAGGGAGCCACCCTGGAGGAGCGATTGGAGGAGTGGATAATTCTGGCTGCCGCATTCATGATGGACTGCAGTGGGGCTATTTGGGTCATAGAGAGACCAGATAGAAGGGCATTGTAGTAGTCGAGGTGGGAAATTATGAGGGCGTGGATGAGGAGTTTGGTGGTGGCAGAGGTCAGGAAATGGCAAATCTTACAGATGTTACGAAGGTGGAAGTTGCAGGACTTTGTGAGGTTTTGGATGTGGGGAGTGAAGGAGAGTGCGGAGTCCAGGGTGACACCCAGACAGCGGGCTTGAGAGGTAGGGCGAATGGTAGTGTGGTTAACCGTGACCTGCACATCTGGGAGGTCGAGGGATGACTGGGGTGGAAAGATCATAAATTCCGTTTTGTCTAGATTTAGTTTCAGGAACCTAGCGGACATCCAGGAGGAGATGGCAGATTGGCAGGAGGAGACTTTGTCCATGGTAGTGGTGGATATGTCAGGGGTGTGGAGGTAGATTTGGCTGTCATCTGCATACAGATGATAGTTAAAACTCATGGAGGAGATAACCTTGCCAATGGAGGATGTGTATAGGGAGAACAGTAGGGGGCCAAGGACCGAGCCTTGGGGGACTCCCACTGAGAGGTGGTTGGGGGTGGACGAGGACTCATTGAAGGAGGTTGTGAAGGAGCAGTTGGAGAGGTAGGATGAAAGCCAGGTCAGGGCGAGATCGTGAATGCCCATGGACTGGAGGGACTGGAGCAGTAGGGGATGATCTACTGTATCAAAAGCTGCTGAAAGGTCAAGGAGGAGGAGAATGGAGTATTTACCTTCAGCTTTAGCTAAGGCAAGGTCATTGACCACTTTGGTGAGAGCCGTTTCAGTTGAGTGGGCAGGCTGAAATCCAGATTGCAGTGGGTCTAGTAGTGAGTTGGCATTGAGGAACTGGGTCAGGCGTTTGTGAACCAGACGCTCAAGGAGTTTTGAGGCAAAGGGGAGGAGGGAGATCGGGCGGTAGTTGGAGGGTAGTGAGGGGTTGAGGGAGGGCTTCTTGAGCAGGGGCAGTACTGTGGCCTGCTTGAGGTCTGGGGGAAGGTGCCTGTGGATAGGGAGAGGTTAAACAGGGTAGTGAGGACTGGGGCCAAATCCGTGAAGTGAGGCTGAAGTAGATCAGAAGGGATATGTTCACTGATGTCCTGAGTGATACATATGTACTTATGCGAGATTGCCACCTGTGTTACGGTGGTTTCCATCTGGTGAGCCTATTTTGTTCTCTAGGGAAGTGGGGATCATGTGTGAGCACTATAATCACCTGCACCCGCACTGTGGAGTATGTTATGATTGTTGGCAATACAGTATCACGCTATGTGGAGTTGTTTTATATAGGTTCTGTTATGTGGATGAGCGCGCAGTGGAGTGCATAGCACCAGACGGAGTTACACACTTCATAGCTTGCATCCAGGGTGGACAAATTCCATATTGGGAATGTATAATTGCTAGAGAAAAGAGGCGCCAGCAGAAAAAAAATTAATAAAAGTTTTAAAATTTGTTGGGAGGCAGTGGTGAACTTACCTCCGGAAAGCAGACTCAATAAACTGTCTGAATTAAATAAATACATTTATTATTGGTACCCCAAAAGATGCAACACGTTTCACAGGCACAGCCAGCTTCATCGGGCAATCAGATAGGAGACAAACTGTGGACAAAGACAAAAAACATCGCTATAGCGAGCCACATGAAATGAAATAAATAATAGTACAGTGGGTTGCAAAAGTATTCGGCCCCCTTGAAGTTTTCCACATTTTGTCATATTACTGCCACAAACATGAATCAATTTTATTGGAATTCCACATGAAAGACCAACACAAAGTGGTGTACACATGAGAAGTGGAACGAAAATGATACATGATTCCAAACATTTTTTACAAATAATTAACTGCAAAGTGGTATGTGCATAATTATTCGGCCCCCTTTGATCTGAGTGCAGTCAGTTGCATATAGACAATGCATGATGAGTGCTAAGACTAAATAGAGTGCACCTGTGTGTAATCTAATGTCAGTACAAATACAGCTGCTCTGTGAGGGCCTCAGAGGTTGTCTAAGAGAATATTGGAAGCAACAACACCGTGAAGTCCAAAGAACACACAAGACAGGTCAGGGATCAAGTTATTGAGAAATTTAAAGCAGGCTTAGGCTACAAAAGGATTTCCAAATCCTTGAACATGCCACGGAGCACTGTTCAAGCGATCATTCAGAAATGGAAGGAGTATGGCACAACTGTAAAACTACCAAGACAAGACAATCCACCTAATCTCACAGGCCGAACAAGGAGAGCGCTGATCAGAAATGCAGTCAAGAGGCCCATGGTGACTCTGGACGAGCTGCAGAGATCTACACCTCAGGTGGGAGACTCTGTCCATAGGACAACTATTAGTCATGCACTGTACAAAGTTGGCCTTTATGGAAGAGCGGCAGGAAGAAAGTCATTGTTAACAGAAAGCATAAGAAGTTCTGTTTGCAGTTTGCCACAAGCCATGTGGGGGACACAGCACCCATGTGGAAGAAGGTGCTTTGGTCAGATAAGACCAAAATGGAACTTTTTGGCCAAAATGCAAAACGCTATGTGTGGCGGAAAACTAACACTGCACATCACTCTGAACACACCATCCCCACTGTCAAATATGGTGGTGGCAGCATCATGCTCGGGGGGTGCATCTCTTCAGCAGGGACAGGGAAGCTGGTCAGAGTTGATGGGAAGATAGATGGAGCCAAATACAGGGCAAACTTGGAAAAAAACCTCTTGGAGACTGCAAAAGACTTGAGACTGGGGCGGAGGTTCACCTTCCAGCAGGACAGTCTAAACATAAAGCCAGGTCAACAATGGAATGGTTTAAAACAAAACATATCTATGTGTTAGAATGGCCCAGTCAAAGTCTAGATCTAAATCCAATCGAGAATCTGTGGCAAGATCTGAAAACTGCTGTTCACAAACGCTGTCCATCTAATCTGACTGAGCTGGAGCTGTTTTGCAAAGAAGAATGGGCAAGGATTTCAGTCTCTAGATGTGCAAAGCTGGTAGAGACATACCCTAAAAGACTGGCAGCTGTAATTGCAGCAACAGGTGGTTCTACAAAGTATTGACTCAGGGGGCCGAATAATTACGCACACCCCACTTTGCAGTTATTTATTTGTAAACATTTTTTGGAATGATGTATGATTTTCGATCCACTTCTCACATGTACACCACTTTGTATTGGTCTTTCACGTGGAATTGCAATAAAATGTATTCATGTTTGTGGCAGTAATGTGACAAAATGTGGAAAACTTCAAGGGGGCCGAATACTTGTGCAAGCCACTGTAGTTATTTGAGTTGAAAAAAGACATACGTCCATCGAGTTCAACCAGAGAACAAAGTACAACACCAGCCTGCTCCCTCACATATCCCTGTTGATCCAGAGGAAGGCAAAAAACCCTTACAAGGCATGGTCCAATTAGCCCCAAAAGGGAAAAAAATTCCTTCCCGACTCCAGATGGCAATCAGATAAAATCCCTGGATCAACATCATTAGGCATTACCTAGTAATTATAGCCATGGATGTCTTTCAACGCAAGGAAAGCATCTAAGCCCCCTTTAAATGCAGGTATAGAGTTTGCCATAACTACTTCCTGTGGCAATGCATTCCACATCTTAATCACTCTTACTGTAAAGAACCCTTTCCTAAATAAATGGCTAAAACGTTTTTTCTCCATGCGCAGATCATGTTCTCTAGTCCTTTGAGAAGGCCTAGGGACAAAAAGCTCATCCGCCAAGCTTTTATATTGCCCTCTGATGTATTTATACATGTTAATTAGATCCCCTCTAAGGCGCCTTTTCTCTAGACTTAATAAACCCAGTTTATCTAACCTTTCTTGGTAAGTGAGACCTTCCATCTCATGTATGAATTTTGTTGCTCGTCTCTGCACCTGCTCAAAAACTGCAATATCTTTCCTGTAATGTGGTGCCCAGAACTGAATTCCATATTCCAGATGTGGCCTTACTAGAGAGTTAAACAGGGGCAATATTATGCTAGCATCTCGAGTTTTTATTTCCCTTTTAATGCATCCCAAAATTTTGTTAGCTTTAGCTACAGCGGCTTGGCATTGAGTGCGATTATTTAACTTGTTGTCGATGAGTACTCCTAAGTCCTTCTCCAAGTTTGATGTCCCCAACTGTATCCCATTTATTTTGTATCGTGCTAGACCATTGGTATGATCAAAATGCATGAGTTTACATTTTTCAACATTGAATTTCATCTGCCATTTATGTGCCCATATAGCCATCCTATCCAGATCCTGTTGCAATATGTCCCAATCGTCCTGAGAGTTGATGATTCTGCACAATTTTGTATCATCTGCAAAAATAGCAACATTGCTCCCTACTGAAACTACTAGGTCATTAATAAATAAATTGAAGAGCACTGGACCCAGTACAGACCCCTGTGGGACCCCACTTCTAACAGTCTCCCATTTTTAATATGATCCATTGACCACAACTCTTTGTTTTCTGTCCATTAGCCAGTTCCCTATCCATGCACACAGACTCTTCCCCAGTCCATGCATTCTCAACTTTTGCACCAGACTTTTGTGGGGAACAGTGTCGAAGGCCTTTGCAAAGTCCAAGTATATCACATCTACAGCATTCCCAATATCCACATTAGCGTTCACTACCTCATAAAAGCTGAGCATGTTAGTCAAACAGGACCTGTCTTTAGTAAACCCATGTTGATGCTGAGAAATAAGATTGTTTTCTACTATGAAGTCATATATAGTATCTCTTAGTAACCCCTGAAATAGTTTGCATACAACTGATGTTAAGCTTACAGGTCTATAATTTCCTGGATCTGATTTTTTGCCCTTCTTAAATAATAGGAAAATGTGGGCTGTACGCCACGGGACTGGGACTCTGCCAGTTGAAAGAGAGCCACAAAAGATAAGATAAAGGGGTTTATCTATAACTGAACTTAATTCCCTTAGGACCCAAGGATGCATGCCATCCGGGCCAGGTGCCTTGTCTATTTTTAATTTATTTAGTCTTGTCTGCACTTCTTCCTGCGTTAAGTATTTAATATTACACTTGGAAGATTGAGACTCTTCTGCCTCTGTAATTTGCAACAGTGATGTTTCCCTTGTGAAGACAGGAGCAAAGAAAGCATTTAATAACTCTGCCTTACCTTGGTCATCCACCATTGAGTTCCCCCCCTCATCCTTTAGGAGTCCAATACAGTCAACCTTTCTTTTTTTACAGTTGATGTACTTGTAAAACTTTTTTGGGTTAAATTTGATATCCCTAGCGATTTGATTTTTAGCTTCAATCTTTGCCAGCCTAAGTTCTTTTTTACAATTTATATTGCACTCCTTATAATTGTTTAATGCAGCCTCGGTCCCCTCCTGTTTTTTTGGACCTTATAGGCATTCTTTTTCCTCTTTATTTTATCTCTAACCTTTCTATTCATCCATAGAGGCCTTTTCTTATCCCTAGATATTTTGTTTCCATATGGGATATACATTATTATTATTATTTATTGTATTTATAAAGCACCAACATATTACGCAGCGCTGGACAATAAATAGGGATACATACAATATTTAGGGGTGACATACAGCAAAATGACAATACCTGAATACAAGAAAGACCAGATCATGCAGCACAGTATGAGTACAAGGTAATGCTTAGTCACTGGAGGGGAGCATGGAGATTAGGCAAGTTAGGTTCACTCAGATGCATAGCATGGGTTCACAGTAATGGATGTGCATGATCAGGTAGAACACAAAAGGAGGAGGACCCTGCCCAAAGGCTTACAATCTAGAGGTAGAGGTAAGGACACGGAAGGTAGGGGACCAGAGTTCAGCTGTGGGTTTAGAGCACTTGTGAGGGGTAGTAGGCCAGAGTGAAAAGGTGAGTTTTGAGGGCTTTCTTGAAGATGTTGAAGGCGGGGGCTGCCCTAATGGGTGGAGGTAGGGAGTTCCATAGTGTTGGAGCAGACCTTGAGAAGTCCTGGAGGCATGCATGGGACTGGGTGATGCGGGGGGGGCGGTTAGGCGAAGTTCATTGGAAGAGCGGAGTGAGCGGCTAGGTGTGTACCTCTGAGTAAGATCGGAATGTAGGTTGGACAGGTTTTGTGGACAGATTTGTAGGTCAGATACAGTAGCTTGAATCTGATTCTGGACTGGATAGGAAGCCAGTGGAGGGATTCAAGGAGGGGATCCGCCGTGGTGGAGCGATGGGAGCAGTGGATAATTCTGGCTGCCGCATTCATGATGGACTGCAGTGGGGCAGTTCGGGTCATAGGGAGACCAGACAGCAGGGCATTGCAGTAGTCAAGGCGGGAAATTATGAGGGCATGGATGAGGAGTTTGGTGGTGGCAGAGGTCAGGAAATGGCAAATCTTACAGATGTTACGAAGGTGGAAGTTGCAGGACTTTGTGAGGTTTTGGATGTGGGGAGTGAAGGAGAGTGCGGAGTCCAGGGTGACACCCAGACAGCGGGCTTGAGAGGTAGGGTGAATGCTAGTGTGGTTAACAATGACATGCACATCTGGGAGGTTTATGGATGTCCGGGGTGAGAAGATCATAAATTCCGTTTTGTCTAGGTTTAGTTTCAGGAACCTAGCGGACATCCTGGAGGAGATGGCTGATAGACAGGAGGAGACCGTGTCCATGGTAGTGGTGGATATGTCAGGGGTGTGGAGGTAGATCTGGGTGTCATCTGCATACAGATGATAGTTAAAACCCATGGAGGAGATAACCTTGCCAATGGAGGATGTGTATAGGGAGAACAGTAGGGGGCCAAGGTCTGAAGCTTGGGGGACTCCCACTGAGAGGTGGTTGGAGGTGGACGAGGACTCATTGAAGCGGTCGTGAAGGAGCGGTTGGAGAGGTAGGATGAAAGCCAGGACAGGGCAAGATTGTGAATGCCCATGGACTGGAGGGACTGGAGGAGTAGGGGATGATCTACTGTGTCAAACGCTGCTGAAAGGTCAAGGAGGAGGAGAATGGAGCATTTACCTTTAGCTTTAGCTAAGGCAAGGTCATTGACGACTTTGGTGAGGTCAGTTTCAGTTGAGTGGGCAGGCTGAAATCCAGATTGCAGTGGGTCTAGCAGTGAGTTGGCATTAAGGAACTGGGTCAGGCGTTTGTGAACCAGACACTTAAGGAGTTTTGAGGCAAAGGGGAGGAGGGAGATAGGACGGTAGTTGGAGGGTAGCGAGGGGTCGAGGGAGGGTTTCTTGAGCAGGGGTAGTACAGTGGTCTGCTTGAAGTCTGAGGGGAAGGTGTCTGTGGATAGGGAGAGGTTGAACAGGGTAGTGAGGACTGGGGCCAATTCCGTGAAGTGAGGCTGGAGTAAATCAGAAGGTATGGGGTCAAGGGGGGAAGTAGTGGTATAGGAAGTCTGCAGTAGGTGGATGACTTCCTCGGTGGTAGTAGGAGTGAAGGATGTGAGGGGAGGATAGGGTGGAGGAGGAGCTGGATGGGAGGGGGTGGGAGGTGAAGATTTGATATTGGATATTTCCTGGCGGATGGAGACAATTTTGTTGGTGAAGTGGGTGGCTAAATCTGTGGCTGAGAGGGAGGAAACGGAGGGTGGGGGGGTGGGTTTAAGCAGGGAGTTGAAAGTGGCAAAAAGACGCCGGGGGTTGGAAGCTTGGGCTCCGATGAGCTTGGTAAAGTATTCCTGCTTCACATGAGCAAGGGCAGTGTGGAACTGCAGCAGGTTGATCTTGTACTGTAGGAAATCCTGGTTAAGTCTAGTTTTCCTCCATTTCCGTTCAGTGTTTTCCTCTGGAGATTGCGAGTATGGGTAGTGCAATATTGATTAAGAGTAAGTTTAAAATCTTGCCATTTCCCTACAGTGTCCTCCCCTTGTAGTACATTATCCCAGTTCACCAAACTTAGTGCCTGCCTGAGTTGATTAAACTTTGCTTTTCTAAAATTCATAGTTTTAGTGGTTCCGCTGCCCCGCGACCTATCAGTCACCAGATCAAATGTTATCATGTTGTGATCACTATTTCTCAAATGTTCTTGAACTTGCACATTTGATACATTATCTGGTCTATGAGAAATGATCAGATCCAGTAACGCATCCCCCCTAGTTGGTTCCATTACCATTTGAGTCAAGTAATTGTCCTGTAGTGATGCCAGAAATTTGCTGCTTTTACCAGAATGGGTAGCCTCAATACTCCAGTCAATGTCTGGAAAGTTGAAGTCACCCATAACTATGACCTCATTTTTACTTGCAGCTTTTTCGATCTGCTGTAGTAATCACAGTTCTGCAGCTTCATGAATATGTGGTGGCCTGTAGCATACCCCAATAAGCAATTGGCAACCTTTATTTCCACCATGAATATTTACCCACATCTTCACAATCTTCCTCCATCTCATCGTTCAGGGAAGCTGTAAAAGAATTCTTAACAAAGAGACAAACCCCTCCACCTTTTTTCCCTGTTCTATCCTTCCCAAAGATCCTGGAGCCAATCAGAGGGCTCCCAGCAGAAGCCCTAGCAACCAATCACAGAGGGGATTCCTGGCCGGCACTAGAGATGGGCCGAACGGTTCGCCGGCGAACGGTTCCAGGCGAACAATGGGTGGTTCGCCTTCGCCAGTGAAGGCGAACTTTCCCAGAAGTTCGATTCGCCCCATAATGCTCTATGAGGGTCAACTTTGACCCTCTACATCACAGTCAGCAGGCACATTGTAGCCAATCAGGCTACACTCAGCCCTGGAGCCACTCTCCCCCTTATATAAGGCAGGCTCCGCCGGCCATTACACTCACTCGTGTGCCTGCTATAGTCAGAATAGGGCGAGCTGCTGCAGATTGTTTCTCCTAGGGAAAGATTAGTTAGGCTCTTGGCCTTTTAGCTTGCTCCTTACTGAATCTTATTGCTATAAAAGCACCCCACAACAGCTCTTTTGAGAGCTAATCCTGTTCTTGTGATCTATTATTTTTTTCTGTGCCACTGTCCCACTGACACTTGTGTTGCATAGACAGCCTTGCTAATTCATACTGTGTGTGTGCCACTGCCAGCAGCCCAGCACATTCAGTGACTACCTGTGTGTGTGACAGGGAGCTGCACATTGTAATACCCAGTACTGCATATACCTAGTACCTGTTGTGTTTAGTTAACCCGCCTCATCACTGCATATAACTACCTTTTGTGTTGAGTGAACACACCTCACTGCATATAACTAGCTGTTCTGTTGAGTGAACCCACCTCACTGCATCTACGTACCTTTTGTGTTCAGTAAACCCACCTCACTGCATCTACCTACCTTTTGTGTTCAGTGAACCCATCTCACTGCATCTACCTACCTTTTGTGTTCAGTGAACCCACCTCACTGCATATAACTACCTTTTGTGTTCAGTGAACCCACCTCACTGCATATACCTAGCTGTTGTGTTCAGTGAACCCACCTCACTGCATCTAACTACCTTTTGTGTTCAGTGAACCCACCTCACTGCATATAACTACATTTTGTGTTCAGTGAACACACCTCACTGCATATACCTAGCTGTTGTGCTGAGTGAACCCACCTCATTGCATCTACCTACCTTTTGTGTTCAGTGAACCCACCTCACTGCATCTACCTACTTTTTGTGTTCAGTGAACCCACCTCACTGCATCTAACTACCTTTTATGTTCAGTGAACCCACCTCACTGCATCTAACTACCTTTTGTGTTTAGTGAAACCACCTCACTGCATATAACTACCTTTTGTGTTGAGTGAACCCACCTCACTGCATCTACCTACCTTTTGTGTTCAGTGAACCCACCTCACTGCATCTACCTACCTTTTGTGTTCAGTGAACCCACCTCACTGCATATAACTACCTTTTGTGTTGAGTGAACACACCTCACTGCATATACCTAGCTGTTGTGTTCAGTGAACCCACCTCACTGCATCTAACTACCTTTTGTGTTCAGTGAACTTACCTCACTGCATCTACCTACCTTTTGTGTTCAGTGAACCCACCTCACTGCATATAACTACCATTTGTTTTGAGTGAACCCACCTCACTGCATATACTTAGCTGTTGTGTTGAGTGAACCCACCTCACTGCATCTACCTACCTTTTGTGTTCAGTGAACACACCTCACTGCATATAACTACCTTTTGTGTTGAGTGAACACACCTCACTGCATATACCTAGCTGTTGTGTTGAGTAAACCCACCTCACTGCATCTACCTACGTTTTGTGTTCAGTGAACCCACCTCACTGCATCTACCTACCTTTTGTGTTCAGTGAACCCACCTCACTGCATCTAACTACCTTTTGTGTTCAGTGAACCCACCTCACTGCATCTAACTACCTTTTGTGTTTAGTGAACACACCTCACTGCATATAACTACCTTTTGTGTTCAGTGAACCCACCTCACTGCATCTAACTTCCTTTTGTGTTAATTGAACCCATCTCACTGCATCTAACTACCTTTTGTGTTTAGTGAACCCACCTTACTGCATATAACTACCTTTTGTGTTCAGTGAACACACCTCACTGCATATACCTAGCTGTTGTGTTGAGTAAATCCATCTCACTGCATCTAACTACCTTTTGTGTTCAGTGAACCCACCTCACTGCATCTAACTACCTTTTGTGTTTAGTGAACCCACCTCACTGCATATAACTACCTTTTGTGTTGAGTGAACACACCTCACTGCATATAACTAGCTGTTGTGTTGAGTGAACCCACCTCACTGCATCTTCCTACATTTTGTGTTGAGTGAACCCACCTCACTGCATCTACCTACCTTTTGTGTTCAGTGAACACACCTCACTGCATATAACTACCTTTTGTGTTGAGTGAACACACCTCACTGCATATAACTACCTTTTGTGTTGAGTGAACACACCTCACATGATATACCTAGCTGTTGTGTTGAGTGAACCCACCTCACTGCATCTACCTACCTTTTGTATTCAGTGAACCCACCTCACTGCATCTACTTACCTTTTGTGTTCAGTGAACCCACCTCACTGCATATAACTACCTTTTGTGTTGAGTGAACACACCTCACTGCATATACCTAGCCGTTGTGTTCAGTGAACCCACATCACTGCATCTAACTACCTTTTGTGTTCAGTGAGCCCATCTCACTGCCTCTACCTACCTTTTGTGTTCAGTGAACCCACCTCACTGCCTCTACCTACCTTTTGTGTTCAGTGAACCCACCTCACTGCATCTAACTACCTTTTGTGTTTAGTGAACCCACCTCACTGCATATAACTACCATTTGTGTTGAGTGAACACACCTCATGGCATATACCTAGCTGTTGTGTTGAGTGAACCCACCTCACTGCATATAACTACCTTTTGTGTTCAGTGAACCCACCTCACTGCATCTAACTTCCTTTGGTATTGAGTGAACCCACCTCACTGCATATAACTTCCTTTTGTGTTCAGTGAACCCACCTCACTGCATATAACTACATTTTGTGTTCAGTGAAACCACCTCACTGCATATAACTACCTTTTGTGTTGAGTGAACACACCTCACTGCATATAGCTAGCTGTTGTGTTGAGTGAACCCACCTCACTGCATCTACCTACCTTTTGTGTTCAGTGAACCCACCTCACTGCATATAACTACATTTTGTGTTGAGTGAACACACCTCACTGCATATAACTACCATTTGTGTTGAGTGAACACACCTCACTGCATATAATTACCTTTTGTGTTGAGTGAACACACCTCACTGCATATACCTACCTTTTGTGTTCAGTGAACCCACCTCACTGCATCTACCTACCTTTTGTGTTCAGTGAACCCACCCCACTGCATATAACTACCTTTTGTGTTGAGTGAACACACCTCACTGCATATACCTAGCCGTTGTGTTCAGTGAACCCACATCACTGCATCTAACTACCTTTTGTGTTCAGTGAACCCACCTCACTGCATCTAACTACCTTTTGTGTTCATTGAACCCACCTCACTGCATCTAACTACCTTTTGTGTTTAGTGAACCCACCTCACTGCATATAACTACCTTTTGTGTTGAGTGAACACACCTCACTGCATATACCTAGCTGTTGTGCTCAGTGATCCCACCTCACTGCATCTAACTTCCTTTTGTGTTCAGTGAACCCACCTCACTGCATATAACTACATTTTGTGTTGAGTGAAACCACCTCACTGCATATAACTACCTTTTGTGTTGAGTGAACACACCTCACTGCATATACCTAGCTGTTGTGTTCAGTGAACCCACCTCACTGCATCTAACTACCTTTTGTGTTCAGTGAACCCACCTCACTGCATCTACCTACCTTTTGTGTTCAGTGAACCCACCTCACTGCATATAACTACCATTTGTTTTGAGTGAACCCACCTCACTGCATATACTTAGCTGTTGTGTTGAGTGAACCCACCTCACTGCATCTACCTTCCTTTTTTGTTCAGTGAACACACCTCACTGCATATAACTACCTTTTGTGTTGAGTGAACACACCTCACTGCATATACCTAGCTGTTGTGTTGAGTAAACCCACCTCACTGCATCTACCTACGTTTTGTGTTCAGTGAACCCACCTCACTGCATCTACCTACCTTTTGTGTTCAGTGAACCCACCTCACTGCATCTAACTACCTTTTGTGTTCAGTGAACCCACCTCACTGCATCTAACTACCTTTTGTGTTTAGTGAACACACCTCACTGCATATAACTACCTTTTGTGTTCAGTGAACCCACCTCACTGCATCTAACTACCTTTTGTGTTAATTGAACCCACCTCACTGCATCTAACTACCTTTTGTGTTTAGTGAACCCACCTTACTGCATATAACTACCTTTTGTGTTCAGTGAACACACCTCACTGCATATACCTAGCTGTTGTGTTGAGTAAACCCATCTCACTGCATCTAACTACCTTTTGTGTTCAGTGAACCCACCTCACTGCATCTAACTACCTTTTGTGTTTAGTGAACCCACCTCACTGCATATAACTACCTTTTGTGTTGAGTGAACACACCTCACTGCATATAACTAGCTGTTGTGTTGAGTGAACCCACCTCACTGCATCTTCCTACATTTTGTGTTGAGTGAACCCACCTCACTGCATCTACCTACCTTTTGTGTTCAGTGAACACACCTCACTGCATATAACTACCTTTTGCGTTGAGTGAACACACCTCACTGCATATAACTACCTTTTGTGTTGAGTGAACACACCTCACATGATATACCTAGCTGTTGTGTTGAGTGAACCCACCTCACTGCATCTACCTACCTTTTGTATTCAGTGAACCCACCTCACTGCATCTACTTACCTTTTGTGTTCAGTGAACCCACCTCACTGCATATAACTACCTTTTGTGTTGAGTGAACACACCTCACTGCATATACCTAGCCGTTGTGTTCAGTGAACCCACATCACTGCATCTAACTACCTTTTGTGTTCAGTGAGCCCATCTCACTGCCTCTACCTACCTTTTGTGTTCAGTGAACCCACCTCACTGCCTCTACCTACCTTTTGTGTTCAGTGAACCCACCTCACTGCATCTAACTACCTTTTGTGTTTAGTGAACCCACCTCACTGCATATAACTACCATTTGTGTTGAGTGAACACACCTCATGGCATATACCTAGCTGTTGTGTTGAGTGAACCCACCTCACTGCATATAACTACCTTTTGTGTTCAGTGAACCCACCTCACTGCATATAACTACCTTTTGTGTTGAGTGAACACACCTCACTGCATATACCTAGCTGTTGTGTTCAGTGAACCCACCTCACTGCATCTAACTTCCTTTGGTGTTGAGTGAACCCACCTCACTGCATATAACTTCCTTTTGTGTTCAGTGAACCCACCTCACTGCATATAACTACATTTTGTGTTCAGTGAAACCACCTCACTGCATATAACTACCTTTTGTGTTGAGTGAACACACCTCACTGCATATAGCTAGCTGTTGTGTTGAGTGAACCCACCTCACTGCATCTAACTACCTTTTGTGTTCAGTGAACCCACCTCTCTGCCTCTACCTACCTTTTGTGTTCAGTGAACCCGCCTCACTGCATCTAACTACCTTTTATGTTTAGTGAACCCACCTCACTGCATATAACTACCATTTGTGTTGAGTGAACACACCTCACTGCATATAATTACCTTTTGTGTTGAGTGAACACACCTCACTGCATATACCTAGCCGTTGTGTTCAGTGAACCCACATCACTGCATCTAACTACCTTTTGTGTTCAGAGAACCCACCTCACTGCATCTAACTACCTTTTGTGTTCATTGAACCCACCTCACTGCATCTAACTACCTTTTGTGTTTAGTGAACCCACCTCACTGCATATAACTACCTTTTGTGTTGAGTGAACACACCTCACTGCATATACCTAGCTGTTGTGCTCAGTGATCCCACCTCACTGCATCTAACTTCCTTTTGTGTTCAGTGAACCCACCTCACTGCATATAACTACATTTTGTGTTGAGTGAAACCACCTCACTGCATATAACTACCTTTTGTGTTGAGTGAACACACCTCACTGCATATACCTAGCTGTTGTGTTGAGGGAACCCACCTCACTGCATCTACCTACCTTTTGTGTTCAGTGAACCCACCTCACTGCCTCTACCTACCTTTTTTGTTCAGTGAACCCACCTCACTGCATCTAACTACCTTTTGTGTTTAGTGAACCCACCTCACTGCATATAACTACCATTTGTGTTGAGTGAACACACCTCATGGCATATACCTAGCTGTTGTGTTGAGTGAACCCACCTCACTGCATCTACCTACCTTTTGTGTTCAGTGAACCCACCTCACTGCATATACCTACCTTTTGTGTTCAGTGAACCCACCTCACTGCATATAACTACCTTTTGTGTTCAGTGAACCCACATCACTGCATCTAACTACCTTTTGTGTTCAGTGAACCCACCTCACTGCATCTAACTACCTTTTGTGTTCATTGAACCCACCTCACTGCATCTAACTACCTTTTGTGTTTAGTGAACCCACCTTACTGCATATAACTACCTTTTGTGTTGAGTGAACACACCTCACTGCATATACCTAGCTGTTGTGCTCAGTGATCCCACCTCACTGCATCTAACTTCCTTTTGTGTTCAGTGAACCCACCTCACTGCATATAACTACATTTTGTGTTAAATGAAACCACCTCACTGCATATAACTACCTTTTGTGTTGAGTGAACACACCTCACTGCATATACCTAGCTGTTGTGTTGAGTGAACCCACCTCACTGCCTCTACCTACCTTTTGTGTTCAGTGAACCCACCTCACTGCCTCTACCTACCTTTTGTGTTCAGTGAACCCACCTCACTGCATCTAACTACCTTTTGTGTTTAGTGAACCCACCTCACTGCATCTAACTACCTGTTGTGTTGAGTGAGAACCCACCTGGCCACCTCACTGCATCTAGCTACCTTGGAGGGTGAGGTTGTGTGTGAGTGAGCTCCTAACTTCCAGGGGAGGTCCTCTTGAGCTGTCATTGGATCCGATTTTGAAGCACTTTCTCTGGGGACTTTTTCACCTGAAGTCCCTGCTCCAATCCTTTGCCGGGCAGGGACTTTCCCTGTGCTAACTGGCCGCTCCAAACCTGGAGCGGCCAGCTCATACCCCCCTGCTTCTTCACCATCTTACCGGGGGGATGGGTCCTCTTCTGAGGGGTCCATTACAGATGATGTCGTCCGGTGGCTGAAAAAAGTTAAAAGCTGCGAAGAAACGATAACGGAATTAAAGCGGAATTTCAAAACCATAAGATACCGTTATGGGATGAGTTGGAGACTGGAGCTTTTGAAAACCAATGAGGACCTGGCTGAGCTCCGGAAGGACATCCGGCAGCAGAAAGCTGAGCTAGCCAGGCTGGAAGAAATTGGGGGCCCTTTTGTGGAGCAGATGCGCTACAAAAGGCGTTTCAAAAAGATGTTGCAGCCCGATACAGATATAGATACAGAAGATTACACAGATGAGGACTGTATCATCGTGAAAGAGCGATGCACCCCGCAGGAGGGATCCCCATGGGTTAAAGATGAAGACACCCAGTCACCGATTCCCTTGGGACAGGGGGTGGCCTTCGGTGAAGAGCATGGTGAAGGTGAGCCCATGGAAGTGACCGGGAGTGCGGAGGGGTTAGTACCCAGCCCTGTGGTTGATGCCCGGGAGGGTGTTGGGGGTGCCTGTGTCGTTGCCTCTACTGCCGGGGGTCAGGGCGGCATGACTGCTGCTGGGGTCTCCGGTGGGGTTGGAGGTGGCGGTGCGGGTGTCCCTGGCATCCAAAATATGGTTGCTGTGCCCCCCCACCCTCTATGTCACCTGAAGGTGGTGGAGTGGCTGGGGCTGTAATGGCCTCCCCGGGTTTCCGCGTGGACCCCCCCTGTTGGAACCTCGGGGCCTGCATTGGGGTCACTCTCTATGGCTCCTGCAGGGTCTGGGGTGAAAACGAGGGAGGAGAAGCGCACCCAGGGCTCCGGGGAAGACCCACCTGTCGTCCGTTGTGTTGGGCAAGATGGTGCCGGCATTCAGAATAGTGAAGACAGGACGCCAAGCTTACTTCCGGTAAAGCCGCGGGAAGTGACATACGCGGACACCTGTACGCATGTGCCGTCTTCCGCCAACCAAGTGAAGGCGGAGGATGCGGCCGCTAAGGCGCATGGGCGAGTGCCACGCGGAGAATCTGACGGAGATGACGCGGCTGTTAGTCCGCATGCGTCAGTGCTACGCGGAAATACAAGTCAAAGCAATGCGGACGGTGAGACGCAAGCATCACCACCAGGCGGAAGTGATGATAAAGTTGACGCGGACAAAAGCACGCATGCGCAAGGTTCCAACGCTATCTTCAATGCGGAAAAGATACCCAGTGGTGCGCATACGCATAAGGAATATAGGAATCCGCAACCAGAGGCGGAATATGGAGGTGATGATAGGGAGGATCATGCCAATATGGGGGAGGAGTTACCTATGGCCATTGGGAACACAGAGATGAGCGAGGAGGAAGCGAAACTCGCTAGGAAAGTTCAGGGAACTGGACAATCATCTCAGGATGTATCCCAAGAGGATTCATTAAAGGGAAACTCTGTCGTTGAAGAAAAAATGGTTTCCTTGGGACATTGGACTCCTCAAGATACTGGTCTAGAGCAATTAGCTCAGGAACTTTTTTCCGGTGACAATGCTGTGGAAGAACGAAGCCCCCTGGTGGTGGAGTCTTGGACTTTGGAGGGTGAGAACATTTCTCCTTTAGTATCTAACCCAAAAAAACCAAAGAAGGGTAAAAATAGGTACAGTAAATATGTAAAATTACCACTCGGTGATGTAACCGGGGGGGTTGAGCAGGTGGTGGAGGAAACAGATGTAGAGAGTGATGGGGGCCAGGGGTCACTAGTGCAGATGGAGGAGGGCGGCGAGGTGCTCCTAGTTCAGAAGTGGGGGTTGGTTAGATCATCACATAACACCATGTTGGACGTCATGTTTGAAAGAAATTTGGTTTCTTGTTCGGAAGATTCTGATAGCGGTTTGAGTGAGGGGGAAAGGGAGAGGAGAAGGAAGAAAAGAGAGAAAAAGAAGAAGAGTAAGCATATAGAGCCACCACCAGTAGATAAAGATGTATTAATCACGGAATTTCATACCGCTGATCTAATTGTTCGGTTGGAGAAGAAGCGTTTGGTGGTCATTGATGCTCACACTCAGGAGGCAGTGATTCAGGAGGTGGAACCGGGGGGGGACTTTTCGGGCCTACATCTGGTGGGCATGGGTGACCCCGGCTGTGGCCGCCAGTTGGAATTCAGGGCAGGCGGGAGGAGAATGTTAGTCGAGAATGAAATGCTTAAAGTCTTTGACTTCAAGGGCAAACAGAATTTCATGGCGGTCATATTCGGGTTGGGCCCTAATGCCCCCAGGTGTGGGCCTCCTTCTCCCCCCATCTCTACCTCTGTTCCTGCCCCTGCTTCTGCCTCTGACGAAGTTGTGGGGGTGGTTGGCAGGGTGGTTGTGATGAGTGTGGAGACTGGAGGGAGTGATGTGGTGTTACCTGAACTAGAAAGCGTGAGAAGGGGGGCTTCCCAGAACTGGGGCCTGCCGCAAGACCGGGGGCTCTTGCCTCCATGGCAACTCCAGCTGGGAGTATGTCCTCCACTAGGCCAGTCTCCTACTCTAGGGTGGTCAGAAACACTGCTTCTGGGAGGAGGGTCCTGGCTCCCCTGGAGACAGAGTCGGAGACCTATACCCCAGGCCGGCGGAATGTGGTGCGACTCAAGTGGGAACACGCCTCTGCAATTCCCACGAAGAGGGAATTTGTGCGCTATCTGTTCGACCTGGGGTTTAGGCCCGCCGATTTATTCGCGATCCTGGCTCCAGGGGACCCACTGCCCTACTATGATGTGTCTTTCCTTTCACAGCAGGGAATGGAGGCATTTTTGGAGAAGAGGCTTGGGGAGTCTGTAAGTGGATTATGGCACGGGTTCACAGTAGTACCTCTCTCTAGGCAGTCATTAGAAAGGAGGGCGCACATAGTAGTTCAGAACGAGAGCATCCCGGTGCGCGACTTGGTGACCTGGATCCAGCACTACGCGGACCTCATGTCCCCGCCCCACAGGGTCCTGGATGACCTGGGGATCTGGTGGGGGGAGTATGAGGTGGCGATCAAACTCCGCATTAAGGAGGGGGTCGTCACCCATATTCCCCGTTCCGCCCTTATAGGGCGGGACAAGGTTATCACCTTTTACCCCGGTCAGCCCAGGACCTGTAATAAATGTGGCAAGCGGGGTCATTTGGCGAGCGGGTGCCCTGATCCGAGGTGCGGCAGGTGCCAGGAGTTCGGGCATGCTACATCTGCGTGCAAACGCATTAAATGTAACTTTTGTTTTGAATACGGTCACCCGTACACAGCATGCCCGGTCTCCTGGAACACTATGCCCTCGGATCTCAAGAGGGCCATGTTGGCCCGTATGGAGGAGGGACAGGATGTCTCTGTGTCTAACCCTAGTGTTTCCCCCGAGTCTATGTCTATCCTTGATTTGTTGGACTGTGCTGTCGACCCTTCCTCTGTGGTCCCTCCCCCTGTTCTTCCTCCAGCCAGCGTGGCCCTCGTAGGGCAATCTGGATCCGGGTCATCGACTCACATCCGGGATGCTGCTCGTGGTGGGGATTCTTCTCCCAGGGAGCAGTGGGCCAGGCCTACTAGGTCTGGGGGGGATACGAGAGGTGGGGGGACTAAAGTTCCCCTGCCTGCTCCAGGGAATCCCCCAACTAAAATTCCCATTCCCGCGCCTAGGAGGATTAATCCTCCCAGGGCTGCAAAGAACACTTTTTCCTCCCTTCCTTCCCTTGCCCCTGTTCCTACCCCTCCCCCTCCCCCCCCCTGCTGTTGACCCTCCCCTTGTCCTTTCTTCTGTTGATCCTCCCCCTCCCCCCCACCATCCCTGCCCCCTCCAGTGATCCCCCTCCTGATTCCTCTCCCCCTTCCTCTGCCCCCCCTCCCATTAATGGTGGGACTACGTCCCATCCTACAGTCTTTTTCTTTTCTCCTCCTGAGCAGACAGGAGCCGCTTCCACCTCATGCAGGAGGGAGCATCTCTCAGCTGAGGAAAGAGAGTACTTGGATGAGAAGTTCAAAACCAAAAAAAAGAAAGCTGGGCCCAAAACCTTGTCTCGTCCTTTCTCCGAAAAGGAGAGAGAGACTCGGAGGCAAGAGATAGCCCAGAGAAGAGTTGACAAAAAAGAAGAGCTAAAACTCTCGAACAGGTTTGACCCCTTGGCTACCTCCCCTCTCCCTTCGGAAGAGGAGGAGATGATAGTTGAAGCGTCTGGGGCTGTTTGAGGGGACATTGTCCCATGTGTTTGTGTGTTTTCCTTTTGTTGATGTTGTCATTTGCTTTGGTTATGTAAATTTGTCAAAGGAGTATGAAGGGAAACCTTAAACTATTCTGATGGCAGTTCCCCCACCACTCATGTTGGCAACGATCAACGTTGCCAGCATTAAAACGACCAGAGCTCGAAAATTGGCTTTCTTGATTTTGGCTGCCTATGAGGCTGACGTGTTTTTCCTGCAGGAGACCAGGCTCACCTCTGCGGCTGACCTTTGGTTGGCCGAGAGGGACTGGGTGTCTGGTCCGAGTTTTTGGTCTCTTGCGGGAGAGCCTGGTAGTGGTGTGGCGGTCCTTTTTAGGGCCGACATGGTAACGTGCCGGCGAGTAATTGAGGTAGAGATGGGTAGGTGTCTGGTCTTAGACGTTTGCATGAGGGGGCAGGATCTCAGGCTAATCAACATCTATGCCAGCCCCCAATATTTGGGGGCGAGAAAGCGCCTCTTTATGCAGATCAGGCCATTCCTTTTTTCAGCCTATCCTGTGATCCTGGGTGGTGATTTCAACACCATTACTAGGGCTATGGACAGGGCAAGGGCCCAGGTCCAGGTAGGCACAGATAGTAGGTGTTTAGTTAGATTGGCTAGTGAGGCTGATCTGGTGGACGTGCACGTTCGTCACTCCCCAGATCTCACGGGTTTCACCTTTTATAGTGGTAGTCATAGGTCTAGGATAGATAGGTTTTTTTGTTTCAGAGAGCCTCATCACTTCAACCCCCAAGTTGTTGGCGGTGGAGTTCTCTGATCACCTTGTTCTATCGGTGGGCTTGAATGCTTCAGATGTCCCTCCCAGAGGCCGGGGTATTTGGAGGATGAATTCGACCCTGCTACTGGAGGATAAAGTAAGACAATCCTTTGAGGAGTTTTTTCAGGCACAGGTCTCCATCCTGGACTGCTTTGATAATAGGTCTGAGTGGTGGGAAGAGGTCAAAAAACGTGTTGTTGGATTCTTCAAGGGCCTAGCGTCCCGTAGGAGTATTGATAGAAATCTGGCTTACCGGCGTCTAAGGGAGAGGTTGACTGTCCTCGTTTCTGAGGGCGGGGATCCTGGGGAGATCTCCGAGGTCAAACTTCACCTTAAGCAGCAGCAATACGACCGGCTGGCTTCTTTGGCTTTGGAAAGGGATCATGGTAAATACCGCTCGCCGGATCCCTACCAGAGCTTCAAACAAAGTGCAGCGCTTAAGACGGTCATCGGTCTCAGGGATGCCTGGGGGTCTCTGGCAAAGTCCAGGTCAGAGATCCTAGACATCGCTAGAGGGTTTTACGCTGACCTGCTTGGGGAGAAGCCACTTGATCAGGCGAGGATGGAGGACTTCTTGGTCTCCACACCGGGTCTGGAAGATGTGGATATCTCTGCCATAGATTTGACGACAGAGATCACTGCAGATGAAGTAGCAAGAGCCATTGGTGGCCTTGCGTCCAAAAAGACTCCGGGTCCGGATGGACTGACGGCCGAATTTTATAAGGCTTTTGTGTCCATCTTGGCTCCTCAATTGGCCGGCGCTTTCAATGATTGTCTTGCTGGGGGCCAGTTACCGCCCTCCATGAGACAGTCTGCAGTGATTCTGCTGTCAAAGGGTCGCGACCCTGAGATGATTGAGAACTGGTGTCCCATCAGCCTTCTCAACGTCGACAGGAAGATCCTGGCGAAAATTTTGTTCTGGCGTTTGTCCCAGGTGACAGATGTACTTTCTCGCCATCAGCACTGCTCTGTTGTGGGTAGGAGTACGCTCTCAGCACTGTTAGCTGTCCGGGAAGTCCTGGAACGGTGCAGGGCTGAAGGTTGGGGAAAGTACCTGCTGACATTGGACCAGTCCAAGACTTTTGATCGGGTCAATCATAAGTACCTTTGGCGTCTACTTACTGTGTATGGTTTGCAGGGGAGGTTTGTTGATTGGCTGCAAACTTTATATAAAGAGGCTGAAAGTTTCATGTTGATCAATGGATGGGTTGGCCAGCCTTTTATGGTGAGCTCGGGGGTCCGCCAGGGATGTCCGTTGAGTTCCTTGCTGTACGTGTTTGCCATCGACCCTTTCGTAAGAAGGCTAGATGGCGGCGTGAGTAGTGTAGGTTCTATATGTCACATCAAACCGCCCACTTCCGGTAAAGTGACAGGTACCACGCCCCTTTCCCCGCCCCTATGGGTATGTGACGTCAAACCGCCCACATCCGGCTTAGTGACAGGTACCACGCCCCTTTCCCCCACCCTTTTCTACGCCCCTATAGGTATGTGATGTCAAGCCGCCCACATCCTGTTTAGTGACAGATGTTCCGCCCCCCTTTTCAACGCCCTCTTCAGGTCTAAGGGGGTTCCCCATGACGTTTTGCCCTCACTGATGCCGGATTCAACCCATTATAGTGCCCAAAGTGTCCATTTTGTGTTGCGAACCATTTTGCCTGATACGTGGGCCTTAATGAGCCCAGACTATGCCATATATACGGGCCCATTGTTTGATACGCATCCCTTTATGTTTTATAGCACTTAATATTGTGTAAGCTTTTATTAATAAGGACGCGGTAGCAAGTTTTATGTGCTTTTTATTAAATCATTATAAAGATACAAATTAACAGCGGATGAATTTAAAACCGCTGTAAAAGATCATCTTCGTTGGTATATACATATGGTGTTTGCTACTCAATTATTTGAGACTTATACCTTTAAGTTTTATAACTGCATATTCTGTGTTCTTTATTAATGGAAATTGTAATTAATACAGATTTCTCTGCCAGACTGTTAGAGAATGCGACTCCCAGGTTGCTCTTGTTTTTAAATTAACAACCAACATATGTGGCCGGGTCATGTTTCTGTGTGACCTCAGCATATGTGTCCGGGTCATGTTTTTGTGTGACCTCAACATATGTGTCCGGGTCATGTTTTTTGTGTGACCTCTGCATTGCTTTGTGTTGTGAAACAACAGGTACCATTAGACACGCATTACAGACGGGGAGCCTGTATTTTTAATTGCAAGCACATGGCGACACATAACAAGTATGCTTTTTAAGTTTAAAATCCATGACACTGCCAGGTGTTGAATTTACAATTATTAAAGGCTGCAATTTCAATGTAAAATACATATTGAATTGATGCAGCAACAGGCAGTACTGGGGTACAATGTCTTCTATCAAAGAAATTTTGAGAAAGCATTATTACAATTTAAAAGCAGCCGGTTCTTATGGCGGAGTGAACAGCTTGTATAGAGCTGTTCAGAAATATGGATTAAGCAGAAAAGTGGTCCAAGACTGGCTGAATAAACAAGATACATACACTTTATACAAGCCTGTTAAGAAGAAGATTAAAAGAAATAAAATTATTGTCTCCGATATAGACACGCAATGGCAGGCAGACCTGGTGTCTATGTTAGATTTTTCAAGCTACAACCGCGGCGTGAAATACATATTAACGGTCATAGATGTCCTATCTAAATATGCATGGTGTGTTGGCCTGTGCAATAAAGCTGGGGAAACTGTGGCTAAGGCTTCTGAGTACATATTTCGCACTAGCGATCGAATACCCAGAAAACTAGAAACCGACAGAGGTCGAGAATTCATGAATAAACCTATGAAAAAGCTTTGTTCAGAGCGTGGAATAAAACATTTTTTACAACAAACACAGTCAAGGCCGCCATCGTAGAACGTTTTAATCGCACTTTGAAAACCAAGCTGTGGCGCTATCTCAGACACCAAAATACATACAGATACATTGATAATTTACAAAACATCTTAACAAGTTATAATAACACATACCACTCCTCTATACGCTGCAGGCTGGCGTCCGTTACAAAAAACAATTCTTTGTTAATCTGGAAAAATCTGTACCAAGATTATACATCTATTAAAAAGATTAAGCCGGCGCTTGCAGTTGGTGACCACGTGAGAATTTCCTGTTATAAAAGTATATTTACAAAAGGTTATGAACAAAGCTACACGGAAGAGATCTTTACAATACAATCTATCAACACCAGAGGTCTCAGGCCTCTTTATAAGTTGAGAGATCTGGCTGGGGAAGTCATTGAGGGGTCGTTCTATGATGATGAGCTACAAAAAGTGACGTTTCATAAAAACAGAGTTTATCGGATAGAAAAAATTATAAGAAAAAAACGTGTGAAGGGTAAAACTTTGTACCTAGTTAAGTGGCTCGGATACCCTGAAAAATTCAACGAGTGGATTCCGGAAAACCAGCTGACCGAAATATAAAATATGCAGACTGATTCCTTTTTTATTACCTTACCTTGTAATGCCTCATCAAAAATTTACCCAGAGAATACCATCTCAAGCTATACAACTAAATTGGCTAAATCTGTGGACCTTCGCGGAGCGTGGGAAGTAGCAATCACCGAAATACAGTACCCGCATTCATGGTACACCTTTGAAGGTCCCGAGGGTATTTTTCATGCCGGGAAACGTGGAGAACCGTTAAGAGATTATTATGTTAGAGCCGGGTATTACCACACTATTGATGATCTTATCAAAGGAGTTAATCATAGACTCGAAAGAGCAAAGCTACCCCTGGATCAGATTAAATTGACCTATGATGAGGCGGAAAGAACTGTTAGCGTGTATAATTCGCCCACACACTTTTTCATACCGGGTAAAAAATTGGGACATATATTAGGTTTACCTGTACCAACACCTGATCAACTGAAACTTCTAAAAGCGGGTTACCATCCTTACTACCCACCAGATCAGAGCCAAACACCCCAAAACACCAAAATATTCTACCCTGATATCAGAGCAGGATTTTATACGCTCTTTGTGTACACAGATATAATAGAACATCAGCTAGTAGGGGATGCCTACGTTCAATTACTAAGGACCGTTGAAATCAGCGGGAAAGGTGGTGGGATAAGCACACAAAGATACAGCAGACCCGACTATATACCACTCTGCAAACACCACTTTGATTCAGTAACCATTTCAATTCAAACCGATCAAGGGAACCCTGTTAGGTTTAAGTACGGAAAATCCGTTGTGAGACTTCATTTCAGACAACGGCGCGTAACAGCGAATTGAAATGTTGTCGCAGAAGTTGTATGGAGACCCGAATATCTACACGCGATATTACCTTGCGCAAGCGGGCTATGGATTGGAAGGTTTCCAGGGAGAGGAATTTATGCATGGTTCGGGCCTAGCAGGTCTATTCAGAGGGTTATTCCGTAGGGTTGTTCCTCTGTTTAGAAAAGGCATTGAACTTGTAAAGCCGCATGTAAAAACAGCAGCCAAAAACATCGCTAAAGATGCCGTAGCGTCAGTGTCAACGGCTGTCATGGATAGAATCAATCGTTCAAAACAAGAGCAGGACGGGTCAGGTGTTGTGTATATACGCAAAAAACAACGTAAACGAAAAAGACATATTGACAGCATAGTTCTTCCACCTTTTCTCAATAAAACCAATGGTCGCAAGAAGCGCAGAAGACAGAAATCACCAGATCGTTCACCAGGCGACATCTTTTAATCGGCGACATGGCTTTCGTGCACGACTGCTCGACCGAGTATGCCAAATCAGAATTGGATATCTTTCAAATACCACCGACACAAACAAGTATAGAAAAATCTATTTATGTAGAAATACACCCTATCGCCGCAATAGCTGACGGCACTCCCTTGGAATTCTTTATATCCGGAAGCGGTGAATATTATTACGACTTAAATAATACCTTGCTACATATCACCTGCCGAATACTTAAAGCGGACAACACGCTCCTGCAAGATGGCGCTCGTGTAGCATTGGTTAATTACCCTATAGCCAGTCTTTTCAGCCAGCTAGATATATCACTCGGCGATCGATTAATATCTACAAGCGATAATCTGTATACCTACAGAGCCTATATAGAAACACTTCTAAACTATAACGCACAGACTTTGGCGACACAGTTCACAGCCGGTTTATTCTATAAGGATACAGCGGGACATTTTGATGACCGTGCGCTGGACGGTAACAATGCAGGCTTCATCAAAAGAGTGCAATTTACAGCACGGTCCAGAAGCGTCGAACTAGTGGGCCCAATTTACGCCGATATCTTTAATCAGCCAAAGCTGGTCCTGAATGGTCTAGACCTGAAGATTAAACTCACCAGGAATAAAGACTCTTTTTGCCTTATGAGTGCTGAAGCTGAGGCGTTTAAAGTGCAGATACAAACAGCGTCGTTATATATTAAAAGGGTTCAAGTCTCACCAGCCGTGAGGATCGGTCACAGCCAGGCGCTGTTAACCGCTAACGCAAAGTACGCCATTGACCGGGCGTGTCTCAAAGTATACAGTATACCGGCCGGGACACGAATTTCCAACCATGAAAATCTATTTCTCGGCAATATACCAAAAATCGTGATACTCGCTCTTGTAGGAAATGAAGAATTTTCTGGAAGCTACCCGAGAAACCCGTTGCAGTTCGGTCACTATAATGTAAATTATGCCTGCCTGTATTTAGACCAGTGGTCCTCAAACTAAGGCCCGCGGGCCGAATGTGGCCCCCTAAGGCTTTCTTACCGGCCCCCCACACAGAAAATGTATTGCTTATAAATGCAGTCAGCTACATAAATAAATATTGGTGGTCCACATATGGAATAGCAGTGCAGCACCCCCCATCCACATGGAAGCCAGAAAGCAGAAATTTTGCTGGTTTCGAATCAAATTCCACATCAGGTGACACTGCTGTCCAATTGGCTTGCAGATTGTCACCTGGGTATGCTTCACTGTCTGGTCCGCAAAGACTTCTACATCATTTTATGTTTACTCCGGCCCACCAGCGGTCTGAAGTATGTTGACCCGGCCCTCAACCCAAAATGTTTGGGGACCCCTGATTTAGACGGTCAACAGATACCTGCAAAACCTCTCCAGCCTAACTTTCAGGCAGAAACGGCAATACGCGAGTATATGGCACTGGTGCACATCACAGGCAAACAAAAAGCTGACAACGCACTATCGTTTGACAGGTCGGAATACATGAATGGTTACACACTGTTCGCGTTTGACACAACGCCGGATCAAGAAGCGGGGTCAGGGCACTTTTCTCTAGTAAAAACGGGTAACCTGAGGGCAGAACTACGTTTTTCCGACCCCACCCCAACAACCCTGAACATGATTGTGTACTCTTTAAACGATAACGTTATTGAAATTAACCATAAAAGAGAAGTTCTATATGATTATTAACAATAATGAATAATTTTGAAATCGAGAACGCTGTGAAAGCCGATTCTTGCACAAGACGAATCCTTAGAGGTGTAATACCGTGTGATTTTTTACCGACATATAAGATCGTTCAGAGACCCGCTGCGTATATTGTGAATACAGATCCTTCTTCGCGTCGGGGGCAGCACTGGATTTTAATAATGTTATTGAACGAGGATACATCACTTTTTTTTGACAGTTATGGACTGCCGCCTGAAAATATTTTATTCCCCAAGGAGTTCATACAGTTCTTAAACAGGAACTCTGACTGTATTACCTATCAAAATAAGCAGTTGCAAGCTGCTGAAAGCTTTGTGTGCGGCCATTACTGTATTTATATGTTGCATTATCTCTCTAGGGGTAACAGATTGGTAGACTTATTAAAAAATTTCAGCGATGATTTTAAACAAAACGATTCTCTTGTACTGAGATTTATAGACAGTAGATTCAAAAATACATGTAATTGTTATTACAGTCAAGCATGCGGTCGATATTGTGATAATGTCCAATAAGTACGGTTTTGTTTAATAAACTATGTTTTCTATTTAAAATATACCTCGTGTCTGTGTGTGAGTTCTTCTGCACAAACATTTTATTCAGGGAAAAAAAAATGTCTGTTTTTAAATGAACAACTAGCATGTGTGCCCGGGTCATGTTTATGCGTGACATCTGCAGAGCTTGGGTGTCTGGGACAACATTCATGATTAGACACGCATTACAGACGGACAGCCTGTATTTTTAATTAAAATACATGTCTCAACATGTTCTAACCCTAAAAATAGTCATGTGACACGTCTTGTCATGTGACCCTCCTGGATGTGTATAAATGTTTGGGCTATTCAGAGGAGAGACAACACCGGCATTAGCTAACGCAGAGGTTTTTGTCACATTCTTCTACATCCAAGGAAATACACAAAGGTTAGTAATTTGACTTATTTACACATATGTTATATTGTCACCAGCCTGTATATGCAATATAATAATATATGCCTATGTAATGGTAAACATTTTTTGCTATTTGTAGAATGTGTATCTCACATGCAGCACTACCAGCAGTGTGGTGTTTTATATAATTATTCTTTATTATGTTTAAGAGGTAGTTACACAGCGCGGCTATATTATAGAATAATTATAGTTTGCAAATTTTGTATTTACAGATGTCATACAGATACATTTCTGAAGGCCTGTGGAACGGTGATGACTTTCAAGACGCCCAGTCGTGTGAGTTTACATATTAAATAATATTTCTATAGTAAAGCAACATCAAAGTATAGAAAAGTATCATTAAATCTTAGGTCTAAAAGGTATAAAACCCTTCTGTATGTCTCATTATAGTGATAGAGGAAGACGCATTATACGCAGCCCTTTGTGATGAATCTGCCAATCAAACACCTGAGACATAAAATGATAGTAAGTACGCACCCTTCTGTAACAATGGTTTTACTGTGTGGAATAACAGCGATACAGTGCTAAATATGTACGCGTTGTTCTCTAAACAGAGCATATACTGCATATATATATATCTATATATATCTATATATATATATATATATATATATATATATATATATATATATATGCATATGCTTATATATATATCATGCTTATATATATTTTTATATTTTTCAAACACAGGTAATTACACCGCTGTAGCAGCTGGTGAAGTCGATTTAAACCTTTTACAGACGAGTCCACAGACGCTAAACCGTATTAGTGTAGGAGGGACCGCTTCGTGCACAATTGACTTAACGGATGCATCACAGACATCGGGCTGTGACATGAATTACGTTAATACTTGTAAGTGTTTGTTCATGTAGCCTTTGTTAATGAAATCAACAAATATGTTGGGGAAAATGGTCTGTACATAAAACTTTGTTTTTCTTTATTTTTCAGGCACAGGTAAAAGAAAAGCTCTCAACAGCTTTAACAGTCGGACAGACGCTGTTGATCACAGCGTAAGAATACACAAAAGACAAGAAACTGCGCCATTTTTACAGCATCCTGACGTGGAAAACGTGGACCCCGACTTCATTGACTTAACTACGTCGTCGCAACCGCCTGCTAAGGTCAAAAAATGCCCTGGTGCCCGTAAGTGCTCTTTTTTTAAAGCTTGTCCTATTTAATGTAGTGTATAGCTTGAAAAAAACAACAAACAAAACTGTGTATTGCAAATAAAGCTGTGTGTTTACTGTGTTGTTTATAATTCCTTATGTTTTATTTTTTATACGCAGCAAAAAGGACAACTAGCTCATTGAGACGGTTTAATGTAATTCAAGAGACTGCTGTTCAACCCACAACATCAACCGACAGGATCCCAGCAGGAACACGTAGACCCCGTAATGGATCTATAAGAAGAACACCTTTATCCAGGATCCCAGCAGGAACACGTAGACCCCGTAATGGATCTATAAGAAGAACACCTTTATCCAGGATCCCAGCAGGAACACGTAGACTCCGTAATGGGGCTATAAGAAGAACACCTTTATCACCAATTTGCGAGGATATACCAACGTCGCAGAATTTCAGGCATGGTGGTGAGTCAACCAGCATAATACCAAACAATACTTCAGGCTCTGTTCAGGATACACCTACATGCTCTCTTGATATAAACAGTTTAAAGAGGCGTATCATGTTTGACACACCTACGCACGATCACCAAAGTCCAGACAATGAATCTACAGAAATAGGGACAACAACACCAGCCTTTATAATAACACATACACATAGCCCGGCAGACCCGCCGCAACTCGTAGCCTACGGTATATGGGGGAGAAAAGCGCAAGTAGCACTGGCGCGTTTGGGTAGCAGGCAGCATAGACTGTATAGAATGGCTAATTATTTGCTATGTATTCTTAGGAATAATTACGCCTTACAAGCGGCATTACCATCCCCCTCAAATGACGCAGCTGTAATAGCAGAAGATGAAAAATGTGAAAAAATATTCAAAAATGTGGTGGCATTTGAGAGGGATCTAGGGATTGATGATTGACTAGTCATGGTGGGTGGTGGTGTTAGCTGCAACACCCTAAGAACAATTAATAAAACAACTCAGCGTATAAAATCTAGATCTTTAAAACGGGCTATAAAAATGTTATATTCAGCTAGGCGTTCTCTGCGCTCTAGAGAAAAAAGAAAACAACGTTTTAACAAACCGGTCACGACTTCTGACCAATCAAACAGTCAAACGCAATCTGCACAAAATACCATTCAACAACAAGCGCCACAAACGATCGTCACAACTGACAACCAACAGCATGACGCAGATCAGGGAGACACAGCTGATAGTTCATTGCAGAGTGACAGTTCCATAACAGACAACTACACCCCAGACACAGACAGTGGACAGTGTAATGATTCTGGGCAATCTGATGATGGTTCTGTGTATTTAGATCATGTTTTTCACCAGCAGCGGGAACTAGTACGTTTTAACGGTTTTGAGTATATTGATCACTTTAGGTTTGTGAACCTTAATAGAATACGCTCGTTCGTTGAATCGATTAATGTTATACATTCTGCTATTCAGACGCTGCTGTCCCGCATAGTTACTGAAGTAGATCCTGGTGATTTTATCCAGCTGAGGTTGCATGGTGGGGACACATTTGATCCTGTTGTGTCAGCTAAACAGTCTAGAGATGATTTTAACGCTGAAACGTTTCTGAACAACATTGCAAATGCTTTACAGAGCAATGCCGAGTGTGTTGCCTGCAACACCCTCAAGCTTGTGTTTACTGTTATCAAGAACCGGCGTGGTGGTGCTAGAAGGATTTTGAAGTCTATCACATACAGTCAGATTATTAAACGTAAGAAGCAGTGGCTGTATGATTTCAACAATTACAGCTCTAATGTTTGTCTTGCTGCTAGTCTTCATGCTCTTTTGATAGGTGTTGATGTAGCTGATCATGTTTTGTTAGAAAAAGCCTGTCAGACGCACAAAGATTTGGGAATACCTGAGAATCAAATGGTGTCATTTAGTGATGTTATGTTGTTTGAGAACTATTTAGATGTCACAATTAAAGTGCTGTATCACGATCGTGGCAAGTGGCAGTATTATCATACAGACCAGACACCTAAAGAGAAGACTGTGTATGTTTTACATCATGAAAAACATTATTATGGTGTTAAAAATGTGAAAGCTTTTATTGGTGCCGATTACTTTTGTGAGAGATGTTGTTCGGTGTACACGCACAAGTATAATCACGGTTGTGTACAGTTTTGTAAAAGTTGTCAGAGATCAGATTGCAGAGAGGTGTCAGGTGAGCAGCCTAGGTGCCCCCGCTGTCGTGTGTTTTGCAGATCAAATGCTTGTTTTGAAGAACATAAACGTTTAGCCGTTAATCATGTGGAAATCTGCAGGATGAAATCGTTTTGTGACTCTTGTTTCAGTTTTGTCAGCAATGGTGATGATCATAAGTGCAGCGGTCTGAAATGCCGCATTTGTGGCGGTCGTGTATTCAGATTTGATGACCATATTTGCTTCATGCAGCCATACAGTAATAAACAAATGACAGAAAAGTACATTTTCTATGACTTTGAGTGTATGCAGGAGACAGGCACGCACATACCGAATTACATTTATGCAACAACATTATACGGTCCAACATCCTGGGAATTCAGCGGTAAGACATGCACCCGAGACTTTGTACTTTTTTTCACCAGCGGTAAATTTACCGGATATACCTTCATAGCGCATAATGCCGGGAGGTATGACGTCTATTTTGTTGTTCAAGAATTTATTAGGGAAAAACTAGAAATGCGCATAGTGAATCAAGGGGGTCGTCTAATGTGCGTGACCCTGGTAGATTTAAAAATGAGATTCATAGATTCTTTAAATTTCATACCTATGAAGCTCAGTAAAATGCCAGAAGCCATGGGGTTTTCAGGGGCTAAAGGCCATTTCCCACATTTCTTCAACACAGAAGCAAATCAGAGCTATGTAGGCCCCATGCCCCATATACAGTACTATGGTGCGGAATACATGATGGCCGGTGAGAAAAAAGAAATCTTGGAGTGGTATGAGGAACATAAAAATGACACATTTAATTTTCAAGAACAGTTGAAAGCTTATTGCAAGCAGGATGTGGAAATTTTGAGAAAGGCTTGTGAATGTTACAGAGAGCGGGTCATGCAAATGACTAGAAAAGAAGTGACACAGTACTGCAAACGTAAGAAGGAGCCCGTTATAGTGACTAAATGCATTGACCCCTTTCAGCTCATCACTCTGGCCTCTGTCTGCATGGCTATGTACAGATTTAAGTTTCTCCCAACAGACACTATAGCCATTCTACCAGCTGATAACTATCATAAAACACAGAAACGTTATTCCACACCGGCTATACACTGGCTTATGTATGTACAGCATTCAGAGGGAATCTCTATAAAACACGCTCTAAGCGGTGGTGAAAAGCAGGTAGGGAAGTACGTTTTGGACGGATATGCTTTTGTTAATGACGTACACATAGCTTTTGAGTTTCAGGGCTGTTTTTATCACGGCTGCCCCGTGTGTTGCAATGAGAGTGATAACAACGATGTTACCAAGTCTACATACGGCCAGTTGTACAACACATTCTTAGCAAAGAAAAGTTACCTCTTAAAATGTGGGTTTACACTGCGCATAATGTGGGAACATGAGTGGAATGAAATGGTTGCAAAAGATGATAGGGTCAAAGATTATCTCCTTAAAATGGCGTTCCCAGTACCGCTGGAGCCCCGTGATGCTCTTTATGGTGGGCGAACAAATGCTATCAAACTGTATCACAAAACACAAGTCGATGAAACCATTCATTATTATGATTTCACAAGTCTTTACCCTTTTCTAAACAAAACCAAAACATACCCTGTAGGTCATCCAGAAATCATTTTTGACAACTTTGGGTACATAAAAAAATACTTTGGCATTGCTAAAGTGAAAGTGTACCCACCTAGAGATTTATTTTTTCCAATCCTTCCTGTAAAACTGAACAAAAAACTCATGTTCCCCCTATGCTACACATGTGCTCTGAATACACTGACAGACATCTGCAATCACACGGATGAACAACGCTCACTGACAGGTACCTGGTGCACTATAGAACTCACTTTAGCTGTAGAGGAGGGCTATAGGATTGCAGAAGTTTATGAGATCTGGCACTTCCCAAACACCACAGAGGAGCTGTTTGTGCCTTATATTAAACTACACCTCAGGGATAAACAAGAGGCTTCTGGTTACCCCAGCTGGTGTAAAAACGATGAGGACAAAAAACATTATATTGACTCATTTTACAAAAAAGAGGGCATCCACCTACGAGCTGACAAAATAGCTGTGAACCCTGCTAGACGACAGATATCCAAACTTTTTGTAACAATGTGTGGTGTTTGGTGCACATTCAGAGTATTCAGATTGTTGGTGATCCGCAGTATCACCAATAATGCTGATATATCCGATTATGTGGCGATCTGCGGAATCGCCAATAATGCGGATATTTATTTGTAACTCTGGATACCGGGTATAACGACAGTGGAAAACCCACCACACTGATATCTTTAAGAGGACTGGGTACCTCTAAAAGAGAAACGCAGTGTGTGCGATTCTGCGACTAGATGACGTAACGCTAGAATCGCGTTCCCCAGCAGCAATGATATACTGGGGAACCACTGAGACCTCCG
The DNA here is from genome assembly GCF_040937935.1 of Hyperolius riggenbachi. Lineage (NCBI taxonomy): Eukaryota > Metazoa > Chordata > Amphibia > Anura > Hyperoliidae > Hyperolius > Hyperolius riggenbachi. The sequence goes on along the minus strand of NC_090651.1, from coordinate 190,825,507 downwards.
CAAAGAGGGATTCAGCAGAATAAACCCTTTAGTAGGAGAACCACTAAAGGAGGCAAAGTCAGACGGAAACGGTTCGGTAACAAACTGGCTGCGAGGTACCGAATCGTGAAACAGAGAGCAGAGTCAGAAATCTAGCCAAGGTCAGGAACGGAAATCAGATAGGCGGAGGTACAAAGTCAGAAAGCCGAACTCGTAGTAAAATAGACAAGCAGAGGTTCGGCAACGGGAGATCAGAAAATGGCACAGATAACAATAGTGCTTGCGAATATATTGGCAAAACCAATATATGTCGCAGATCAGGAAAATAACAAATCTGACTGTTGTGGGCTAGTTACGGCAAGCCGCACTTGGCCCACGATGGTACTGACTGTCAGATCACTATCTGGCTGACTATTAGATCAACTGACTGGCTGACTATAACAGAGATCAGGTTACATACAAATATACAATAATCAGGAAAACAACAAAGACTGACTGATGAGAGACAGGAGCCTTGCTCCAGCTAGGACTGTCTCTCTCGGATCTAGCTAAGGTCTGAGGGCTATCACAAAGTAACGCTTACTGCAGACAACTTGCAACTGACAGAATGCCTGCTTTTATACTGTTCTGGGCTCAACCAGCCCGCCCAGCCAATCAGCCAATCACAACACAGTTCAAGGACCTTGCAGCACAGCTCAAGGACCTTACTGAGGTCAGCTGACCAGCTGGTCAGCTGACTCTCCTTCTAAGAGTATAAAAGGCTTTATTGCACACACGCGCAGCCCCTACGGGGTCCAGACTGGATTGAGGATAGCGTTGGTGTGTGGCAGGCCCTGAGGCCTGTGAGGGAAGAACCGGACCACAGCCTCGACGTAAAGTACGCCGAGAGGCCTGTGACCGAACGGTGGATCGCAACGCCGATGCGGATGTTTCTCCGCGTTCCGCATGCGACCATGTGGTGGATGGTGCCGCTGATGCGGACGCGGCCAAACCTCCGCGTTCCGCTTGCTGAATGCGGTCAGGCCGCCGTCTTATTACACTTTTCCTGAATTCCCTGTGGGGTAAGTTTGGTCAAAGATCAAACTTACCGCACACCAGCATAGTTTCAGACCCAGATGAACTTTTCAAACTGGCCTTTTTACCATACCACGAGCTTTCCGAGGTTAATTTCATTAGTGATGAGACGGTTGTAGCTAATTGGAAATATACCAAAGAACGTTATACGGTAAACAAAAACACAAACATCTTTATAGCCTGTTTTACCACCGCTTATGCCAGATTGGAATTGTATCAATTACTGGATTGTTTGCAAGAACGTGTCCTTTACCACGACACAGACTCTGTCATCTTTGTGAGTAAAGAGGGTGATTGGAATCCGCCGTTGGGTGATTTTCTTGGTGAGTTGACAAGTGAGGTACCTGATGGCACATACATTACAGAGTTTGTCTCTGCGGCGCCCAAGACATATGGTTACAAATTAAATACTGGTAAAACCACCTTAAAAGTTAAGGGTATAACACTCAATGTGGCTAACACGCAGCTTATTAATTTTGACAGCTTGAAAGACATTGTGTTGGATTACCCCTGAAATTCAGATTCTAAGACGCAGAAAACAATAGGCATAGAACAGCCGGGCATTGTCAGAAATAAGAAGCTTTGGCGCGTAGAAACGAGACCTCTACGCAAAACACAGAAGTGCGTTTACACTAAGAGACAATTGGTAAATGACTTTACCACACTGCCTTTTAGCTACTGAAGCAGTTATGGACCCACGGTTTCAACACCCTTTTTCTTGTATTTTGGCGGGGCCCTCCAACTCTGGAAAGAGTTATTTTGTAAAACAGCTCTTACTACAGTCTGACACACTTATATCGCTCAAGCCTGAAAATGTTGTTTGGTTTTATGCTTGTTGGCAAAAACTGTATGATGAACTCTCTCGTTTCTTTTCACACATCAAATTTGTCGAGGGGTTACCGCATACTTTTACAGACGAAGATCTGTTCCCACCTGACAAGGTAAATTTGGCAATTGTTGATGATCTCATGGAGGCGGCTTGTGAAAACCTTGAAATACAGCAGGCATTTACCAAGTATGTCCATCACAGAAACCTGAGCATAATGTATCTTGTTCAAAATGTTTTTTGCCAGGGTAAGAAAAGCAGAACCATAAATCTGAACACTAAATATATTGTGCTTTTTAAAAATCCACGTGATACATTACAAATTACCACGTTGGCTAGACAAATGTACCCTGGTAAAACACGTTTCTTTTTAGAGGCTTTTGAAGATGCTACACAAGTGCCTTATGGCTATTTACTGGCAGATTTACGTTCAGATACTCCAGACGCGCTCCGCTTGAGAACGGGTCTGTTCCCTCCGGACCTACCGGCTGTGTATGTGTACAAAAATCAAAGCTCTAAAAAGTGATTTTCTCCATCTTACTTGTCATTCTTAAACGTGCATACACAGCTGTAAAGATGTCTAACAGACTGAGGCGCAATTGGGCCATTTTAAAAGTTCTAGTGAAAGCAAAACCGTCTGTCCGGAAATCAATTTTACGAAATGCCAGTAACGATTTGATTTCGGCTATTGGTGAGATCGCTCTCAACATTATAAAAGGGAAGATACCCCTGAAAGAACGGCAAAAGAAACGACTTAAAAGGTGGCGAAAAGCTATAAAGAAACTGAGCGATAAAACGTTTCCCATTAAAACCAAGAAACGACTTGTGAATCAGTCTGGTGGGTTTATAGGCTCCCTCCTTGGGTTTGCCATCCCCTTAATAACGAGCCTGATTGCTAGCCGTGTTGGTGGCTCATGATGGATCATACTGAGAAAATGTTCTTGGTGTCCAAACAAGAACTTGACAAAATAAAGAGGCCCTCTGCAACAGCACCCGACATCCGTCAGACTGTTACACAACATCTAGATGCCGAAATTAGTGAAATTTTGCATAGGAATGACATGTCTGATGATGAGAAAATTAAGAGATACACTGCTGTGTTACAGAGATACTTAACGTTTGCCAGACAGACTGGAAAAGAAACAACTTCTTTAACTTTGATAACGCCATCCTCATCTGATCAGATGCAATTGACAAATGTTAATGGTAACAAACACGATGATATTGCTGAAATACTTAATCATGTTAATGAACGTTTTAAGAAAAATGCAGCGCTGTTGTTAAATAGACTGGTTCAGGCTGATGATACAGTTACTTGGAATGCAAGAGGGGAATTTGTTTACAGAGGCCATATTGTTCCTGGATCCAACATGGTTGATTTGGTTCGCACCGCTACGCAAAACCACGCCATGACAGCGAGTAAAGCGCCTCCCGGTTGGAAAATATTTATGGATGCCATGGCTGAATTAAATGTACCGTCTACTGTGGTTGGTAATACAAGGACAAGAGACATGCTCGACCATCTAAAAGCACAATTGCCCGAGGAATCAACCGCGACACCTAGCACACCTGTCAGTCGACGAATGTTCTCTCCATCACCAGGACTAACACAGGGGACTTTGCTTCCTAAAAAAAGAACTCTTCCTTTGCTGCAAACACACTGGTTAACTCTCTAATTATTTTCATACAAGGACTTAAAAGGTTTGCTGGCCGAAAATAGTTTGTTGTTTTCTGATCATGTACGAAAATAAAACCTGTTTTTTTTCTGTTCAGTATATCATGCTCTGTAATAAAGTTATTTTATGTACATACAATGAAAACAATATTTTACAATGGTTTTTAATTCAGATACTGTTAATTTGTGTCTCTATGTAAATACCAACGAAAATGATCTTTTACAGCGGTTTTAAATTCATCCGCTGTTAATTTGTATCTTTATAATGATTTAATAAAAAGCACATAAAACTTGCTACCGCGTCCTTATTAATAAAAGCTTACACAATATTAAGTGCTATAAAACATAAAGGGATGCGTATCAAACAATGGGCCCGTATATATGGCATGGTCTGGGCTCATTAAGGCCCACGTATCAGGCAAAATGGTTCACACCACAAAATGGACACTTTGGGCACTATAATGGGTTGAATCCGGCATCAGTGAGGGCAAAACGTCATGGGGAACCCCCTTAGACCTGAAGAGGGCGTTGAAAAGGGGGGCGGAACATCTGTCCCTAAACAGGATGTGGGCGGCTTGACATCACATACCTATAGGGGCGTAGAAAAGGGTGGGGGAAAGGGGCGTGGTACCTGTCACTAAGCCGGATGTGGGCGGTTTGACGTCACATACCCATAGGTATGACAGGTACCACGCCCATAGGGGCGTAGTACCTGTCACTTTACCGGAAGTGGGCGGTTTGATGTGACATATAGAACCTACACTACTGGCGTGCTTAGTGGGGTTCCGGCCGGCATTCCTGGGAGCTCGTCTTTAAAGATGGTGGCATACGCTGACGATGTTACCGTGGTGATCTCAGATGCAGAGGAGGCGGCGGTGGTTGCTGAAGAGATCACTAGGTACTCGTTGGCGTCTGGTTCAAAAATTAATCCAGATAAATGTGAGACGTTTTGGATGGGCAAAGTTGGAGAGTCCTTCAGACTTCCCGGTTCCTTTCCCACGCCTCAAGATGAAATTAAGATTCTCGGCATCAAATTCGGCCCAGGCGATTACGGCCTGCGAAATTGGGAAAGCAAGCTGTCTGATGTCGACAGGAAAGTAGTACGCTGGAAAGGTTGGAGTTTAACCTATAGGGAAAGGGCCGACCTGATTAAAACCTATCTGGTGCCAATACTGTTATATGTCAGCTATGTCGCAATTTTGCCAGCATCCCTGTACACCAGGGTCAATGCTCTGTTTTTCCTGATGTTGTGGGGAAACAAAATGAACCATGTGCGTAGGAATATCACTTACAATACCAGGCGGGAGGGTGGCTTAGACATGGTCAACCCGGTTGTTTTTTTCTCTCTAATTTTCATTAAGTATAATATTGGTAGCCTACTATTAGAGAGCCTGCCTGGTTGGGTAGAGATCTTCCAGACTTGGTGTGAGCCTTTCCTTAGGGAATGGAAGAGCGGTGGCCCAGTGAAGAATCTGAGGACACGTCACAGCTATCTTCCGGCCTATGTCTTGCCGTGCATGAAGAAACTATGGCAGTGGGGATTGATGGTGGAGGACATCAAATCGGTTGACAGGAAAGCCCTGTTGGCTAGAGTGGTGGAATCCTACTTTCCTGACTCACTGGCCTTGAGGGATTGCCCAGGCATAATTTTGGAGGATGGTTTGCGGCTATTGAATTCACCGCGGGTACCGAACAAATTGTGGGATATCGCCTGGCTTACCTTCCAGGGAAAACTCTATGTTGGAGAGAACATGAAGTGTCGGGAGGTGGCAACCCGTGGTTTTCCTCGACAGGAGTGTTCTGTTGAGGAGACCATGGATCATTTCCTGATGTCATGCCCCTTCAATGTGGAAGTGTACAATGAGGTGGGGAGGGCCCTGAATATCCCGTTTCTGGCGCATCTCAGTTATGCTGAGTGGGCGTATGGGGCTTTCAATCAGCGCCAGGGTTATGATTTGTGCACGTTATACGTAGTTAGCTTAGTGGTTAGAAGACACGTATGGTTAGCACGGTGTGATGTAGCCATTAGGAAACAAGTCTTGCCCGTCCAGGTGGTGGTGAGCAACATTCTGGGTGAGGTGTGGAGGATTCGGTTCTTGGAGAGGAGGAAGCTGGGGAGAGGGGCTTGGGTTCTGGCGTGGCAGAACATTAAGCCTCCTTAAGCTGGTGGAAACCTCTCCTGGGTGCAGAGCTATTCTATCTCTTCTCCTTTCACTGTAGATTTTGATTTTTCTAGTATTTTTTGAAGTTTGGCCGCAGGCACAAGGGGAGTGTCCCTTTGTGCTTCTTTCTGCTTGTCGGTGTGGATTGTCCTGTCATAAGGGTTTTAGTTTCATTTAGTCTCGTGTTATGTAGTGTCCTTAGTCTTGTGTGTTGTTCATTACCTTTGTGAGCGTAAAAGTCTCGCAGTGCACATGTGGAGTACACGGTGTGATGTAGGTGTTGTCTCTCACTTTTTGGGTGGTGGTATAATTTATACGTTTTTCATTATTTTCTTTACTTTTTTGTCTCGTTGTTTGGATGTTGTGATGTGGGTGTTGACTTGTGTCTTTTGGGTGGTGGTTTGTGTTATGAGTTTTCATTTTCTTTTTTTGTCTGGTTGTCCTGTTGTTTGAATGCGAATGTGTGGTGTCCCCTCATTAGCTGTTTTGTTACTATTACCTATATTGGAACAATTGTTTTCTAAGGTCTGTGCAGTTATATGCAGCACATATTATCTTACGTTTATACTATATTATGTTGTATTACGGAATCTTCTGTACTTATGGCAGTATCAAACTGCAGTATATTTGGGATAGCTTATTCCCTGGTTTTGTGTTTATCTGCATTGCATACTTTTTTATTATAATTTATTATGTTGTATGTTGCATGACTCTGGTTTCTGATTAATGGCATACTTTTATCTCATTTATTTATTCTTGTATGCTACTTGATTTCATTAATAAAAAAGTATCTAACTTCCTTTGGTGTTGAGTGAACCCACCTCACTGCATATAACTTTCTTTTGTGTTCAGTGAACCCACCTCACTGCATATAACTACATTTTGTGTTCAGTGAAACCACCTCACTGCATACAACTACCTTTTGTGTTGAGTGAACACACCTCACTGCATATACCTAGCTGTTGTGTTGAGTGAACCCACCTCACTGCATCTACCTACCTTTTGTGTTTAGTGAACCCACCTCACTGCATATAACCACATTTTGTGTTGAGTGAACACACCTCACTGCATATACCTAGCCTTTTGTGTTCAGTGAACCCACCTCACTGCCTCTACCTACCTTTTGTGTTCAGTGAACCCACCTCACTGCATCTAACTACCTTTTATGTTTAGTGAACCCACCTCACTGCATATAACTACCATTTGTGTTGAGTGAACACACCTCACTGCATATAACTACCTTTTGTGTTGAGTGAACACACCTCACTGCATATACCTACCTTTTGTGTTCAGTGAACCCACCTCACTGCATCTACCTACCTTTTGTGTTCAGTGAACCCACCCCACTGCATATAACTACCTTTTGTGTTGAGTGAACACATCTCACTGCATATACCTAGCCGTTGTGTTCAGTGAACCCACATCACTGCATCTAACTACCTTTTGTGTTCAGTGAACCCACCTCACTGCATCTAACTACCTTTTGTGTTCATTGAACCCACCTAACTGCATCTAACTACCTTTTGTGTTTAGTGAACCCACCTTACTGCATATAACTACCTTGTGTGTTGAGTGAACACACCTCACTGCATATACCTAGCTGTTGTGTTGAGTAAACCCACCTTACTGCATCTACCTACCTTTTGTGTTCAGTGAACCCACCTCACTGCATCTACCTACCTTTTGTGTTTAGTGAACCCACCTCACTGCATCTAACTACCTTTTGTGTTGAGTGAACCCACCTCACTGCATCTAACTACCTTTTGTGTTGAGTGAACCCACCTCACTGCATCTAACTACCTTTTGTGTTGAGTGAACACACCTCACTGCATATACCTTGCTTTTGTGTTGAGTGAACCCACCTCACTGCATCTTCCTACCTTTTGTGTTGAGTGAACCCACCTCACTGCATCTACCTACCTTTTGTGTTCAGTGAACACACCTCACTGCATATAACTACCTTTTGTGTTCAGTGAACACACCTCACTGCATATACCTAGCTGTTGTGCTCAGTGAACCCACCTCACTGCATCTAACTTCCTTTTGTGTTCAGTGAACCCACCTCACTGCATATAACTACATTTTGTGTTCAGTGAAACCACCTCACTGCATATAACTACCTTTTGTGTTGAGTGAACACACCTCACTGCATATACCTAGCTGTTGTGCTGAGTGAACCCACCTCACTGCATCTACCTACCTTTTGTATTCAGTGAACCCACCTCACTGCATCTACCTACCTTTAGTTTTCAGTGAACCCACCTCACTGCATATACCTACCTTTTGTGTTGAGTGAACACACCTCACTGCATATAACTACCTTTTGTGTTCAGTGAACACACCTCACTGCATATAACTACCTTTTGTGTTGAGTGAACACACCTCACTGCATATAACTACCTTTTGTGTTGAGTGAACACACCTCACATGATATACCTAGCTGTTGTGTTGAGTGAACCCACCTCACTGCATCCACCTACCTTTTGTATTCAGTGAACCCACCTCACTGCATCTACCTACCTTTAGTGTTCAGTGAACCCACCTCACTGCATATAACTACCTTTTGTGTTGAGTGAACACACCTCACTGCATATACCTAGCCGTTGTGTTCAGTGAACCCACATCACTGCATCTAACTACCTTTTGTGTTCAGTGAGCCCACCTCACTGCCTCTACCTACCTTTTGTGTTCAGTGAACCCACCTCACTGCATCTAACTACCTTTTGTGTTTAGTGAACCCACCTCACTGCATATAACTACCATTTGTGTTGAGTGAACACACCTCATGGCATATACCTAGCTGTTGTGTTGAGTAAACCCACCTCACTGCATCTACCTACCTTTTGTGTTCAGTGAACCCACCTCACTGCATCTACCTACCTTTTGTGTTCAGTGAACCCACTAACTGCATAGACCTACCTGTCAGGAGCCTGAATGGAGAAACAGGGTTTGACCACAGTTTGCAGTATACAGACACTGGAACCAGGAATTAAGGTGCAAAAATAATGTTTTATTGCAAATGCAATAATGCGAGCATACATACAAGCGTGCAGTGGTGCTCAGCAGAGCTCGAATATTCGAGTAGCTCGAATATTCGAGCTCTTTCTCAGCTATTCGAGCTCGGTATTCGAGCTCCGAATAGCTAGAGCTATTCGAATGGGGTATTCGAGTACACTCGAATAGCCCATTCACTATTCGAGCTATTCGAGCAAAACGGTGCTATTCGAGCTCGGTACCGAGCTCGAATAGCGTCATAGCCCAGATTGATGTCCTTAGAGCCAATCAGAGGGCTCCCAGGCCCTCTGACGGCAGCCAATTACAGAGGGGGACCCTGGCCAGCCCCTACCCTATAAATAGCGGCCGCCATGTTAGGTTTCTCCGTGCTTGCCTGAGACTTGCATAGAGAGAGAGTTGCTCCTTTGTGCTTTGGCTTAGCAAGAGCTCTATTGTGTTCATTTACCTAGCGTTTTTGCTCACATACACCTCCTATATACACCTATATTGTTGTTAGTTAGATAGACATTGTATTTTAGTTAGTAGCTTTTGTGTTACATAGACAGAGACACAGCTGCTGCAGGCTTACACAGCTTTAGGCCTCAGGGCCTGCCTGTGTGGGCAGCTGTTCTCTCCTGTCCTCTGTTAGTATATTTCTCTCATCTATACCAGTATTTCTGCTGCTGTCCTTTACTACTGATTGATTCTGTATTTAGTATTGTAGTTAGGCTAGGACACTCACTGTCACTGTTCATAGGCTAAGGCTAAGGCTACTGGCTCCTGCGTGTGTGCACTCACAGTCATGTACACACACACTCTATTTCCTTCTGATTAGTGATTGATTATTGTAATTAGTTAGTTACTTACTGTTACTACTTGTTACTCTTACTGTACTAGGAGTCTAGGACACTCAGTCACTGTTCATAGGCTACTAGCTCCTGCGTGTGTGCACTCACTGTCTGTGTACACACTACACACACTCTATTTCCTTCTGATTAGTGATTGATTATTGTAATTAGTTAGTTACTTACTGTTACTACTTGTTACTCTTACTGTACTAGGAGTCTAGGACACTCAGTCACTGTTCATAGGCTACTAGCTCCTGCGTGTGTGCACTCACTGTCTGTGTACACACTACACACACTCTATTTCCTTCTGATTACTGATTGATTATTGTAATTAGTTAGTTACTTACTGTTACTACTTGTTACTCTTACTGTACTAGGAGTCTAGGACACTCAGTCACTGTTCATAGGCTACTAGCTCCTGCGTGTGTGCACTCACTGTCTGTGTACACACTACACACACTCTATTTCCTTCTGATTACTGATTGATTATTGTAATTAGTTAGTTACTTACTGTTACTACTTGTTACTCTTACTGTACTAGGAGTCTAGGACACTCAGTCACTGTTCATAGGCAACTAGCTCCTGCGTGTGTGCACTCACTGTCTGTGTACACACTACACACACTCTATTTCCTTCTGATTACTGATTGATTATTGTAATTAGTTAGTTACTTACTGTTACTACTTGTTACTCTTAGTGTACTAGGAGTCTAGGACACTCAGTCACTGTTCATCGGCTACTAGCTCCTGCGTGTGTGCACTCACTGTCTGAGTACACACTACACACACTCTATTTCCTTCTGATTACTGATTGATTATTGTAATTAGTTAGTTGTACTTACTGTTACTACTTGTTACTCTTACTGTACTAGGAGTCTAGGACACTCAGTCACTGTTCATAGGCTACTAGCTCCTGCGTGTGTGCACTCACTGTCTGTGTACACACAACACACACTCTATTTCCTTCTGATTACTGATTGATTATTGTAACTGCTAGTTGTACTTCCTGACTGTTACTACTTACTTACTGTACTAGGGACACTCACTCAGTCACCTCACCCACCAACCCACTCCATTAAAGTACCCCACTTTTCACCCGCCCTTTTAAAAAACTTTTGTCTATACGCCCAAAACATCGAAGATGTCTGGAAGTGGCAGCCAGCGCGGTTTGGGCAAGGGGAAGGGCAGCAAGGGAATCAGGAGGAGAGGGAGCAGCATTGTGGCAGGCCGCGGCCGCGCCACCATGCACAGTTCCGCAGCAGCAGCAGCAGCGTCAGTGGCTAACATTCCTCCCATAGCCACTGGCCGTGGACGCCTTGGGCGCCGCCCAGCAGGAGCATCTGCAACTCACGCTGCAGAGACACAGCAGCAGCAGCGTGTAGCACCTGCTCCGATTTTCCTCCAGCCGGGTCGGAAACGTCCCATTGAGGAAAAGGATGCAGACACTGTGGTGCAACTCATGACGGAGGATGAGCAGCCCGCCATCAGCTCTGCATCCGAGGCCTCCACCCTCACCACCACCACCACCACCACCACCCCTGTTCGCAGCAGCCGCCCAGCAGGGCCTGGGGGGGAGGAGGAGGCCAGTTGACCGTCACAAGTTGGCGACTTGTCACTCAGCAGTATTTTTACCCCAGGCACCATCAGGGTATTGTCTGCTGTTGTTGGCGATTTTGAGGAGGAGATGCTGATGGGCACTTTGGGGGATGAGGGATTGGACAGCAAGACTGTGGCGACAGTCAAGCAGCCCATCCATGCATCAGGAGAGGAGTTTGGGGGGTCATCATCCCAGCAGGACATGTTTCAGGAGGGGGAGGATGATGGTGATGACCCGGTGACAGACAGAGACTGGGTGCCACCACCTCCAGGGGATGTCGTCCTCAGCAGCTCGGAGGAGGAGGAGGATGCGCTTGTGGGCCTTTCAAGGAGGCGCATCATTACAAGCATTGGCAGCAGTAGGCAGGTCCCACAGCCTGCTGGTGTCTCAGGACCAGCAGCAGCAGCAGCAGCATCTGCCAGTACCACCACCAGCCGCACCCAAGCCCCCCCCCCAACCACCACAGGGAGACAGGCAGCAGCGCTTCCATGCCGTAGGGGGATGTTTTTGTCACCAATCTGGCGATTTTTCACGATGCCCACTGTGTACAGCAAGTACGCCACTTGCAACCACTGTCAGCGGAAGTTGAGCAGAGGTGCAGACCCCTTAAAGTTCAGCACCAGCTCGCTCATAAACCACCTTGCTGCTAAACATTTCCACCAGCATGAGGAGTTCCAGAGGCTGAAGGCATCTGGTGCTGGCAGTGGCACCACACCCATCACTGCACAGCCTTCAGCAGCAGCAGCAGCAGCAACAGCAGCCACCCGCCCTCCTGCTCCTCCAGCAGCACCAGCAGGAGTGCGGAAACGCACTGCTCCTCCCCCCTCTGCAACTCCAGCCGCCGACACTGAGGCCTGTTCTGGCAGCCAGTCCTCAGTGGCCTCCTCCGCTGTGTCTGCTGATTCCCGTGCCAGCAAAAGGCCACGCCAGAGCCTTTTGAGCGAGTCCTTCCAGGGGGTGGTTAGGGCTCTGCCTCCCAGCAGCCGTCGCGTGCGGCAGCTGAACGGCTTGCTGGCACGGGCCATGTGCTCCCAACTCCTGCCGTACACGCTCGTGCAGGAGGGGAGCGACATTCGTGCGCTGCTTGCTTGCGCAGCCCCAGACTGGCAGCTCCCCAGCAGACACTTCTTTGCCCGCAAGGCCATTCCTGCACTGCACCGCTTTGTGATGGCCAATGTGGAGCGAGGGCTGGAGCACGCGGTTGGTGAAAGGGTCCACGTCACCATGGACTCCTGGAGCAGCCGCTTCGGGACAGGCCGCTACCTGTCCTTCACTGTCCACTGGGTCAGCTTGGTGGAAGGGGGTGAGGATGGGAGAGCAGCAGCGGGCACAGCAGCAGCAGCAACACAGTGGGTGGTGCCACCCCGCAGGGTCAGGGGAACTGCAGCAGGTTCCTCCGATCCTCTGCCATCCTCCGGCACACCTGGCCAAACCCCCCGCCTCAGCAGCAGCGTGAAGGCCCGCCACTGCCAAGCGCTGCTGCACTTGGTCAGCCTTGGGAAGACCAAGCTGACGGCAACCCATGTGTTGGCCAAACTCCAGGAGCAGGAGAGGATTTGGCTGACCCCCAGAGGCCTCAGAGTCGGAGAGGTGGTGGCCGACAATGGGGCCAATCTGGTTGCCGCAATAGACAGGGGAAGCCTGACCCACATCCCCTGTCTTGCCCACGTGCTGAACCTGGTGGTGCAGAAGTTCCTGCGCACCTACCAGGGGATGGGCGAACTGCTGGAAACGACAAGGAACGTTGTGCGTCACTTCCGGCGCTCGGCTGCAGCCTGTGCGAGCCTGGAAGACGTGCAAAAGGAGCTGGATCTGCCACGCCATCGGCTGATCATTGACGTTCCGACTCGCTGGAACTCCACCCTGGCGATGTTGGAGCGTCTGGTTGAACAGAAGCACGCTGTCAACCAGTACCTTGCCCTGGCCACTGTTTCCGCCGCTCAGAGAAGGGACAAGACCAGCAACATCCCGTCCATCGTCCCCGATGATGACTGGAGGCACATGCAGCAGGTGTGCTTAGTGCTGGCTCCCTTTCTGCAGGCCACTAACATGGTGAGCAGGGACCATGCTATGGTCTGCGAGTGGGTGCCCCTGGTTTGTCTGCTGAACAGGGCCCTCGATGCTTTGCTGGAACAGGGAGCGGCAGCCTTGGACCAGCAGGAGCGGCAAGCAGCTGCACAGTCCACCTCTGAGGGGGAGGAGGAGGAGGACTTGGTGGAGGTCCCTGACCTTGCTGCTGATGAGGGGGAGCAGCACAGTGCAGCTGAGTTGGTGCGGGGGTGGAGAGAGGATGAGGCTGACGAGGCAGAGGAGGAGGATGAGGACAGCAGCACTGCCGTCGATGTGCCAGCAGACGTGGCCCGCCTCTTCCCAATGGCAGCGCACATGCTGACGTGCCTGCGCAGGGACCCCAGGGTGATCCAGATGAAGCAGAGGGAGGACATCTGGATCAGCATGATGTTGGACCCACGCCTCAAGGGGAAGTTGAGCCAGTTCCTGCCGCCTGCAGGAGGAGACCCAGCGCAACAAATAAGGAGCTTGCAGCAGGCCCTTGTTGAGCGCTTGGAGGAAGCCTTCCCCCAGCCTTCCACCCCCACTGTCCAGCAGCCAGCACAGAGGCAGCAGCAGGTGCCTGCATCCAGCAGCAGCAAGCGCCCCACAGACCTGCTGTCTCTCAGCCACGAGCTCTACAGGACTGTAGAGGCTCCGGCAGCAGTGACTAGAGAGGAGGTGCATGCAGCAGCATCCTCCTCCGGTCACAGCCAGCGCCTGACCCGCATGGTGGCTGACTACATGGGGTCCTACAGCGGGCTTGACAGCGATGCCCCTGTTGATCCCATGGAGTATTGGGTCAAGCGCATGGAGATCTGGAGCGAGCTGGCGCAGTACGCCCTGGAAGTGCTGTCCTGCCCCCCTTCCAGCGTGCTGTCCGAGCGCTGCTTCAGTGCAGCTGGTGGCGTGGTCACCGAGAAACGCTCACGTCTGTCTCACAAGTCTGTGGACAGACTGACGTTTCTCAAGATGAACCAGGCGTGGGTGGAAGGCGAGTTCCTGGCCCCTGTTGTCGGCGAGAGGGGGACATGAACTGGCTAAGAACCATCGTTAATGTGCCTTACCACCCTTTACCACCTCCTGGCTCCTGCTCACTAAGCCAGCCTGGTTCACTCTTTGACTATTACGTCGCCTGCAGCCACACATTTTACACCTACAGTGGGCTGCTGTGTGCTGCTGCTGCTGTCTGTCTGTGTTTCCCACTGCCAGGGTACACAGATTTACCTTCTGCTGCCACTCTGCCACCAGCTATTACGTCAAACAATAGCTATATATCTGTGTAATTGGTTGTAAAACCAAAACTACAAAACCATTACAAAAAAAGGTTTAATTTTTCTGAGGTGCCCGGGTTGAAAACTGTGTTGTCCCAGTTGTGTATTGGACACAATGTGGGCTGCACGACCGCTGTCTGGGACCTCCTGTTGTGTTTATTTACGGCCTGGTATCACCGCTAGGTACCAGGGCTATTATGTCACGCTGCCTACCTGCTGCCACACTCACACTACTCCTCCATTCCTCCTGCTGCTGCTGTCTGTCTGTGTTTCCCACTGCCAGGGTACACAGAATTACCTTCTGCTGCCACACTGCCACCAGCTATTACGTCAAACAATAGCTGCTCACATAATTACTCCTCCATTCCTCCTCCTGCTGCTGCTGCTGCTGTCTGTCTGTGTTTCCCACCGCCAGGGTACACAGATTTACCTTCTGCTGCCACTCTGCCACCAGCTATTACGTCAAACAATAGCTATATATCTGTGTAATTGGTTGTAAAACCAAAACTACAAAACCATTACAAAAAAGGTTTAATTTTTCTGAGGTGCCCGGGTTGAAAACTGTGTTGTCCCAGTTGTGTATTGGACACAATGTGGGCTGCACGACCGCTGTCTGGGACCTCCTGTTGTATTTATTTACGGCCTGGTATCACCGCTAGGTACCAGGGCTATTATGTCACGCTGCCTACCTGCTGCCACACTCACACTACTCCTCCATTCCTCCTGCTGCTGCTGTCTGTCTGTGTTTCCCACTGCCAGGGTACACAGAATTACCTTCTGCTGCCACACTGCCACCAGCTATTACGTCAAACAATAGCTGCTCACATAATTACTCCTCCGTTCCTCCTCCTGCTGCTGCTGCTGTCTGTCTGTGTTTCCCACCGCCAGGGTACACAGATTCACCTTCTGCTGCCACTCTGCCACCAGCTATTACGTCAAAAAATAGCTATATATCTGTGTAATTGGTTGTAAAACCAAAACTACAAAACCATTACAAAAAAAGGTTTAATTTTTCTGAGGTGCCCGGGTTGAAAACTGTGTTGTCCCAGTTGTGTATTGGACACAATGTGGGCTGCACGACCGCTGTCTGGGACCTCCGGTTGTGTTTATTTACAGCCCTGGTATCACCGCTAGGTACCAGGGCTATTATGTCACGCTGCCTGCCTCATTGACTGCATGCTGCCACACACTCATCCTCCTCCTCCTGCTGCTGAATTTACCTCCTGCTGTCTGTGTGTTTCCACTGCCAGGGAGCACATACAATGGCGCTTCCAACATGCGTGCGCCACCAGCTATTTGTTGTTACGCTCAAAAATAGCTGCATTTCTTTAAAAAAAAAAAAATGAAAAGAGAAATAAGTGAAGAAGAAGATGAAGATGATGATGAAGATGAAGAAGATGAAGAAGATGAAGAAGAAGAAGAAGAAGAAGAAGATGAAGAAGAAGAAGAAGATGAAGAAGAAGAAGATGAAGAAGAAGAAGAAGATGATGAAGAAGAAGAAGAAGAAGATGAAGAAGAAGAAGATGAAGAAGAAGAAGATGAAGAAGAAGAAGATGAAGAAGAAGAAGATGAAGAAGAAGAAGATGAAGAAGAAGAAGATGAAGATGAAGAAGAAGAAGATGAAGAAGAAGATGAAGAAGAAGAAGAAGATGAAGAAGAAGAAGAAGAAGAAGAAGATGATGAAGAAGATGATGAAGAAGAAGAAGAAGATGAAGAAGAAGATGATGAAGAAGAAGAAGAAGATGATGAAGAAGAAGAAGATGAAGAAGAAGAAGAAGATGATGAAGAAGAAGAAGAAGATGATGAAGAAGAAGAAGAAGAAGATGAAGAAGAAGATGATGAAGAAGAAGAAGATGATGAAGAAGAAGAAGAAGATGAAGAAGAAGATGATGAAGAAGAAGAAGATGATGAAGAAGAAGAAGAAGATGATGAAGAAGAAGAAGATGATGAAGAAGAAGAAGATGAAGAAGAAGAAGAAGATGATGAAGAAGAAGAAGAAGATGATGAAGAAGAAGAAGAAGATGATGAAGAAGAAGAAGAAGATGATGAAGAAGAAGAAGATGATGAAGAAGAAGAAGAAGATGATGAAGAAGAAGAAGAAGATGATGAAGAAGAAGAAGAAGATGATGAAGAAGAAGAAGATGATGAAGAAGAAGAAGATGATGAAGAAGAAGAAGATGATGAAGAAGAAGAAGATGATGAAGAAGATGATGAAGAAGATGATGAAGAAGATGATGAAGAAGATGAAGAAGATGAAGAAGAAGATGAAGAAGAAGAAGAAGATGAAGATGAAGAAGATGAAGATGAAGATGAAGATGAAGAAGATGAAGATGAAGAAGATGAAGAAGAAGAAGATGATGAAGAAGAAGATGAAGAAGAAGATGAAGATGAAGAAGATGAAGATGAAGAAGATGAAGATGAAGAAGAAGATGAAGAAGAAGATGAAGAAGATGAAGATGAAGAAGAAGATGAAGAAGAAGATGAAGAAGAAGAAGATGAAGATGAAGAAGAAGAAGATGAAGAAGAAGAAGATGAAGATGAAGAAGATGAAGAAGATGAAGAAGAAGAAGATGAAGATGAAGAAGATGAAGATGAAGATGAAGAAGATGAAGAAGAAGAAGATGAAGAAGAAGAAGATGAAGAAGAAGAAGATGAAGAAGAAGAAGATGAAGAAGATGAAGAAGAAGAAGATGAAGAAGAAGAAGATGAAGAAGATGAAGAAGAAGAAGATGAAGATATAGAAGAAGATATAGAAGAAGAAGAAGAAGATATAGAAGATAAAGAAGAAGAAGAAGAAGAAGAAGTATATACAGTACTGAACAAAATTCTGGACACAACTTCTCTTTTCACCTTTTTTTTTTAAAGGAACATCCCCACATAATCACTTGCTGTTGTTACTTGGAAAAAAAGATGTTTCTTGCATCATTCACCCTCAAAACAAGTGTTGGGAAGCTATTTAAGGCCTATTCGAATAGTCAGCTCGAATAATGAGCTCGAATACCGACTCGAATAGTGAGCTCGAAGTCCGAGGTCGAATCGAATAGTAAAATTTATTCGACTCGAATATTCGACTGACCTCGAATAATTTACTATTCGAATTCGACCAAACTCGAATTTTAAAAAGGGGTATTTGAGCACCACTGCAAGCGTGAATGTAAATACCATACCACATATGCACAGCACACAATATATACACAAATAACCCGGGAAGCAGTGACAATATATATATATATATATATATATAACACCTAACTAACTATCTATTTACAAACGGTGTGCACGAGATATATATGTACAAGCAATGATATACAACAACGCGGTATCAAAAGGAGCAGGCAAAGACAGGTCAAAACGGAATAAAGTCAGCAACAGGTAATCAGATACATACAAGGTACAGAGGAGTAAGCATAAGCAGAGTCAGGACAAGCAGAGGTTCAGTAGCAGATAATCAGATCACAGGGCAGGGTACAAGAAACCAGGTATCAGGAACAGGGGTGACCAGAGACTCAGACCTGTAACAAGGAAGTTCTGGCAATGACTTGCAGGAAGAGGCAGACTTATATAGTCCATGTAATAGGAAGCATCTGGTGGTAATTGCTCAGAGACACATTAGAGGCCTCTGCAGGCCATACAAAGAACTGCAAGTCCTTAAATGTAATGATAAGCCACCTGCTGGTGGATAGTGGAAGTCCAGGGCAGTCCAACTCAATACCACCACCAGCAGGCAGGAGATGATACAGTATGAATCGTAACAGTACCCCCCCCTGAAGGAGCGGCCTCAGGACGCTCCACAGTGTCTTTAGAAAATGTCCACCAGGGTCCCACAAGAGGGCAGACAACCCAAACATTGGCCAGGTGGGTCGCAGAGGCCAAGCTTGGGAGGGCAGGGAGGGAAAACACTTTAAAAACTTGGTCTTTGGATGTTGTAACATAAGCTGTAAACGTCCAGGCAGGATGGCAAGTTGGATAAAAGACTGTACAACATCAGGCAGGACCCAAAAAGCAGCAACAAATACAGGAGGCAGTAAAAGGCAAACCTGGGTGGGCAGGGAGGGAAATAATGCCAACCAAATCCAGACCAGCATCTTTTAGACAGAGAGCAATGTAGAAAACAGGATCTCAGGAAACTGGAGGATATCAGACAAGGTATCAGGCTGGACCGGAGACTGGCAGGCATAAGGCTTGGCAGGAGACTGGACAGGACCATTAGGCTGAGCAGGAGACTGACAGGTATCATCAGGCTTGACAGGATCTTCAGACTGAGCAGGTGACTGGACAGGATCATCAGTCTGAGCAGAAGGCTGGACAGGATCATCAGTCTGAGCAGAAGGCTGGACAGGATCATCAGTCTGAGCAGAAGGCTGGACAGGATCATCAGTCTGAGCAGAAGGCTGGACAGAATCATCAGGCTGAGCAGAAGGCTGGACAGGATCATCAGGCTGAGCAGAAGGCTGGACAGGATCATCAGGCTGAGCAGAAGGCTGAACAGGATCATCAGGCTGAGCAGAAGGCTGGACAGGATCAGGCTGAACGGGAAACTGGCAGGCACCAACAGGCTTGGCAGGAGACTGGCAGGCATCATCAGGCTGAGCAGGAAACTGGACAGAAACAGGCTGAACAGCAGACTGGACAGGATCATCAGTCTTGGCAGGAAAATGAGCAAGATCAGGCTGAACAGGAGACTGGTAGGCACCAACAGGCTTGGCAGGAAACTGGCATGCATCATCAGGCTGAGGAGGAGACTGGACAGGATCAGAGTGGACAACAGGTTGGCAGGTCTCAGACAGAGCAGGAAACTGGCAGACATCAGGCGCTGCAGCAGGCTTGGTACCAACAGGGCAGACAGCAGTCTTGGAAGCATCAGGAGCGTTGATAACAGGAGTCTCTAGTGGTTGGGCAACAGCAAAAGTCTGTGAAGGCTGGGCCGCAGCAGAAATCTGTGGAGGCTGGGCAGCAGCAG
Organism: Hyperolius riggenbachi; assembly: GCF_040937935.1. Taxonomy (NCBI): domain Eukaryota; kingdom Metazoa; phylum Chordata; class Amphibia; order Anura; family Hyperoliidae; genus Hyperolius; species Hyperolius riggenbachi. The sequence continues at coordinate 190,806,070 of NC_090651.1, read as the reverse complement.
ACATCTGTGGAGGCTGGGCAGCAGCAGACATCTGTGGAGGCTGGGCAGCAGCAGACATCTGTGGAGGCTGGGCAGCAGCAGACATCTGTGGAGGCTGGGCAGCAGCAGAAGTCTGTGGAGGCTGGGCAGCAGCAGAAGTCTGTGGAGGCTGGGCAGCAGCAGAAGTCTGTGGAGGCTGGGCAGCAGCAGAAGTCTGTGGAGGCTGGGCAGCAGCAGAAGTCTGTGGAGGCTGGGCAGCAGCAGAAGTCTGTGGAGGCTGGGCAGCAGAAGTCTGTGGAGGCTGGGCAGCAGCAGAAGTCTGTGGAGGCTGGGCAGCAGCAGAAGTCTGTGGAGGCTGGGCAGCAGCAGAAATCTGTGGAGGCTGGGCAGCAGCAAAAGTCTGTGGAGGCTGGGCAGCAGCAAAAGTCTGTGGAGACTGGGCAGCAGCAAAAGTCTGTGGAGACTGGGCAGCAGCAAAAGTCTGTGGAGACTGGGCAGCAGCAAAAGTCTGTGGAGACTGGGCAGCAGCAAAAGTCTGTGGAGACTGGGCAGCAACAAAAGTCTGTGGAGACTGGGCAGCAGCAAAAGTCTGTGACGGCTGGGCAGCAGATTGCATAACATCAGGTGAAACAGAAGGCAGGAAAACTTCAGGCAGGTTAACAGGTTGGGAAACTTCAGACAGGGCAACAGGCTCAGTAGTTTCAGGCAGGGCAACAGACTGCATAACTTCATGGATCTGGACCTTTGGCTTAGTACTTGGCTGGGCCGTTGGCTGAGCGCATGGCTGAACCGTTGGCTGAGCGCTTGACTGGACCTTTGGCTGAGACCCTGATACAGTTTGTGCGAGTTGGCACTGAGACTGTGCGGACTGGGCCTGTGCGAGCTGGAACTGAAACTGAGTGGGCAGGATACTAGATTGAAATTCTGTAGGCTGTATGCCGTTTTCTGCAGACTGGATGCAAAACTCTCCAGACTGTGAGCAGGATTCTGCAGGTTGACTAGAAGTCTCTGCAGACTGGAGGCAATATTCTGCAGACTGGGAACATAGTTCTGCAGACTGGATGCAAAGCTCTGCAGACTGTGAGCAGGATTCTGCAGGCTGTTTTGAAGTCTCTGTAGGTTGGAAGTGAGGTTCTGCAGACTGAGCACAAGGCTCTGCAGATGGAGGCAAAGTCTCTGCAGGCTGGAGGTAAGGCTCTGTAGACAAACACACGGCTGGACTGGATTCTGGAGCATACCAAGTCTGCAAGAGCTGTGGGAGGAAGGCAAGAGTTTGTATAACAGGTGTCACCGAAACATTAACCAGAGGCTGCATCAGACAGGAGTTGGATGGAGGCTGCACAGGAGGTGAGATGACTGGAGGCTGCACAGGAGGTAAGATGACTGGAGGCTGCACAGGAGGTAAGATGACTGGAGGCTGCACAGGAGGTAAGATGACTGGAGGCTGCACAGGAGGTAAGATGACTGGAGGCTGCACAGGAGGTAAGATGACTGGAGGCTGCACAGGAGGTGAGTTAACTGGAGGCTGCACAGGAGATGAGTTGACTGGAGGCTGCACAGGAGGTAAGATGACTGGAGGCTGCACAGGAGGTGAGATGACTGGAGGCTGCACAGGAGGTGAGATGACTGGAGGCTGCACAGGAGGTGAGATGACTGGAGGCTGCACAGGAGGTGTGATGACTGGAGGCTGCACAGGAGGTGTGATGACTGGAGGCTGCACAGGAGGTGAGATGACTGGAGTAATGGAAGCTGTAGGAAAGTATTTGCGTCTAGTCCTGGTGATCACTCTGGAAACTGGAGCAACAGCAGGCTTATTAGATGTAGCTGGATACTGCCAGGACCAGGGTGTGGACCTGATAGCGGTTTGCAAGGGTGCTGATTTTACAGGTTTTTTAACTATTGCAGGTTCTGAGTTCTGGACACAAGAAGAGATACATGGAGAATGAGCAGAAGGAGGAGAGTGGAAACAGGAAGAAAGGATTTCACGCCAGGCAGTAATCAACATAGAAGCAAATTCACGCTTACAGAGCTTATGCAGCATCAATGACTCAGTTGCACGAACACAGGCAGACACATACAATTCCCCCTTCTCAAAGTAAGATTCATAAAACCCTTGTTTGTCTCTCTTTAAATAACCATATAAGTGATTAATCTGATCAGAGTTAAAAATGAAATCAAATTGTTTTGTAATGGGTGATTGGCATTTAAGCTGTTTAGTGGCTGTGGACTGAGGATTCTGAATGTGACGGACATTCGGAGGGTTAACTGAAGAATTTATTACTTGCAGGACTTCTAAATAGGCAGCAATTAAGGCAGAAGCGGATTCATACTTGCAAAGCCTATGCGCAATCAAAGTCTCAGTTGCACGTATACAGGCAGACACAAAACCTTCACTTTTGTCACAGTAATACTTAATAAATCCTTCTCTATCCTTTCTCAGAAAATCAAACAAATCATCAATCAGTTCAGAGTCAAAAATGAAATTAAATTCTTCTTTGCTGGGAGACTGACTTTGCAGCTGTTTAACTGCAGTGGACTGGGAGTGAGTGGCATTCAGAGGGTTAACAGGAGGTGTGCATAATAACAAGATTTCTGAATATGCATTGATCAAAGCATGGGCTGACTCAGGCTTACATTTTCTGTCAGACAACAGATTCTCGACTGCACATTTACACCCCCTTACAAACTCAAAGCTTTGTCTTTTATAGAACTCAAAAAAGGCATTTTTGTCTCTCTTTAAATAATTGAAATACATGTTCACTTGTTCTGAGGTAAAATCAACCTGAACTGGATTCACAACAGGTGAGGTAAGGGTTGTGGAACCTGCAGAGATAATCTTCTGCCAAGCGTTTAACAGAAGGGAGGCTTTCCCATACTTGCATATTCCCTGAGTGATCAGGGACTGGAGGGAATCTATGCAAGCCTGCACGGTCTGTTTACCTTTGTTTGAGTAATGATCAAGAAAATATTCCCTGTCATCCTCAAACAAGTTAATCAGAGCTTCTATGGCATAATTGTCAAAAGGTGGATCATAATCACTGACTATACCTTGGTCAGAATCAGGTTGCATGCAAATATTTGTCATTTTGGGGTATGCAAGATCATTCCAGATCCTGGCTAAACTTTCAATATCTTCTGTACGAATTATTCCTAATTTGACATAACTATATGTCTGGCTAATCAACTGCTGCAATTCAGCTTTAGAGAAATCAGCAAAATCTGCACGACACTCAGCTTCATCCTCATCAGCAAGCAATGCATAATAATCAATTTGTTGCAGATCCATTTTTGGACAGAACAGCCAGGTATCAGTGTGCAGTATAGCTGCAGTGGTCAGTGTATATATGGCCAGAACTTACTGTCAGGAGCCTGAATGGAGAAACAGGGTTTGACCACAGTTTGCAGTATACAGACACTGGAACCAGGAATTAAGGTGCAAAAATAATGTTTTATTGCAAATGCAATAATGCGAGCATACATACAAGCGTGAATGTAAATACCATACCACATATGCACAGCACACAATATATACACAAATAACCCGGGAAGCAGTGACAAAATATATATATATATATATATATATATAACACCTAACTATCTAACTATCTATTTACAAACGGTGTGCACGAGATATATATGTACAAGCAATGATATACAACAACGCGGTATCAAAAGGAGCAGGCAAAGACAGGTCAAAACGGAATAAAGTCAGCAACAGGTAATCAGATACATACAAGGTACAGAGGAGTAAGCATAAGCAGAGTCAGGACAAGCAGAGGTTCAGTAGCAGATAATCAGATCACAGGGCAGGGTACAAGAAACCAGGTATCAGGAACAGGGGTGACCAGAGACTCAGACCTGTAACAAGGAAGTTCTGGCAATGACTTGCAGGAAGAGGCAGACTTATATAGTCCATGTAATAGGAAGCATCTGGTGGTAATTGCTCAGAGACACATTAGAGGCCTCTGCAGGCCATACAAAGAACTGCAAGTCCTTAAATGTAATGATAAGCCACCTGCTGGTGGATAGTGGAAGTCCAGGGCAGTCCAACTCAATACCACCACCAGCAGGCAGGAGATGATACAGTATGAATCGTAACACTACCTTTTGTGTTCAGTGAACCCACCTCACTGCATATAACTACCTTTTGTGTTCAGTGAACCCACCTCACTGCATATAACTACCTTTTGTGTTGAATGAACACACCTCACTGCATATACCTAGCTTTTGTGTTGAGTGAACCCACCTCACTGCATCTACCTACCTTTTGTGTTCAGTGAACCCACCTCACTGCATATAACTACATTTTGTGTTGAGTGAACACACCTCACTGCATATACCTAGCCGTTGTGTTCAGTGAACCCACCTCACTGCATCTAACTACCTTTTGTGTTCAGTGAACCCACCTCACTGCCTCTACCTACCTTTTGTGTTCAGTGAACCCACCTCACTGCATCTAACTACCTTTTATGTTTAGTGAACCCACCTCACTGCATATAACTACCATTTGTGTTGAGTGAACACACCTCACTGCATATACCTACCTTTTGTGTTCAGTGAACCCACCCCACTGCATATAACTACCTTTTGTGTTGAGTGAACACACCTCACTGCATATACCTAGCCGTTGTGTTCAGTGAACCCACATCACTGCATCTAACTACCTTTTGTGTTCAGTGAACCCACCTCACTGCCTCTACCTACCTTTTGTGTTCAGTGAACCCACCTCACTGCATCTAACTACCTTTTGTGTTCAGTGAACCCACCTCACTGCCTCTACCTACCTTTTGTGTTCAGTGAACCCACCTCACTGCATCTACCTAACTTTTGTGTTCAGTGAACCCACCTCACTGCATCTACCTACCTTTTGTGTTCAGTGAACCCACCTCACTGCATATACCTACCTTTTGTGTTCAGTGAACCCACCTCACTGCATATAACTACCTTTTGTGTTCAGTGAACCCACCTCACTGCATATAACTACCTTTTGTGTTGAGTGAACATACCTCACTGCATATACCTAGCTGTTGTGTTCAGTGAACCCACCTTACTGCATATAACTTCCTTTTGTGTTCAGTGAACCCACCTCACTACATATAACTACATTTTGTGTTCAGTGAACCCACCTCACTGCATCTAACTACCTTTTGTGTTTAGTGAACCCACCTTACTGCATATAACTACCTTTTGTGTTGAGTGAACACACCTCACTGCATATACCTAGCTGTTGTGTTTAGTGAACCCAGCTCACTGCATCTAAACTACCTTTTGTGTTTAGTGAACCCACCTCACTGCATTAACTACCTTTTGTGCTCAGTGAACACACCTCACTGCATATACCTAGCTGTTGTGTTGAGTGAACCCACCTCACTGCATATAACTACCTTTTGTGTTGAGTGAACCCACCTCACTGCATCTAACTACCTTTTGTGTTCAGTGAACCCACCTCACTGCATCTACGTAGCATCCCCCCGAGATGGACAAAATGGACAAACCAGGTAACGGAAGAGGTAGAGGCAGACCCAGAGGAAGGCCACCTGGCACCGGCAGGTCTGTGCAAGGTCGTGTTGATGTGATTTCGTGCGGCCCTGGCCCAAAGTACAGTGCTCAGAAGAAGGCACATCCCATCACTTCCCAAGATTGTCAGGACGTGCTTGACTATTTAACACAGAACACCTCATCTCCCGCAGCCACCAGCGCTACTACTAGAGTTGGGCCGAACCTCCGACTTCAGGTTCGCGAACCCTGTTCGCGAACTTCCGCAAATGGTTCGGTTCGCGAAAAAGTTCGCGAACCGCAATAGACTTCAATGGGGAGGCGAACTTTCAAAGTTTTAAAAAATTCTATCAGCTGTAAAATGATAGAAAACATGTTTCAAAAGCTCTAATACCTGGAGCCACACCTAATTGAGTGAAATACACATCACTGCTGGAGGACCCGCCCACCCTCCTTCCTCCAAGCAAGGTCCTTTATACCATTTGCCTACCTACACTAATTAGTTATGGGACAGCTGCAACACACTCTGCTAGGGAGATTTTAATCTCCCTCCTCCCTCCTCCCTCCTCCCTCCTCCCTCCTCCCTTCTCCCTCCTCCCTTCTCCCTTCTCCCTCCTCCCTCCTCCCTTCTCCCTCCTCCCTCCTCCCTTCTCCCTCCTCCCTCCTCCCTTCTACCCTTCTACCCTTCTACCCTTCTACCTATTCCCTCCTCCCTCCTACCGGAGGGAGGAGGGTCTCTTCTGCCAGGGAATTATACTATTTTAAAAACCAGTATACATCATACCAGATGTATACCAGGCAACTGGTATAGCTTAAAAGGAAATCAATATGGCAGCCTCCATATACCTCTCACTACAGTTCTCCTTTAAGCAACCTAATGGTTCTATTGCGTTGAGCATAAATGGTACATTTTAGGCTAGCTTCACTTACTACTGTAGTGGTACAGTGCTTAGGGTGACGTGCCCACCACACAGTGAGATCTGGGTTTGATTCCCGGCTATGGTATGATGTATACTGGTTTTTAAAATAGTATAATTCCCTGGCAGAAGAGACCCTCCTCCCTCCAGGTAGGAGGGAGGAGGGAGGAGGGAGGCCAATTAAAATCTCCCTAGCAGAGTGTGTAGCAGTGGTCCCATAACTAATTAGTGTAGGCAGACAACTGAGTCAAATGGTATAAAGGGACCTAGCTTGAAGGGAGGGTGGGCGGGTTCTCTAGCACTGAAAGCAGTGTGTTTGACAATAACATGTCTGCTGACAGTGAAATGGAGGCTAAAAATTTTGCTCAATACAGCATTATGGGGCGAATTGAACTTCCGCAAAAGTTCGCCTGATGCAGGCAAACGCGAACCCCCAAAGTTCGCCTGGAACTGTTCGCCGGCGAACCGTTCGGCCCATCTCTAGCTACTACAAGCACCACACCCGCTGCATTTGACACTTCGCAGGAGTTATTTGGTGTGGAAATCACTGATTCACAGCCAATACTGCTCAAAATCAATATTGTAGTATGTATATCCCATATGGAAACAAAATGTCTAGGAATAAAAAAAGGCCTCTATGGATGAATAGAAAGGTTAGGGATAAAATGAAGAGGAAAAAGAATGCCTATAAGGTCCTAAAACAGGAGGGGACTGAGGCTGCACTAAGCAATTATAAGGAGTGCAATAAAAATTGTAAAAAAGAAATTAGGCTGGCAAAGATCGAAGCTGAAAATCAAATCGCTAGGGATATCAAATCTAACCCAAAAAAGTTTTACAAGTACATCAACTCTAAAAAAAGAAAGGTTGACTGTATAGGAATCCTAAAGGATGAGGGTGGGAACTCAATGGTGGATGACCAATGTAAGGCAGAGTTATTAAATGCTTTCTTTGCTTCTGTCTTCACAAAGGAAACAGCACTGTTGCAAATTACAGAGGCAGAAGAGTCTCAATCTTCTAACTGTAATATTAAATACTTAACGCAGGAAGAAGTAAAGGCAAGACTAAATAAATTAAAAATAGACAAGGCACCTGGCCCGGATGGCATGCATCCTCGGGTCCTAAGAGAATTAAGTTCAGTTATAGCTAAGCCCCTTTATCTTATCTTTTGTGACTCTCTTGCAACTAGCAGAGTCCCAGTGGATTGGCGTACAGCCCACGTTTTCCCATTATTTAAGAAGGGCAAAAAATCTGATCCAGGAAATTATAGACCTGTAAGCTTAACATCAGTTGTATGCAAACTATTTGAGGGGTTACTAAGAGATACTATACATGACTTCATAGTAGAAAATAATCTTATTTCTCAGCATCAACATGGGTTTACTAAAGACAGGTCCTGTTTGACTAACATGCTCAGCTTTTATGAGGTAGTGAATGCTAATATGGATATTGGGAATGCTGTAGATGTGATATACTTGGACTTTGCAAAGGCCTTCGACACTGTTCCCCACAGAAGTCTGGTGCAAAAGTTGAGGATGCAAGGACTGGGGAAGAGTTTGTGTGCATGGATAGGGAACTGGCTAATGGACAGAAAACAAAGAGTTGTGGTCAATGGATCGTACTCAAAATGGGAGACTGTTAGCAGTGGGGTCCCACAGGGGTCTGTACTGGGTCCAGTGCTCTTCAATTTATTTATTAATGACCTAGTAGATGCAGTAGTGAGCAATGTTGCTATTTTTGCAGATGATACAAAATTGTGCAGAATCATCAACTCTCAGGAAGATAGTGTCATATTGCAACAGGATCTGGATAGGATGGCTATATGGGCACATACATGGCAGATGAAATTCAATGTTGACAAATGTAAAGTCATGCATTTTGGTCGTACCAATGGTCTAGCACCATACAAAATAAATGGGATACAGTTGGGAACATCAAACTTGGAGAAGGACTTAGGAGTACTCATCGACAACAAGTTAAATAATCATACTCAATGCCAAGCCGCTGCAGCTAAAGCGAACAAAATTTTGGGATGCATTAAAAGGGAAATAAAAACTCGAGATGCTAGCATAATATTGCCCCTGTTTAACTCTCTAGTAAGGCCACATCTGGAATATGGAATTCAGTTCTGGGCACCACATTACAAAAAAGATATTGCAGTTTTAGAGCAGGTGCAGAGACGAGCTACAAAATTGATATGTGGGATGGAAGGTCTCGCTTACCAAGAAAGGTTAGATAAACTGGGTTTATTTAGTCTAGAGAAAAGACGCCTTAGAGGAGATCTAATTAACATGTATAAATACATTAGAGGGCAATATAATAGCTTGGCGGATGAGCTTTTTGTCCCTAGGCCTTCTCAAAGGACTAGAGGACATGAGCTGCGCATGGAGGAAAAACGTTTTAGCCATTTATTTAGGAAAGGGTTCTTTACAGTAAGAGTGGTTAAGATGTGGAATGCATTGCCACAGGAAGTCATTATGGCAAACTCTATACCTGCATTTAAAGGGGGCTTAGATGCTTTCCTTGCGTTGAAAGACATCCATGGCTACAATTACTAGGTTATGCCTAATGATGTTGATCCAGGGATTTTATCTGATTGCCATCTGGAGTCAGGAAGGAATTTTTCCCATTTGGGGCTAATTGGACCATGCCTGGTGGGGTTTTTTTCGCCTTCCTCTGGATCAACAGGGGTATGTGGGGGACGGGCTGGAGTTGTACTTTGTACTGGTTGAACTCGATGGACGTATGTCTTTTTTCAACCAAAATAACTATGTAACTATGTAACAACAAGATGAAGGCGCTAAGCAAGTTACATCACCTCATACGTCTGAGTTAAGTGGCGATACTATGGACGTAAAATGTGAGGAGGGGTTGATGAAGTACCTAGTGTTGGTGCATTTTTGGAGTTGTCTGAGGAAAGCGAAGCTGGGCAGGATGATTATGATGACGATTATACGGATGCCACGTATGTTCCCAATAGAGGAGATGACCAGGGGGACAGTTCAGAGGGGGAGTCAGAGAGGAGTAGGAGGAGACAAGATCCTGAAAGAAGCAGGGGAAGCTCGTCCTCAGAAACAGCTGGTGGCAGTATCCGGCGTCATGTATCGCCAGCTATGGACAGCCAGCCAACATGTCCTTCAACGTCAGCTGCTGATGCCACCATAGTGCCATCACCAAAGGGGGGCTCAACAGTTTGGAAATTTTTTAACGTGTGTTCCTCAGATCGGAGCAAAGCCATCTGTTGTCTCTGCCTCCAAAAATTGAGCCGTGGAAAGGCCAACACTCACTTAGGGACAAGTGCCTTACAAAGGCACATGGAGAAAAGGCACAAAAAGCAATGGGAAGAAGACATGAGGAAAAGCAGCACCCAAAAGACAAGCCACCCTCCTTCTCCTCTTCCTCCTTCAGGTGCAGCATCTTCAGCCGCTTTCTCCCTTGCACCTTCACAGCCACCCTCCTCCACTCCGCCTCTGCCCTTGAGTGGTTCCTGCTCCTCTGCCCACAGCAGCCAGGTGTCCATGAAGGAAGTCTTTGAGCGGAAAAAGCCAATTTCGGCCAGTCACCCTCTTGCCCGGCGTCTGACAGCTGGCGTGGCGGAACTATTAGCTCGCAAGCTATTACCATACAAGCTGGTGGACTCTGAGGCTTTCCGTAAATGTGTGGCCATTGCGACACCGCAGTGGAAGATACCGGGCCGCAATTATTTTTCTAAAAAGGCCATACCAAAACTGTACCATGAAGTTGAGAGGCAAGTGGTGTCATCTCTGACGAAAAGCGTTGGGTCAAGGGTCCACCTGACCACGGATGCCTGGTCTGCCAAGCACGGGCAGGGCCGCTACATTACGTACACAGCCCATTGGGTCAACCTGGTGAACGATGGCAAGCAGGGAGTACGTGGCTGTGCAGCAGACCAACTTGTGACACCTCCACGGCTTGCAGGCAGGCCTCCTGCCACCTCCTCTCCTTCTCCTCCTGCTACATCCTCTTCACTGTCATCCTCCTCCTCCTCCTTGGCTGAGTGGCAGTTCAACTCTAGTGGTGCTGCCATCTCCTCCTCTTCAGCTACACAGCCCCATCTCCCCAGAGCCTACGCTGCATGCCTGGTACGACGGTGTCACGCCATCTTAGACATGTCTTGCCTAAAAGCGGAGAGCCACACTGGACCAGCTCTCCTGGCTGATCTTAACAAAGAGGTGGAGCAATGGCTGACCCTGCACCAGCTGGAGATTGGCAACGTGGACCGACAACGGCAGCAATCTCCTTTACACTTTGAATTTGGGAAAGCTGACACATGTACCCTACATGGCACATGTGCTGAATCTGGTCGTTCAAAGATTTGTGTCAAAGTACCCAGGCTTAGAGGACGTCCTGAAGCAGGCCAGGAAGTTGTGTGGGCATTTCAGGTGGTCTTACACGGCCATGGCACGCTTTGAAGACATTCAGCGAAGAAACAACTTGCCGGTGAGACACTTGATATACGATAGCCCTACTCGCTGGAATTCGACCCTGCACATGTTCTCTCGCCTGCTAGACCAGGAGAAAGCCGTCACCCACTACCTGTACAATTACAGTAGAAGGACACAATCTGGGAAGATGGGGATGTTTTGGCCACAGAACTGGACACTGATGCGAAATGCATGCAGGCTCATGCGGCCGTTTGAGGAGGTGACCAACCGGGTGAGTCGCGCTGAAGGCACCATTAGCGACTTGATCCCCTACGCTTACTTCCTGGAGCGTGCCGTGCGTAGAGTGGTAGATCAAGCTGTGGAGGAGCATGAAGAGGAACAGTTACGGCAGGAAGAGTCATGGGAGCAATTTTCATCTGAACCAGATGTTTCCTCAACACCTGCGGCAGCACAGAGGGGGGAGGAGGAGGAAGAAGAGGAGTCGTGTGGGGAAGAAGACGAGTCAGGAGGAGGAAGAAGTGGCGGCAGAAGAACAACTGCAGCAGCCGTCACAGGGGGCTTGTGCTGCTCCATGTTCCCGTGGTATTGTTCTCATCTAGGGGAAGGAAGAGGACTTGCGTAACATCACTCAGGAAGAGTAAGAGGAGATGGATAGTACGTCTGGATTCCGACTTTGTGCAGATGGCCTCTTTCATGTTGTCCAGCCTGTTGAGGGACCCCGTATCAAAAAACTCAAGGGGAATGACCTGTACTGGGTGGCCACGCTACTAGACCCTCGGTACAGGCACAAAGTGGCGGACCTGTTACCAACTCACCTGAAGGCGGAAAGGATGCAGCACATGCAGAACAAGCTGACAATAATGCTTTACAATGCGTTTAAGGGTTATGTGACAGCACAACGCAATAAAGGTACCACTGGCAGTAATCCTCCTCCCATGTCCACGCAGGCAAGGACAGGATGCTCCGGCGATCTCATGGTGATGTCGGACATGCGGACATTCTTTAGTCCAACGCCTTGCCGTAGCCCTGCGGGATCCACCCTCCACCAACGCCTGGACCGGCAGGTAGCCGACTACCTGGCCTTAACTGTGGATGTAGACACGATGAAGCCTTGGACTACTGGGCAGGGGCGTCTCTAGCCATTTTGTCACTCCAGGCGAGAAATCCTGTGGCGCCCCCCTACCCCCCCGTGATTGCCCCCAGCCCCATACCCCCTACCCCTCGTGGTGAACACCACTCCCGTGGTGAACCCCACCCCCAAGACCCTCGGAAATCATAATGCAGCAGCGTTTCACCAGAAAATACACTTATTGCAGCATGGGTTCACAAGAAATTAGTTGTAATGCAGCAGAGCGTTTCACCAGAAAATATACTTATTGCGGAATGCACACACACACACACGCACACGCACACGCACACGCACACGCACACACACACTACACTACACACACACTACACTACACACACACACACACACACACAGAGAGCACACTATACACACGCACACAGTAGACATACACTATACACACACACACACTATGCTGCTACCAGGGGAGGACTGGAACCTTCTGGCCTGGGGGGAAACACAGACTAGAGCCCCATTATCATGGCAGCCTCAGCCCAAATTATGTCACACATTCACCCCATGTCGTATATGCCAGTAATCACGTGGTGCGCCAATGCGGAAATACAGCAAGGACACTCTGTGAACAGTGTGACAGGTAAAGTACAGGCATCAGGGGGGCACAATACATTTTGAGGGACAACGGCCGGGGTTTCCGTCTTGTCTATAATTCATGGTTATCGCACGCCATGATTATCACACCTGACCAACCACATTGGCCCAAGATTTCCCAACATCTCAGATTAATACATTCAACCAATTTCCACCCAAAATGTTTTATCCGATTTGCTAATATCAAAACAGTTGGTCGATCGGCTGTCAGGTCAACAGAAGTATGGCCACTGTAATTCCCTCAAGGCAAATCCCCCCATGCCCCCCCTCCCACATATACCTACCTATGTCCTCCCCTTCACCACCATCTCTACTAATCCGGTTTTCACTACCTTATAGTGTGTCTGATCCCTTATGCAGAGAAATAATGAGGAGAAAAAAGCTGAAAGAGAGGGAAGAAGATATTTGCCTCACCAGGATTGCACTTTTATTTAGCTTTCCTGTATGACAAGAAGACACAAACACCCATCACTAGGGGAAGAGGGAAACAAAGGTGAATGAAGGAGGCTGGTGCACACCAAGAGTGCTTCAGAGCACTTTTCAAATTTACAGCGATTTGAAAAGCGATGGGCTAATAATGTTACCCTATGAGGGTGTTCTCACAGCAGTGTTATGATTTTTTAAAATCGCAAACATGCTGCAGGTAGCATTTATTGGAGCGATTCTTTCAAAAATCGCTTCACAAAGTCGCATTCGCGAATTGCTAGCGATTGCTATTGCAAGTTTTTCGTGCACTAGCCCAGAGATAGGAGGAGTGGAGTGAGACTGAGAATACCCAATGATGGAGCAGAGAGCTAATCTGTATTGCAGTCCCACATTACACAGAGACTAGTTGCCGGTAATAGGACTGCTGTCCCTGACAGTCTCTCACACAAGTCCGAAAGCAACCCTCCTGGAGTCTAGGGACTGTCAAAACTTTTCAACCTGTTTTTTTCGAATGCTTACACACTAAAATTACAACTTTCCCACAATTTACAGAACCTAACACTCAAAGAGCAAAATACATTATCAAATAGGCACAACTATAAGCACATTGTCAGCTTCACACTTTTTGCAAAACTCTACACACAGTGATTTTCAAATCACTAAACACAATTTGTGTACATTTGACTCAAAAATCATTAATATAGACACTTCCTTGCAATATCAAAGCAAAGGCTCTCAAATGAACACTCACATTAGCAAATTGGTTAAACACAGTCACCAGGTGTGCACACACACAAGTGCATAATTATGCACACACCAATCACGTTTTTAAACACTATAAAAACGCAACAAGATGCCTATCTTCAACAAAAATGGATGATGTCAGAACAAGAGTGAGAGTGCAGATGAGAGGAAGCATCCAGACAGAACAAGGTGGAGGTGGAGGCAGAGGAAGAGGGAAAGGAAGACCCGGAGGAGGCATAAGACGTGGACAAATAAGGCAAGGAAATCTTTCGAATTAAATACGTGCTACGCTTGTGGACCATGTAATAAACCATGGACTTACAATGAGGGAGGCTGGGTTAAGAGTTCAGCCTAACCTAAGCAGGTACACAGTGGCATCAGTAGTTTGCGCATTTCGTCAAGAGAACAGGTGAGGAACCAATCTTCTGTCAACAGTGTAGTAGGCGTACGTTAAAAAAGGGCGACGGGAAAAAAGGGCGCCGGGATTAAACGTTAAACACATTTAACGTTTAAAAATTTTTTAAAAGGTATTTTTCCATTGTAATAGCGTTTGAAAAGTTTTAAATTTATAATAACGACTTAATAAAACTTTATTTTTTAAAACTTAATGTAAGTTTAGGTAAATGTAATCAATAATTAACGTTTGATAAATGCATTATTTGGGCGATAAGAAAATAAGGCGCAATTGTAGACCTTTATTTTTCATTAAATTTTTTTCATTACTAATCTGTGTTCTTCGTTTTAAATTATGCTAAGTAGACAGTAAACGGTAAATAGTGTGCTGGAGAGACCAACATTTATAAACGTAAATAAGATTTAGACGATAACGAATTGTAATTGCAACAGACATTATCGTTTGAAATCAAAAGGTAATTTATGGCGAAATAAAATTGTAAACGGTAATCAGAGTTTTGTAAAACCATAAAAATAAACGGAAATATGTACTTTCTTTTTTGGGGTTTACTTTTAAAGGAAAACTACATTTTTAAAAACTTAAACGACCGTTTAATAATGTCGTCTAAAACAACTATTTTAAATTATTTAACGAGTATCTATGTGTTTCGACCAGTGAAAAAGTTAAAAGATAAAGTACACAACTCACATGTACACGAAACCATTTATTATACAAAACGTAAACAGTCGTTTACAGTACCTATTTAAAATAATGCTTGTATATTTTAAACGAAATTTAGGATTCTTGGTTGGCAAATAACTTTAAACGTTAAATCACCTTGTGTATGTAAATGCCGTTGTTAACGTTAAATGATAGTTTGGTAAACTTAAACTTTCGTTTAACAGCACTTTGATTATGTTATGTATATATAATTATATTAACATATAATTATTTTTTTTTTTTTTAATGGTGTCGGTTGGTTGGTGTAGTTATGTTTTCTAACTTTTTTGTGTACTTTATGTCTTGTTATTATTGAAATTTTTCATAACTTTTTCAGGTATTTATGAAATCCATGATAATATACATTTACCGGTATAATAATGAATAGCAGGGGTCTCAAACTCAATTAACCTGTGGGCCACAGGAGGGAAAGTCAGGATGATGCTGGGCCGCATAAGGGATTTCCTACAAAACGTCCTCAAATGTCTTCCCATACAGCTGTTATGATGCCCTATCTTGCATTGATTATTATTGACACACTGAAGCAAAATTTTTTGCCTATTTTACCTTATAATTCCCTTCAGTGCTCCCACTACTAGTAATCTGCCGTGTCCATGCCACAAGATTATATGAAAAGGTAAATTATCAAACATTTTCTATAATTTTTAGATAGTGTAACACAATATACATGTTTTATAACATGTTATGTAGCTGATGTTAATAAAATGTTGAAATCGCCTGAAAATCAAATACAATGCTGTCAAAATACACTGATGTAAGGTTTACAACTCTGATTGGATACAAGGATCTCACAGGAAGGAAGAAGTCATTCACTGATCATGGGTCACATCACTGCAATCCCTGATACTCTGTACATACTGTAATCAATTCATAAACAGACCCATGTTACAGGGTAAACAATAGGGAAGAATGGATACAGTGAAATTGACTTGCCTATTTCAGTTGAGCAAAACACTATGAAGAGAATACTGTTGAAAATAAAACGACTAGGCCGCTGTGTTACAATGCCTGATAACAGAGGAATTAACAAGTATGTATAAAGCAAAAAATGGCCTGGCCGCATAGACAGACTAGATAAGAAGAAAGAGTCATACTATATAATAAACAGAAAATCATATGTAAATAGCCAACACAAAGTACAGCTATAGTGGGATATATTCCTAAAAGACATACAAAGTACAGCTATAGTGGGATATATTCGTAAAAGACATAGGCAAATTTCAACTGCACAAGACTGCCAGAAGACACAGGTAAGTACAGGCGTAGGCACAGGACAACAGAACAAGACTACCAGAAGACAAAGGTAAGTACAGGCGTTGGCACAGGACAACTGCAGAAGGCTGACAGAACAGGACAACTTCACAAGGCTGCCAGAATATACAGCTAAGTACAAACAATGGTTAAACAGGAGAACAGAGGTGCCAAAAGGATAAAAAGAAGCTAAATAAGATTTGAAACCAAATTATTGCCTGAGGAGGCAGGATCAATCCTGCGAAACTCGTTGCATAATTGCAGTTCATAAATAAAATATTTTAACTGTCTTTACTACAGTTGTTGTATGTCTACTTGGAGCAGGTAAGTCCACCTCTACCTCCTCTATTTACCAATAATTTGGTTTTTAAGCTCATATAGTTTACTTTTATCCTTTTGGCGCCTCTGTTTTCCTGTATAATATTGAGTCCACCCTGGGTGGAGGGTTAAACCCCCTTCTTCTACTCTACAGAGAGTGACTTCTTATTCCTGAGTGGAGTCAGTAAAATCTCCCCACCTGCCTTTACAGTAGGTGCCTAATGGTAACCCTGGTTTGAGAGTATTAATATTTACTCTATATAGTAACCATTTACCAGTACATATTACACTATTGGGGATCTTGGTATTCCTTGTTTTTAAACAATGGTTAAAGTGTAAGTTACACATCTACAGGACGTTTGCAGGAGGAAGGAAAATACTGTAAAGTAAAACTGTGAACGATAGTTGTTTAACAACTAAATCACGTACACAATCCAACTGTATGTTCTGATACACAACCTGCACTACACTGTTCTCTGCTGTGTTGTGGTCCTACCTCCCACACACTGTTCTCTGCGGTGTTGTGGTCCTAACTCCCACACACTGTTGTATAGTGTTTTGATATTGCCAACCCACTTCACCCCTATGGCTTCCCTGATGTTCTATTACTGGTTACAGTTCAATAAATAATACAAAATGGAAGAGGACACACGTTCAGACAGAGGGGGATAGAAAACGAGGACACTAACTCTACATAAAGGCCACACATGGACAGAAGGGATGAATGCTACAGTGGAGAAAATGGCCATCACATTGAAACATAACACCGTAAAGGTGATTTGGTTTTCAAATACATGTCTGTAGTACAGTACAATTTTTGGATACAAACATAGTGGCCAAATTTTTTACTATACTTAGAGCACTGTGAAAAAAACAAGATTACAGTAATATGTAAATTGTAATAGTGAACATCTATTAATTGAAGTTTTCTGAGTAGTAATTAATAAAAATAACAAAAATATTTTTTTTCTAAATATATATATATATATATATATAATGACTTATACATTTCTCGGTTTAACACAATAATATTGTTTTTGTAAAGTTACATTTTTTTAAACAAAAAATTAATTTTATAAAATTTTCATAATACACTTAATAATGCTTTCTTAATAATCGTTGGAGAAACGATATTCGATGTACTGCAAAGTTTAAACGACGGATTACAGTGATTTATAGGTTTACGATTTTTAAAACTTTAAAGTTGAATTTTTAGCTTTCAATATTTGTTTAGTGGTGGATAATGTTTTACACTGTAATTAATAATAAAAGATATATCTAACGAAATAATGTAAATCTGTGGAAAAAAACTTATTACAAAGTTTAATACTGTGTAGATATGTAAACATTATATTGTGATTTAAAACTTGCACGACTCAAACGTATTACAGAGTTTAATACTGTGAAGGTAGGTAAAACATTATATTATGATTTAAAACTTGAACGACAATTTTGGCGGTTAATAATGTGTAAATGATATATCTAACGAAATAATGTAAATCTGTGAAAAGAAACTTATTACAAAGTTTAATACTGTGTACTTATATAAACATTATATTTGATTTAAATCTTGCACGGCTCAAACGTATTACAGTGTTTAATACTGTGAAGGTAGGTAAAACATTATATTATGATTTAAAAATTGTACGGCTATTTCGGCGGTTAATAATGTTTAGATGAATGATGATTTAAAAGTGACATTTAATGATTTGTTTACGGAAGATTTCCATACGTTAATATGAGATTTGTAAAAAAATATGTCAGAAACAGTAATATAAATTTAATATTTAAATTGAGATTTACAATTTCATATAGTTAAATTTCAATATTCGTTTTAAAAAAATTAAATCTAAATTTATCCATTAAAAAAAATTTAAACGTTAATGTACGCGGGCGCCCGTTTTTCCTCTAGGGCGCCCATCAAACGATAATTAACATGGAAGTCTATGGCGGCGCCCTTTTTGTCCACTTGCCTCAGGCGCCCGATTTTACTGTTTCCGTGTAGTAGTGTGTGTAGGAACCTTTTGTGAATACTTCACATAAATCGATACTACTCGAACTGGGTGGTTGTCCAATTGCAACTGGATTTTTAGATTTTGAAGAAACCCATCGCCACCCAGGTCTTTACTGTAAAGGTGGGTACACACATCAGATAAAAGTCTGTGGGAAATGAAAGATCACAGACCAATTTTACCCCCTACCATGTAGTATGAGAGCCATCTTTGCAAGATGCTGTACAGAAAGATGCTGTGCACATTTAACAGATCAGTATTTGCAAAAGATCAGTTCCTGCAAGATGCATTCATAGTCTATTATATCTGCAGATCCCATACACACAGACATTTAGCTGCAGATCAGACCACTGGCGTAGGGCCCGCGGTCGCAGGGGTCGCCGTGGCGACCAGGCCCACCTCCTGAAGAGGCAGGGGAGGGGCCCGGGGGCTGTGTTGAAAGACCGGGCCCCGGATACAGGGCCATGCCTGGGCGGGTGCGGCGGGTGCATTGCACCCCGACCGCCGCTCCCCCGCTCCCTCCCTCCCTCTAGCTGTCAGACCTTGATCAGGCGGCGCCGCGGCGACCAATAGTGCGGGCGCTAGGACCCAGCGCCCGCACTGATATGCGGAAGTGACATCACTTCCGCATATAGAGCGGGCGCATCCAGTGCCCGCTCTTACTGGTTGGGTCACCCGCTGATCGAGGTCTGACACGATGCAAGGTAAGGGGGAAGCGGCGGCGGCTGGGGGGGGGGGGGGGGGGGTCCCTGTCACTCACTAGCTAAAGGGGCTCCCTGTCTGTCACTGCCTAAAGGGGCTCCCTGTCACTCACTAGCTAAGGGGGCTCCCTGTCACTCACTGCCTAAAGGGGCTCCCTGTCACTCACTGCCTAAAGGGGCTCCCTGTCACTCACTAGCTAAAGGGATCCCTGTCACTCACTAGCTAAAGGGGCTCCCTGTCACTCACTAGCTAAAGGGGCTCCCTGTCACTCACTAGCTAAAGGGGCTCCCTGTCACTCACTAGCTAAAAGGGCTCCCTGTCACTCACTGCCTAAAGGGGCTCCCTGTCACTTACTGCCTAAAGGGGGTCCCTGTCACTCACTGCCTAAAGAGGGTCCCTGTCACTCACTAGCTAAAGGGGCTCCCTGTCACTCACTAGCTAAAGGGGCTCCCTGTCACTCACTAGCTAAAGGAGCTCCCTGTCACTCACTGTCTAAAGGGGGTCCCTGTCACTCACTAGCTAAAGGGGCTCCCTGTCACCCACTAGCTAAAGGGGCTCCCTGTCACTCAGTGCCTAAAGGGGCTCCCTGTCACTCACTGCCTAAAGGGGCTCCCTGTCACTCACTAGCTAAAGGGGCTCCCTGTCACTCACTGCCTAAAGGGGCTCCCTGTCACTCACTGCCTAAAGGGGCTCCCTGTCACTCAATGCCCTTAAGGGCTCCCAGTCACTCACTAGCTAAAGGGGCTCCCTGTCACTCACTAGCTAAAGGGGCTCCCTGTCACTCACTAGCTAAATGGGCTCCCTGTCACTCACTGCCTAAAGGGGCTCCCTGTCACTCACTAGCTAAAGGGATCCCTGTCACTCACTAGCTAAAGGGGCTCCCTGTCACTCACTAGCTAAAGGGGCTCCCTGTCACCCACTAGCTAAAGGGGCTCCCTGTCACTCACTGCCTAAAGGGGCTCTCTGTCACTCACTGCCTAAAGGGGCTCCCTGTCACTCACTGCCTAAAGGGGCTCCCTGTCACTCACTGCCTAAAGGGGCTCCCTGTCACTCACTGCCTAAAGGGGCTCCCTGTCACTCGCTGCCTAAAGGGGCTCCCTGTCACTCACTGCCTAAAGGGGCTCCCTGTCACTCACTGCCTAAAGGGTGTCCCTGTCACTCACTGCCTAAAGGGGGTCCCTGGCACTCACTGCCTAAAGGGCTTATTATGTGCATTTACTGGTGAAAAGCTGTCTCTTATTATGTGCATTTACTGGTGAAAAGCTGGCTCTTATGTGCATTTACTGGTGAAAAGCTGTCTCTTATTATGTGCAGTTACTGGTGAAAAGCTGTCTCTCATTATGTGCATTTACTGGGGAAAAGCTGTCTCTTATTCTGTTCATTTACTGGTGAAAAGCTGTCTCTTATTATGTGCATTTGCTGGTGAAAAGCGGTTTCTTATTATGTGCATTTATTGGTGAAAAGCGGTCTCTTATTATGTGCATTTACTGGTGAAAAGCGGTCTCTTATGTGCATTTACTGGGGAAAAGCTGTCTCTCATTATGTGCATTTACTGATGAAAGGCTGTCTGTCATTACGTGCATTTACTGGTGTCTCTTATGTGCATTTAGTGGGGAAATTTTGTCAGTAAAAATAATCTTTGTCAGTAAATTTTTAGGTATTTTTCAGTAAAAAATAACATGAAAGGTTGGCAACACTGGCAGGCTGCGCAGCGCAACAGGAAAGATACAGGCAGCCCACCTCATGCTTGGGCTTGGCGGGGGGAGGAGCCGACGACAGCGAGCGAGAGTAGGGTGGCTGCAAGCAGCCATAAATACGCAGTGTGTGACTGCGTCGCACTCGCAGAACCTCTCAGCCTGCGTCAGTCCAGAGACTAGCAGACTCGCAGGCAGCCAAAGCCAGCCAGGAGCAAGCCAATGGAAGAGGGGTAGGAATGGGGTATCACATGCATGCATAAAGAGGTGGAAGGAGTGGGTGTGATTAGGCAGGACATGGGTGTGATTATGTGGTTGGGCGCGGTTAATTTAACCACTCCCATAGGCGCCAGAGAAAATCTTGCACCCAGGTGCCAGGCACCCCAGGCTCACCCCTGATTGCCTGGGTATGTTTGTTGTGTTGGTCCTATAATCTGTCCAGGGAATGTATGCTTTATAATGTAGCATTTTATTACAGTGTTTTTAGTATTCTGGAGTGGTTAAGCACTTGTATTATTATCCTATTTAAGTGTGAAGTTTAATTAGGCATGTTTGTATAATACAAATTGGTATTACCAGTCAGCTTTGTGACCCAGTGCTAAGGTGTGTGCGTGCGTGTGTCAGTCAGCAGCAGTGTGTGTGTATATATATATGTGCGTGTTGGCAGCAAAGTTTTTAAACGTAAGTGTGAGCCGGGCCTTATGCTGGGAATACACGGGTTGATTCTGGGGCTCGATTCTGCGCCCAATCGTTTTTGCCTCTCAAATTTATGGGCGATTCTCTTATTTTCCGCTTGTTTTTCTTATCTTTTTCCATTGTCCCCAATGCAGAATCGAGCGGCAAAACGATCGGACGTGTCGGAAATTATCTATCGAGCCATCTTATCAGCTCAGAATCGAGCCGTGTATTCCCAGCACTAGGTTCGGGCTGATCTCTGCTACTTTCAATGTGTACAGTATAAGCTGTTATTCTGTTCCTGTACTGCTAGTAAACTAGCGGCAGTGTGTGCTGATCTCTGCTACCCCCAGCGTGTACAGTTTAAGCTGTTGTTCTGTTCCTGTACTGCTAGTAAACTAGCGGCAGTGTGTGCTGATCTCTGCTACCTCCAGCGTGTACAGTATAAGCTGTTACTCTGTGCCTGTACTGATAGTAAACTAGCTGCAGTGTGTACTGATCTCTTCTACCTCCAGTATGTACAGTATAAGCTGTTACTCTGTGCCTGTACTGATGGTAAACTAACTGCAGCGTGTGGTGATCTCTGCTACCTCCAGTATGTACAGTATAAGCTGTTACTCTATGCCTGTACTGATAGTAAACTAGCTGCAGCATGTGCTGATCCCTGCTACCTCCAGTATGTACAGTATAAGCTGTTACTCTGTGCCTGTACTGATAGTAAACTAGCTGCAGCGTGTGCTGATCCCTGCTACCTTCAGAATGTACAGTATAAGCTTTTACTCTGTGCTTGTACTGGTAGTAAACTAGCTGCAGTGTGTGCTGATCCCTGCTACCTCCAGTATGTACAGTATAAGCTATTACTCTGTGTCTGTACTGATAGTAAACTAGCTGCAATGTGCTGATCTCTGCTGCCTCCAGCATGTACAGTATAAGCTGTCACTCTGTGCCTGTACTGATAGTAAACTAGCTGCAGTGTGTACTGATCTCTTCTACCTCCAGTATGTACAGTATAAGCTGTTACTCTGTGCCTGTACTGATGGTAAACTAACTGCAGCGTGTGGTGATCTCTGCTGCCTCCAGCATGTACAGTATAAGCTGTTACTCTGTGCCAGTGGTGCTCATCTGAGCTAGGATATCCGAGATACTCGGATATCCTAGCTCTTTTTTCACTATTCGAGCTCGAATACCGAGCTCGAATAGTATTAGCTATCCGGGCTGTGCTACCCGAGCGCACCCGGATAGCAAGCAGCTATCTGGAGATATCCTAGCTATCCGAGCTCGGATAGCATCACCAGCTCGGATAGCGTCACATCAGACGTCACCTCGAGTCCTCACAAGCGAATCAGAGGGCTCCCAGCCCTCTGACTGCAGCCAATCACAGAGGGGGAGCCTGGCCAAGCCCCCCTCTATAAATAGCGGGCGCCATCTTGCCTCACTCGTCCTGCTTGCGACTTACTGACTAACTGTACTGAGAGACTGCTCCAGTGCTTTTTGTCCGTGTGCAAGTGCATTTATTGTGTTCTAAACCAAGCGTTTTTACACTCCAACACTTGATATTCAACTGTATTGCTTTGTATTGTAGATAGATTGTATTTTAGGCAGTTTAGTTTGTGTGATTAGGGACTAGGGAGGGAGACTGTCACTGCTGCAGCTGCAGCCAGCAGCTAGGCCCTGTGCCTAGGCAAGGCAGCCTGCCCTGCTCTGTGCTCTAGTCTCTAGTTACCTGTGCTTTCACCTGTCCTACTCCTGTACTACTTCTGTGTTAGATAGATTTGTACTATTTTGTAGTTAGCAAGGCCCAGCTTTACTGCTATACCTGTCCTGTATCTGCTCTCTGTAATCTAGTCACACCTGTTCTATTATTTAGCTAGATTCTTCTATTGTTTAGTTAGTACTGTAGTGTACAGTAGTCTGTGTATAGGGACCGTTCGTCACCGCGTTACCTAGGTTCTTTGTGTGCGCAGTGTACGTCTGCGCTGTCCGCACCCTCTCGTTAGTGCTACACCTGTCCTATTGTTTATATTACTTCTATTGTGTATTCGCTGACTCGTACTGTACTGTAGTCTGTGTATAGGGACACCGTCAGTCAGCGTCAGCTAGGGTCTTTGTGTGCGCAGTGCACGTCTGCGCTGTCCGCACCCTCTGGTTAGTGCTACACCCGTTCTATTTCTTTATATTACTTCTATTGTGTATTCGCTGACTTATACTGTACTGTAGTCTGTGTATAGGGACACCGTCAGTCAGCGTCAGCTAGGGTCTTTGTGTGCGCAGTGCACGTCTGCGCTGTCCGCACCCTCTCGTTAGTGCTACACCCGTCCTATTTCTTTATATTACTTCTATTGTGTATTCGCTGACTTGTACTGTACTGTAGTCTGTGTATAGGGACACCGTCAGTCAGCGTCAGCTAGGGTCATTGTGTGCGCAGTGCACGTCTGCGCTGTCCGCACTCTCTCGTTAGTGCTACACCCGTCCTATTGTTTATATTACTTCTATTATGTATTCGCTGACTTGTACTGTACTGTAGTCTGTGTATAGGGACACCGTCAGTCAGCGTCAGCTAGGGTCTTTGTGTGCGCAGTGCACGTCTGCGCTGTCCGCACCCTCTCGTTAGTGCTACACCTGTCCTATTGTTTATATTACTTCTATTGTGTATTCGCTGACTCGTACTGTACTGTAGTCTGTGTATAGGGACACCGTCAGTCAGCCTCAGCTAGGGTCTTTGTGTGCGCAGTGCACGTCTGCGCTGTCCGCACCCTCTCGTTAGTGCTACACCCGTTCTATTTCTTTATATTACTTCTATTGTGTATTCGCTGACTTATACTGTACTGTAGTCTGTGTATAGGGACACCGTCAGTCAGCGTCAGCTAGGGTCTTTGTGTGCGCAGTGCACGTCTGCGCTGTCCGCATCCTCTCGTTAGTGCTACACCCGTCCTATTGTTTATATTACTTCTATTGTGTATTCGCTGACTTGTACTGTACTGTAGTCTGTGTATAGGGACACCGTCAGTCAGCGTCACCTAGGGTCTTTGTGTGCGCAGTGCACGTCTGCACTGTCCGCACCCTCTCGTTAGTGCTACACCCGTCCTATTTGTTTATATTACTTCTATTGTGTATTCGCTGACTTGTACTGTACTGTAGTCTGTGTGTAGGGACACCGTCAGTCAGCGTCAGCTAGGGTCATTGTGTGCGCAGTGCACGTCTGC
The DNA here is from genome assembly GCF_040937935.1 of Hyperolius riggenbachi. Taxonomy (NCBI): domain Eukaryota; kingdom Metazoa; phylum Chordata; class Amphibia; order Anura; family Hyperoliidae; genus Hyperolius; species Hyperolius riggenbachi. The sequence continues at coordinate 190,781,380 of NC_090651.1, read as the reverse complement.
GCTGTCCGCACCCTCTCGTTAGTGCTACACCCGTCCTATTGTTTATATTACTTCTATTGTGTATTCACTGACTTGTACTGTACTGTAGTCTGTGTATAGGGACACCGTCAGTCAGCGTCAGCTAGGGTCTTTGTGTGCGCAGTGCACGTCTGCGCTGTCTGCACCCTCTCGTTAGTGCTACACCCGTCCTATTGTTTATATTACTTCTATTGTGTATTCGCTGACTTGTACTGTACTGTAGTCTGTGTATAGGGACACCGTCAGTCAGAATCAGCTAGGGTCTTTGTGTGCGCAGTGCACGTCTGCGCTGTCCGCACTCTCTCGTTAGTGCTACACCCGTCCTATTTCTTTATATTACTTCTATTGTGTATTCATTGACTTGTACTGTACTGTAGTCTGTGTATAGGGACACCGTCAGTCAGCGTCAGCTAGGGTCTTTGTGTGCGCAGTGCACGTCTGCGCTGTCCGCACCCTCTCGTTAGTGCTACACCCGTCCTATTTCTTTATATTACTTCTATTGTGTATTCGCTGACTTGTACTGTACTGTAGTCTGTGTATAGGGACACCGTCAGTCAGCGTCAGCTAGGGTCTTTGTGTGCGCAGTGCACGTCTGCGCTGTCCGCACCCTCTCGTTAGTGCTACACCCGTTCTATTTCTTTATATTACTTCTATTGTGTATTCGCTGACTTATACTGTACTGTAGTCTGTGTATAGGGACACCGTCAGTCAGCGTCAGCTAGGGTCTTTGTGTGCGCAGTGCACGTCTGCGCTGTCCGCATCCTCTCGTTAGTGCTACACCCGTCCTATTGTTTATATTACTTCTATTGTGTATTCGCTGACTTGTACTGTACTGTAGTCTGTGTATAGGGACACCGTCAGTCAGCGTCACCTAGGGTCTTTGTGTGCGCAGTGCACGTCTGCACTGTCCGCACCCTCTCGTTAGTGCTACACCCGTCCTATTTGTTTATATTACTTCTATTGTGTATTCGCTGACTTGTACTGTACTGTAGTCTGTGTGTAGGGACACCGTCAGTCAGCGTCAGCTAGGGTCATTGTGTGCGCAGTGCACGTCTGCGCTGTCCGCACCCTCTCGTTAGTGCTACACCCGTCCTATTGTTTATATTACTTCTATTGTGTATTCACTGACTTGTACTGTACTGTAGTCTGTGTATAGGGACACCGTCAGTCAGCGTCAGCTAGGGTCTTTGTGTGCGCAGTGCACGTCTGCGCTGTCTGCACCCTCTCGTTAGTGCTACACCCGTCCTATTGTTTATATTACTTCTATTGTGTATTCGCTGACTTGTACTGTACTGTAGTCTGTGTATAGGGACACCGTCAGTCAGAATCAGCTAGGGTCTTTGTGTGCGCAGTGCACGTCTGCGCTGTCCGCACTCTCTCGTTAGTGCTACACCCGTCCTATTTCTTTATATTACTTCTATTGTGTATTCATTGACTTGTACTGTACTGTAGTCTGTGTATAGGGACACCGTCAGTCAGCGTCAGCTAGGGTCTTTGTGTGCGCAGTGCACGTCTGCGCTGTCCGCACCCTCTCGTTAGTGCTACACCCGTCCTATTTCTTTATATTACTTCTATTGTGTATTCGCTGACTTGTACTGTACTGTAGTCTGTGTATAGGGACACCGTCAGTCAGCGTCAGCTAGGGTCATTGTGTGCGCAGTGCACGTCTGCGCTGTCCGCACTCTCTCGTTAGTGCTACACCCGTCCTATTGTTTATATTACTTCTATTATGTATTCGCTGACTTGTACTGTACTGTAGTCTGTGTATAGGGACACCGTCAGTCAGCGTCAGCTAGGGTCTTTGTGTGCGCAGTGCACGTCTGCGCTGTCCGCACCCTCTCGTTAGTGCTACACCTGTCCTATTGTTTATATTACTTCTATTGTGTATTCGCTGACTTGTACTGTACTGTAGTCTGTGTATAGGGACACCGTCAGTCAGCGTCAGCTAGGGTCTTTGTGTGCGCAGTGCACGTCTGCGCTGTCCGCACCCTCTCGTTAGTGCTACACCCGTTCTATTTCTTTATATTACTTCTATTGTGTATTCGCTGACTTATACTGTACTGTAGTCTGTGTATAGGGACACCGTCAGTCAGCGTCAGCTAGGGTCTTTGTGTGCGCAGTGCACGTCTGCGCTGTCCGCATCCTCTCGTTAGTGCTACACCCGTCCTATTGTTTATATTACTTCTATTGTGTATTCGCTGACTTGTACTGTACTGTAGTCTGTGTATAGGGACACCGTCAGTCAGCGTCACCTAGGGTCTTTGTGTGCGCAGTGCACGTCTGCACTGTCCGCACCCTCTCGTTAGTGCTACACCCGTCCTATTTGTTTATATTACTTCTATTGTGTATTCGCTGACTTGTACTGTACTGTAGTCTGTGTGTAGGGACACCGTCAGTCAGCGTCAGCTAGGGTCATTGTGTGCGCAGTGCACGTCTGCGCTGTCCGCACCCTCTCGTTAGTGCTACACCCGTCCTATTGTTTATATTACTTCTATTGTGTATTCACTGACTTGTACTGTACTGTAGTCTGTGTATAGGGACACCGTCAGTCAGCGTCAGCTAGGGTCTTTGTGTGCGCAGTGCACGTCTGCGCTGTCTGCACCCTCTCGTTAGTGCTACACCCGTCCTATTGTTTATATTACTTCTATTGTGTATTCGCTGACTTGTACTGTACTGTAGTCTGTGTATAGGGACACCGTCAGTCAGAATCAGCTAGGGTCTTTGTGTGCGCAGTGCACGTCTGCGCTGTCCGCACTCTCTCGTTAGTGCTACACCCGTCCTATTTCTTTATATTACTTCTATTGTGTATTCATTGACTTGTACTGTACTGTAGTCTGTGTATAGGGACACCGTCAGTCAGCGTCAGCTAGGGTCTTTGTGTGCGCAGTGCACGTCTGCGCTGTCCGCACCCTCTCGTTAGTGCTACACCCGTCCTATTTCTTTATATTACTTCTATTGTGTATTCGCTGACTTGTACTGTACTGTAGTCTGTGTATAGGGACACCGTCAGTCAGCGTCAGCTAGGGTCATTGTGTGCGCAGTGCACGTCTGCGCTGTCCGCACTCTCTCGTTAGTGCTACACCCGTCCTATTGTTTATATTACTTCTATTATGTATTCGCTGACTTGTACTGTACTGTAGTCTGTGTATAGGGACACCGTCAGTCAGCGTCAGCTAGGGTCTTTGTGTGCGCAGTGCACGTCTGCGCTGTCCGCACCCTCTCGTTAGTGCTACACCTGTCCTATTGTTTATATTACTTCTATTGTGTATTCGCTGACTTGTACTGTACTGTAGTCTGTGTATAGGGACACCGTCAGTCAGCATCAGCTAGGGTCTTTGTGTGCGCAGTGCACGTCTGCGCTGTCCGCACCCTCTCGTTAGTGCTACACCCGTCCTATTTCTTTATATTACTTCTATTGTGTATTCGCTGACTTGTACTGTACTGTAGTCTGTGTATAGGGACACCGTCAGTCAGCTTCAGCTAGTGTCTTTGTGTGCGCAGTGCACGTCTGCGCTGTCCGCACCCTCTCGTTAGTGCTACACCCGTCCTATTGTTTATATTACTTCTATTGTGTATTCGCTGACTTGTACTGTACTGTAGTCTGTGTATAGGGACACCGTCAGTCAGCGTCAGCTAGGGTCTTTGTGTGCGCACTGCGCACTCTCTCGTTAGCGCTACACCGATCTCTGCTGTAGAGTACACCTGTCCGTCACCTCACACACCCACCACCACCACCAGTCCCACCCCATTAAAGTACCCCACTTGTCCCACCCGCCTATACATAACTTTTCTTTTTCATTTGTATAATATTAAAAATATACGATGTCTGGCACTGGCAGCCGCGGTTTGGGCTAGGGCAGCAAGGGCAGCAAGGGCATCGGCAAGAGAGGAGGTCGTGGGCGTGGCAGCTGTGCCACCACCATACGCAGTTCTGCGTCTGCACCAGTGGCTATTCCGCCATAGCCACTGGCCGTGGACGCTTTGGCCGCCCAACAGCTGGGAGTCACGCTGCAGAGACACAGCAGCAGCAGCAGCGTGTGGCACAGATGTTCCTCCCACCGCCAGGTCGTAGCTGTCCTATTGAGGAGAAGGACGCAGACTCTGTGGTGGAACTGATGGTGGATGAGCAGGCCACCATTAGCTCTGGAACCAAGTCCTCCACCCCCTCCACCACTCCTGTTCGCAAGAGCAGCAGCAGCCGCCCAGCACTGCCTGGGGAGGAGGAGGAGGAGTGCAGTTCTCCAGCCCCAGCGGGCAACACCAGCACCCTGTCACTCAGCACCTTCTTATCCCCAAGTACAGCGGGGCTATGGAGTGCTGTTGGGGCAGAATTGGCAATGGAGGAGGAAGAAATGCTGATGGGCACTTTGGGGGATGATGCTTTGGACAGTCAGACAGTGGTGAAGGGGAGTTTGTGGGGTCATCCCAGCAGGACATGTTTGCGGAGGGGGAGGATGATGATGACAGGGTGAAGGACAGAGACTGGGTGGCACATCCTGAGGATGTCATCAGCTCTGAGGAGGAGGAGGAGGATGCATCTGTGGGCCTTGCTAGAAGGATCAGCATCACAGGCATAGGCAGGATCAGAAGTGGGGGTGGTATGCAGGCCACACAGGGTGCTGATCCGGAGGCGGAGAGTTCTGCCAGTGCCACCAGCCGCACCAAGAAACACCCCCCCCCCAACCACCACAGGGAGACCAGCGGCAGCAGCACCTTCCAGCCGAAGGGGCAACTTCACCTCCCCAATTTGGAATTATTTCACCCTGCCATATGTGGAGTGCAAGTATGCCACCTGCAACCAGTGCCGCCAGCAGCTCAGCAGAGGGAAGGAGCCCTCTGCGTACGGCACCACCTCTCTGGTCAACCATCTGGCAGGGAAACACTTTCATGAGCATGAGGAGTTCATGAAGTTGAAGGAAGCTGGCAGTGGCAGTGGCAGACCCGCCACCACTGTGAAGCCGTCGGCAGCAGCCACCCGCCCTCCTCCACCTCCTCCAGCAGCACCAGCAGGAGTGTGTCAGAAACGCACTGCTCCTCCTCCCTCTGCAACTCCTGCCACCGACACTGAGGCCTGTTCTGGCAGCCAGTCCTCAGTGGCCTCCTCTGCTCCCTCCACTGATTCCCGTGCCAGCAAAAGGCGTCGCCAGACCCTGCTCAGCGACATCTTCCAGGGGGTGGTCAGGGTTCTGCCTCCCAGCAGCCGTCGCATGCGTCAGCTGAACGGCTTGCTGGCACGGGCCATGTGCTCCCAACTCCTGCCTTATTCCCTTGTGCAGGAGGGGAGCGACATGCGTGAGCTCCTGAGGTGTGCAGCCCTCGATTGGCCAATCCCCAGGCGACATTATTTTGCACGCACGGCCATCCCTGCACTTCACTGCTCTGTGATGGCCAATGTCGGGAGAGGGCTGGAGCACGCGGTGGGTCAACGGGTCCACGTCACCATGGACTCGTGGAGCAGCCGGTTTGGGACAGGCCGCTATCTGTCCTTCACTGCGCATTGGGTCAGCTTGGTGGAAGGGGGTGAGGAGGGGGGAGCATTATCGGGCACTGTTAGAGCAGCAGCAGCAGCAACAACGCAGTGGGTGGTGCAACCATGCAGGGTCATCGGAATTGCAGCAGGTTTCTCTGATCCGCTTCCATCCTCCGGCACACCAGTCCAAACCCTCCGCCTCAGCAGCAGCATCAAGCCCCGCCACTGCCAAGCGCTGCTGGAATTGGTCAGCCTGGGGAAGACCAAACTGTCCTGGCCAAACTCCGAGACCAGGAGAGGAATTGGCTGACCCCCAGAGGCCTCAGAGTCGGAGAGGTGGTGTCCGACAATGGGGCAAACCTGGTTGCTGCAATCAGCAGGGGAGACCTGACCCACATCCCCTGCCTGGCGCACGTCCTGAACCTGGTAGTCCAAAAGTTCCTGCGGACCTACCTGGGGATGGACCGACTCCTTGAGGCGGCAAGGAAGGTTGTGCGTCATTTCCGGCACTCGCCTGCAGCCGTAGCGAGCCTGGAAGAGGTGCAGAAGGAGCTGCACCTGCCACAGCACCGGCTCATGATTGATGTTCCAACTCACTGGAACTCCACCCTGGCGATGTTGGAGTGTCTGGTTGAACAGAGGCAGGCTGTCAGCCAGTACCTTGCATGAGCAACAGTTGCCTCCATCACTGCAACTGGGCGTGCCGCCACCAAACTCCCGTCCATCATCTCCACGGAGGACTGGGGGCACATGCAGCAGGTGTGCTCAGTCCTGACACCCTTCCTGCAGGCCACCAACATGGTAAGCAGGGACCATGAAATGGTGTGCGAGTGGGTCCCCTTGGTGTGTGTGCTGGACAGGGCCCTGTATGCACTGCTGGAAGAGGGAGCGGCAGCCTTGGACCAGCAGGAGCTGCAGGCAGCTTCACAGGCCACCTCTGAGGAGGAGGGCTTGGAGTTGGTGGAGGTCCCTGACCTTGCTGCTGATGAGGGGGAGCAGCAGAGCGCAGCTGGACTGGTGCGGGGGTGGAGAGAGGATGAGGTGGAGGAGGCAGAGGAAGAGGAGGACAGCACTGTCGGCTCTGGGGCTGCCAATGATGTGCCAGCAGACGTGGCCAGACGCTTCCCAATGGCAGCGCACATGCTGAAGTGCCTGCGCAAGGACCCAAAGGTCATCCAGATGAAGCAGAGGGAGGACATCTGGATCTGCATGATGCTGGACCCACGTCTGAAGGGGAAGCTCAGCCAGTTCCTGCCTGCAGGAGGAGACCGTGCGCAACAAATGAGGGATTTGCAGCTGTCCCTTGTTGAGCGCTTGGAGGAAGCCTTCCCTCAGCCATCCACCCCCACTGTCCAGCCAGCACAGAGGCAGTAGCAGGTGCCTGCATCCACCAGCAGCAAGCGCACGCGCACCACAGACCTGCTGTCTCTGACCAACGAGCTCTACATGAGTGTAGAGCTGCCAAGGACTAGAGAGGAGGTGCCTGCAGCAGCATCCTTCTCCAGTCACAGGCAGCGCTTGACCCGCATGGTGGCTGACTACATGGGGTCCTTCAGCGGGCTTGACAGCGTGGCCCCTGTTGATCCCATGGAGTATTGGGTCAAGCACCTGCCGATCTGGAGCGAGCTTGCGCAGTACGCCCTGGAAGTGCTCTCCTGCCCCCCTTCCAGCGTTCTGTCAAAGCGTTGCTTCAGTGCAGCCGGTGGAGTCGTCACTGAGAAGCGATCTCGTCTGTCTCACAAGTCTGTGGACAGACTGACGTTTCTCAAAATAAACCAGGCTTGGGTGGAAGGCGAATTCCTGGCCCCTGTTGTCGGCGAGAGGGGGACATGAAGTGGCGCACACACATTACACCTGCTGCTGCTGTATTTCTTCCTGCTGTCTGTGTCTCCACTGCCAGGGAACACATTACAAGGTGCTGCTGCCCATGCGCCACCAGCTATTATGCTCAAAAATAGCTGCCTGCCCTGCATTATTTATTTTGAAAAAAAAAAAATTAAATTATTTTAGAGGTGTCCGGGTTGAAAACTGTGCTGTCCCAAATGTGTATTGGACACAATGTGGGCTTCACGACCGCTGTCTGGAACCTCATTGGTGTTTATTTACGGCCCTGGAACCACCACTAGGAACCAGGGCCTATTATGTCTCGCTGCCTGCCCTCCTGGCTGCTGCCAGTCTGCCACACACTCATCCTCCTCACGCTGCCTGCTGTTGTATTTCCTCCTGCTGTCTGTGTCTCCACTGCCAGGGAACACATTACAAGGTGCTGCTGCCCATGCGCCACCAGCTATTACGCTCAAAAATAGCTGCCTGCCCTGCATTATTTTGAAAAAAAAATTAAATTATTTTAGAGGTGTCCGGGTTGAAAACTGTGCTGTCCCAATTGTGTATTGGACACAATGTGGGCTTCACGACCGCTGTCTGGAACCTCATGCTGTTTATTTACGGCCCTGGTACCACCGCTAGGTACCAGGGCCTATTATGTCTTGCTGCCTGCCCTCCTACTGCCTGCTGCCAGTCTGCCACACACTCAACCTCCTCACGCTGCCTGCTGTTGTATTTCCTCCTGCTGTCTGTGTCTCCACTGCCAGGGAACACATTACAAGGTGCTGCTGCCCATGCGCCACCAGCTATTACGCTCAAAAATAGCTGCCTGCCCTGCATTATTTTGAAAAAAAAAATTAAATTATTTTAGAGGTGTCCGGGTTGAAAACTGTGCTGTCCCAATTGTGTATTGGACACAATGTGGGCTTCACGACTGCTGTCTGGAACCTCATGCTGTTTATTTACGGCCCTGGTACCACCGCTAGGAACCAGGGCCTATTTTGTCTCGCTGCCTGCCCTCCTGCTGCCTGCTGCCAGTCTGCCACACACTCAACCTCCTCACGCTGCCTGCTGTTGTATTTCCTCCTGCTGTCTGTGTCTCCACTGCCAGGGAACACATTACAAGGTGCTGCTGCCCATGCGCCACCAGCTATTACGCTCAAAAATAGCTGCCTGCCCTGCATTACTTTGAAAAAAAAATTAAATTATTTTAGAGGTGTCCGGGTTGAAAACTGTGCTGTCCCAATTGTGTATTGGACACAATGTGGGCTTCACGACCGCTGTCTGGAACCTCATGCTGTTTATTTACGGCCCTGGTACCACCGCTAGGAACCAGGGCCTATTATGTCTCGCTGCCTGCCCTCCTGCTGCCTGCTGCCAGTCTGCCACACACTCAACCTCCTCACGCTGCCTGCTGTTGTATTTCCTCCTGCTGTCTGTGTCTCCACTGCCAGGGAACACATTACAAGGTGCTGCTGCCCATGCGCCACCAGCTATTAAGCTCAAAAATAGCTGCCTGCCCTGCATTATTTTGAAATTTTTTTTTAATTATTTTAGAGGTGTCCGGGTTGAAAACTGTGCTGTCCCAATTGTGTATTGGACACAATGTGGGCTTCACGACCGCTGTCTGGAACCTCATGCTGTTTATTTATGTCCCTGGAACCACCGCTAGGACCCAGGGCCTTTTATGTCTCGCTGCCTGCCCTCCTGCTGCCTGCTGCCAGTCTGCCACACACTCAACCTCCTCACGCTGCCTGCTGTTGTATTTCCTCCTGCTGTCTGTGTCTCCACTGCCAGGGAACACATTACAAGGTGCTGCTGCCCATGCGCCACCAGCTATTACGCTCAAAAATAGCTGCCTGCATTATTTTGAAAAAAAAAATTAAATTATTTTAGAGGTGTCCGGGTTGAAAACTGTGCTGTCCCAATTGTGCATTGGACACAATGTGGGCTTCACGACCGCTGTCTGGAACCTCATGCTGTTTATTTATGGCCCTGGTACCACCGCTAGGAACCAGGGCCTATTATGTCTCGCTGCCTGCCCTCCTGCTGCCTGCTGCCAGTCTGCCACACACTCAACCTCCTCACGCTGCCTGCTGTTGTATTTCCTCCTGCTGTCTGTGTCTTCACTGCCAGGGAACACATTACAAGGTGCTGCTGCCCATGCGCCACCAGCTATTACGCTCAAAAATAGCTGCCTGCCCTGCATTATTTTGAAAAAAAAAATTAAATTATTTTAGAGGTGTCCGGGTTGAAAACTGTGCTGTCCCAATTGTGTATTGGACACAATGTGGGCTTCACGACCGCTGTCTGGAACCTCATGCTGTTTATTTATGGCCCTGGTACCACCGCTAGGAACCAGGGCCTATTATGTCTCGCTGCCTGCCCTCCTGCTGTCTGCTGCCAGTCTGCCACACACTCATCCTCCTCACGCTGCCTGCTGTTGTATTTCCTCCTGCTGTCTGTGTCTTTACTGCCAGGGAACACATTACAAGGTGCTGCTGCCCATGCGCCACCAGCTATTACGCTCAAAAATAGTTGCCTGCCCTGTATTATTTTGAAAAAAAAAATTATTTTAGAGGTGTCCGGGTTGAAAACTGTGCTGTCCCAATTGTGTATTGGACACAATGTGGGCTTCACGACCGCTGTCTGGAACCTCATGCTGTTTATTTATGTCCCTGGAACCACCGCTAGGACCCAGGGCCTTTTATGTCTCGCTGCCTGCCCTCCTGCCTGCTGCCAGTCTGCCACACACTCAACCTCCTCACGCTGCCTGCTGTTGTATTTCCTCCTGCTGTCTGTGTCTCCACTGCCAGGGAACACATTACAAGTTGCTGCTGCCCATGCGCCACCAGCTATTACGCTCAAAAATAGCTGCCTGCATTATTTTGAAAAAAAAAATTAAATTATTTTAGAGGTGTCCGGGTTGAAAACTGTGCTGTCCCAATTGTGTATTGGACACAATGTGGGCTTCACGACTGCTGTGTGGAACCTCATGCTGTTTATTTACGGCCCTGGTACCACCACTAGGAACCAGGGCCTATTATGTCTCGCTGCCTGCCCTCCTGCTGCCTGCTGCCAGTCTGCCACACACTCAACCTCCTCACGCTGCCTGCTGTTGTATTTCCTCCTGCTGTCTGTGTCTCCACTGCCAGGAAACACATTACAAGGTGCTGCAGCCCATGCACCACCAGCTATTATGCTCAAAAATAGCTGCCTGCCCTGCATTATTTTGAAAAAAAAAATTAAATTATTTTAGAGGTGTCTGGGTTGAAAACTGTGCTGTCCCAATTGTGTATTGGACACAATGTGGGCTTCACGACTGCTGTCTGGAACCTCATGCTGTTTATTTACGGCCCTGGTACCACCGCTAGCAACCAGGGCCTATTATGTCTCGCTGCCTGCCCTCCTGCTGCCTGCTGCCAGTCTGCCACACACTCAACCTCCTCACGCTGCCTGCTGTTGTATTTCCTCCTGCTGTCTGTGTCTCCACTGCCAGGGAACACATTACAAGGTGCTGCTGCCCATGCGCCACCAGCTATTACGCTCAAAAATAGCTGCCTGCCCTGCATTATTTTGAAAAAAAAAATTAAATTATTTTAGAGGTGTCCGGGTTGAAAACTGTGCTGTCCCAATTGTGTATTGGACACAATGTGGGCTTCACGACTGCTGTCTGGAACCTCATGCTGTTTATTTACGGCCCTGGTACCACCGCTAGGAACCAGGGCCTATTTTGTCTCGCTGCCTGCCCTCCTGCTGCCTGCTGCCAGTCTGCCACACACTCAACCTCCTCACGCTGCCTGCTGTTGTATTTCCTCCTGCTGTCTGTGTCTCCACTGCCAGGGAACACATTACAAGGTGCTGCTGCCCATGCGCCACCAGCTATTACGCTCAAAAATAGCTGCCTGCCCTGCATTACTTTGAAAAAAAATTTAAATTATTTTAGAGGTGTCCGGGTTGAAAACTGTGCTGTCCCAATTGTGTATTGGACACAATGTGGGCTTCACGACCGCTGTCTGGAACCTCATGCTGTTTATTTACGGCCCTGGTACCACCGCTAGGAACCAGGGCCTATTATGTCTCGCTGCCTGCCCTCCTGCTGCCTGCTGCCAGTCTGCCACACACTCAACCTCCTCACGCTGCCTGCTGTTGTATTTCCTCCTGCTGTCTGTGTCTCCACTGCCAGGGAACACATTACAAGGTGCTGCTGCCCATGCGCCACCAGCTATTAAGCTCAAAAATAGCTGCCTGCCCTGCATTATTTTGAAAAAAAAATTTAATTATTTTAGAGGTGTCCGGGTTGAAAACTGTGCTGTCCCAATTGTGTATTGGACACAATGTGGGCTTCACGACCGCTGTCTGGAACCTCATGCTGTTTATTTATGTCCCTGGAACCACCGCTAGGACCCAGGGCCTTTTATGTCTCGCTGCCTGCCCTCCTGCCTGCTGCCAGTCTGCCACACACTCAACCTCCTCACGCTGCCTGCTTTTGTATTTCCTCCTGCTGTCTGTGTCTCCACTGCCAGGGAACACATTACAAGGTGCTGCTGCCCATGCGCCACCAGCTATTACGCTCAAAAATAGCTGCCTGCATTATTTTGAAAAAAAAAATTAAATTATTTTAGAGGTGTCCGGGTTGAAAACTGTGCTGTCCCAATTGTGCATTGGACACAATGTGGGCTTCACGACCGCTGTCTGGAACCTCATGCTGTTTATTTATGGCCCTGGTACCACCGCTAGGAACCAGGGCCTATTATGTCTCGCTGCCTGCCCTCCTGCTGCCTGCTGCCAGTCTGCCACACACTCAACCTCCTCACGCTGCCTGCTGTTGTATTTCCTCCTGCTGTCTGTGTCTTCACTGCCAGGGAACACATTACAAGGTGCTGCTGCCCATGCGCCACCAGCTATTATGCTCAAAAATAGCTGCATCAGTTTGAAAAAAAAATTGTAATTAATTTATAGGTGTCCGGGTTGAAAACTGTGCTGTCCCAATTGTGCATTGGACACAATGTGGGCTTCACGACCGCTGTATGGAACCTCATGCTGTTTATTTACCGCCCTGGTACCACCGCTCGGAACCAGGGCCTATTATGTCAGTCACATCACACTGCCTGACACACACTACTCCTCCTCCTGTAGCTGCATTGAGCTTCTGCTGTCTGTGTGCTGCTACCACTGCCAGGGAGAACAAAAGAAGAACTATTTTTTCTGCTGCCACCCACTCTCCTACCAGCTATTAAATGTACCACACTACAACTTGCAACTACTTCCTCCTCCTGCTGATGTCTGTGTTTTACCACCGCCAGGGTACACAGAAAAAGGCGCTGTGGCTTGCAATGTGCCACTACCTATTATGCCATCAACACAAATATAACTATGGTGTTGTTATTAAAATAAAATATTTCCACAAATGAAGTAAAAAAAATATTACAAAAGAAAGGAAAACCAAGACACATAATATAATTATAGAGAAGAAGAGGAAGAAGAAGATATAGAAGATGTGAGGCTTGGTGGTGTATTCTCCACAGTCAGCATGCAACGCATGAGCTGGCGTGGAGGAGGTACACACACTAGCACAAGGAAACAGGCTATCCCTAGTATAGTGGAGGGGAGGACTGACTCCAATAGGAGATTGTGGCGCACAGAGCCGGTGCAGATCTGACAGCCACAAACAATGCTTTCGTTATAACGTCTCAGCGCAAAGTAGCGCTGAGCGCATAAACCAGAACTGAGGAGATCAGGACAGGTAGACAGAATGAACGCTTGCTAGCTAGCGGCTACTTAGCGACAGCAAGCGTCCAAAACCAGACAGACTGGAATGAGGCAGCCAATGCGATGCGGCGATAGCGTGCCTCACAAAGACAGGACAGGATAGTCAGGAAATAGCAGGATTAAGATAGATGAACGTAACACAGATAAATATACAATAAGTATGTTTTACTAGCGTATTACAATTACAGCTATCAATGAAACTATTTGTAACTTCTGACTAACATATGTATATATCGGCAATGAACCGATATATGACATAAGCAGGAACGCTGACTAGGACTGGAGTAATACAGGGGACAGGACTCAGAAGGATTCGCTATCTCTTCGCAGAGATGAACGCAATCCACAAACGGTAACAGGACAGGATTCAGAAGGATTCGTTATCTCTTCGCAGAGATGAACGCAATCCACAAACAGTAACAGAACAGGATTCAGAAGGATTCGTTATCTCTTTGCAGAGATGAACGCAATCCACAAACGGTAACAGGACAGGATTCAGAAGGATTCGTTATCTCCTCGCAGGATATAAACAGTTCGTGTACGTATACATCAGCGACACTGATGTATCAACGTAACACAAATACAAGGGCAATGAACCAATATATGATGCAAAACCAGCAAAGTATCTTTAGAACAAGAAACACGATCGGGGCTGAAGCGACAGCAAGACTGGCTTACACTGAAGCTATGAAAACCCAAGGAAACCCTGCAGGAAGCAGATCTTTATACTGAGGTCATCCAATGGGAGCAGACATGCAGATTCCCACACAGGTGAATGATAATCAGTCACAAGCTGACAGCAGGGAAAGGCAGACAAAGCTATGCAGCTTGCATGGAAATAGATCAGAACTGCCTGAGCTGCAGCACTACTGCTTCCAGCAATACCTGCTGCAGCAGCGATCATTACAGTACCCCCGCCCTTAAAAGCGGATTCCAGACGCTTTTCAAAACTGAAATTCCCAACAAAACAGTCTGACTGATAATTCATGATGACCGGGACAGCCCGGCAAGACCGAATTCCAGAATCAGTCCCCACAAGACTGGACCCATCAGAACCAGAACCTATAGAACCATGCCCATCAGTACTACAAGCCCCAGTGTGACACCCATCAGAACCATGATTTCCAGAAGAAAGCCCTCCGAAACTCCCTGAGCGATACCCACCGCCTTCCAGGAACCGTTCAGAAACGCCAAAGCCTTTGCAATGCCCACCGGTACTGTCTTTACCAACACAAAACCCACTGTTGAACCAGTCCAAGGCACCAGGACAAGTTTTCTCAGAGACCTCCCAGAACACCTTGAAGCTCCAAAGAGATCCCCATAGGTCAGAATGCCCCTTAGGCTCACATGGAGAACTATCAAGAACCCCTATGGAACCTAGGGCAATTCCCGAGTCAGGGCCACAAGGACAAACATCAATATCAGGGCTTTCAGGGACCAGAACCATCTCTGGGCATGCAGGCAGTCTGGCAACATCAGAACATGTTCCCACTAAGGAAGCATCAGAGCACGCTAACACCTTAGACACACTTGGGCATTCTGGCACACAAAGAACATCTGGGCACACTGGCACAAGAGAAACCTCTGGGCATGTCAAGGAACTGTGAGCCTCAGGGTCAGCCAAGACAGGACAAAAACCAGGACTGGCCAAAAAAAAATCATGACTAGACTTCGCAACTACTGGACTTTTACACGAGAATGCAGGATCAGACTTAGATGTCGCTGATTCCAGCAAAGTCAGTAACAAATCAGATTCAGGGGCACTAACAAGACAGGACAAATCTTTTGATGTATGCACTGAACCAGATAGGGACTCCACAACTACCTCTGGACTGGACAGAGACTCATCTAATACACTGGATTGGAGCTCATGAGGCGCTGCAGAACAAGTCAGTATTGCAGCAGCCCCCACTGGACTAGGCAAAACTGAGGAATTCCCTGGACAGGAAGGGGACTCTGGAACCTCTGCCACAGCGGCCAGAGAACCAGAATCTTTCAGGATACAGGGCTGGGTTTCAGGAACACTCATCAGACCGGATTGAAATTCTGAGATTTCTATTATTTTGACCAGAGAATCAGAATTATCCATGTTACAGGGCAAGACTTCTGAAACATTCAGAGGACAGGGCTGGAGTTCCTCGGCTGTTACAACACTGGAGAGGGACTCAACAACATTGGTTAAATCAGACTGTGTACAGGGCAAGGTATCTAACACACTTGCTGACGAGGACAATATTTCAA
Source organism: Hyperolius riggenbachi (assembly GCF_040937935.1). Lineage (NCBI taxonomy): Eukaryota > Metazoa > Chordata > Amphibia > Anura > Hyperoliidae > Hyperolius > Hyperolius riggenbachi. The sequence goes on along the minus strand of NC_090651.1, from coordinate 190,766,055 downwards.
TGGCTTCTGCTTTGCTGGGCAGAAATTCATCAAGTTTTATTAGAGCAGACTGTAATTCCAAAACAGCTGCTAGACAAGTGAATATTACTGCAACACCAACTGGGGCAAGCAGTGCCTCAGACTCCTCTGCTAGAGGGTTTGAAGTATCCAAAGTACTGGGTGAAGCATAAGACTCTGCGACCACAGCTTCACTGGACAGGATCACTGAACAGTCCATATTGCAGGGCAAAACCATGGAAGCACCTGCTGGACAGCATAATGATTCTGTGACCTGAGTTTCATTGGAGAGATCTACTGCACAATTCATGGTACAGGGCAAATTTACTGGAATATTTTCTGAACAAGGTAATAATTCTGCGATTTCAGGTTCACATAGCAGATGCTCTGAGCTATTCACGAAACTAGAGCGAGGTGTAGAAACAGGAAGATCAAGACACAATGTTTGCGCATCTGAATCACCATTCATTTGTAAAATTGGAAAATTCAGATGCTGGGGTTCTGAGGTTTCTAGACAGGATTGCTGGGACTCGGAAACTGATGTAGTGCATCTATTGGCATCTGCTGGATCAGACAGGAGTTGAACTTTATTAACACAGGTAATTTCTGCAGAAGTATTTGCAGAGGCAGGCAAGATTTTTCTGGTGTCTGTTTCACTGAACAAAGAGTCATGAGTACTGGCTAGGCTGGACTCGGAAGTCAGCAGGACCTCTGGATTCTCTGCTGAGAAATTTGCGCAGGGCAAGGTTAAGAATGTATCAGTGGCTTCTGTTTTACTGGTAAGTAACACTGAGTTATCCATGGTACAGGGTGGAATTGCAGGAACTTCAATTTCACACAAAAAGAGCTCCGAATCACCTGCTGAATCAGCCAAAGGTGCTGAAGCAGGCGGGTCAGAACGCCAAATTTGCGAATTCGGAGTCACATAAAAATCATCCAAAATCAGTTCCCACACATCAATCAATGGAGCCACAAAGTCATACTCACACACACCAGTTTTTATTAGGTTATAGGCAGACTTAATGCATGCATTCAATACTAATTCACTTTTTGCACTGTAAAATTGACAAAATGAACTTGAATCATTCTTCCATTCATTGACCAGAGCTTCCATCTCTCCTTTCTCAAATGGAGGATTCCAAGCATACTTAACAGGCAGATCATGGTTTGCAGATATGATTGTAGCAGGGACATATATTGGGTTAATTAGCAGGTGATTGGCAGATTCCTTATTCCTAAGAATCTCCAATACCTGTAGCAAGTGCTGAACTGTAGTGTATGCAAACTTTCCTTGCTTCACAAATAAGTTGATTTGTTCAATACTCTGTAATATCTCCTCATAATCATACTCAGATAATTCTTTTAAACAAAAATCTTTATTTTCCCTAGCCAGGGAGGAAAGTTCATTAGTAGTTTCATAAGTCCATTTAACTCCCCTGAAAGACAATTGCATTTCATTATCTGTTAATGGCAGAATCTCATTATAGGTCTCAGTCGCTAAGGATAACGACTCTGCAGATCGGACACGTTTCTTAGAACGTTTGCGTTTGGCCTTAGACCCTGCTGTTTTTGGTGATTTATTCAAGGCTGCAGGAAAATTATCAGTAACACTTTCTGCTTGCTGAACATTTTTGCAAGCAATTGAAGGAGTAGCTGATTGGCCTGCTGCCAGGAGTTCATTAAGAGGAAAAGGCAATGGATCTATGCGCAACCAGTTATGGATCACAAACGCTAGAAATTCCAGCGGTCTCTCTTTCAAATCGGAATGATTGAGAACATCAAATGCCCACTGGAATAATTCCCCTTTAAACAAAATATAACTTAGTTGGAGTGCCCAGGTTGAAACAGGAGTCGCTTGGAGATCAGGATTGGTCAGGAACCTGGCACATTCAGAGAAAAACTCATTTTCTGTTTCAGAGCTAAGTTCTTCAAATTTCTTAAAGGAACAGGAACCATAATTAACAGTGTCATACTTTCTGGGAATCCCCCCCACAATGGGGATTGGTAATGGGGTTTTCATAATGTGAGGCTTGGTGGTGTATTCTCCACAGTCAGCATGCAACGCATGAGCTGGCGTGGAGGAGGTACACACACTAGCACAAGGAAACAGGCTATCCCTAGTATAGTGGAGGGGAGGACTGACTCCAATAGGAGATTGTGGCGCACAGAGCCGGTGCAGATCTGACAGCCACAAACAATGCTTTCGTTATAACGTCTCAGCGCAAAGTAGCGCTGAGCGCATAAACCAGAACTGAGGAGATCAGGACAGGTAGACAGAATGAACGCTTGCTAGCTAGCGGCTACTTAGCGACAGCAAGCGTCCAAAACCAGACAGACTGGAATGAGGCAGCCAATGTGATGCGGCGATGGCGTGCCTCACAAAGACAGGACAGGATAGTCAGGAAATAGCAGGATTAAGATAGATGAACGTAACACAGATAAATATACAATAAGTATGTTTTCCTAGCGTATTACAATTACAGCTATCAATGAAACTATTTGTAACTTCTGACTAACATATGTATATATCGGCAATGAACCGATATATGACATAAGCAGGAACGCTGACTAGGACTGGAGTAATACAGGGGACAGGACTCAGAAGGATTCGCTATCTCTTCGCAGAGATGAACGCAATCCACAAACGGTAACAGGACAGGATTCAGAAGGATTCGTTATCTCTTCGCAGAGATGAACGCAATCCACAAACAGTAACAGAACAGGATTCAGAAGGATTCGTTATCTCTTCGCAGAGATGAACGCAATCCACAAACGGTAACAGGACAGGATTCAGAAGGATTCGTTATCTCCTCGCAGAGATGAACGCAATCCACAAACGGTAACCAGGAGCAGGGTAACTACCTCAGCACAGGTGGTCACGGTACGCGCAACCTACCAAAACGTGCTGGAAAGCTGACTAACTGCACACAGGATATAAACAGTTCGTGTACGTATACATCAGCGACACTGATGTATCAACGTAACACAAATACAAGGAAAATAATAAACGTGCTGGTATGCATATATATGGGCAATGAACCAATATATGATGCAAAACCAGCAAAGTATCTTTAGAACAAGAAACACGATCGGGGCTGAAGCGACAGCAAGACTGGCTTACACTGAAGCTAAAGGAAACCCTGCAGGAAGCAGATCTTTATACTGAGGTCATCCAATGGGAGCAGACATGCAGATTCCCACACAGGTGAATGATAATCAGTCACAAGCTGACAGCAGGGAAAGGCAGACAAAGCTATGCAGCTTGCATGGAAATAGATCAGAACTGCCTGAGCTGCAGCACTACTGCTTCCAGCAATACCTGCTGCAGCAGCGATCATTACAGAAGATGAAGAAGATATAGAAGAAGAAGATGAAGAAGATATAGAAGAAGAAGACAAAGAAGAAGAAGATATAGAAGAAGAAGAAGATATAGAAGAAGAAGAAGAAGAAGAAGAAGAAGAAGAAGATATAGAAGAAGAAGAAGATATAGAAGAAGAGGAAGAAGAAGAAGACGATATAGAAGAAGAAAAAGATAATTGAAGAAGATACAAGAAGTAGAAGATGAAGAAGATTCGAGTAGAAGAAGATATAGAAGAAGAAGAAAAAGAAGAAGATATAGAAGAAGAAGAAGAAGATATAGAAGAAGAAGATGAAGACGACGTAAATGAAGACTTCCAACAACCATTTTGGACACACCTTCTCATGCAAACACTTTTCATGAAATTAATTTACTATTTTTGATACCTTTTTTATAACTACTACATCACCACATAATCACTTGATGTTTTTCTTCATAAAAAAGGTGGTTTCATGCATCATTGACCTCCAATACAAGTTTTAAAAGCTATTTAAGGCCAGCTCGAATATTTTACTCGAATACAGACTCGGATAGTGACGTCGGATATCCGAGGTCGAATCGGATATTCGATTAACTCGAATATCGAACTTCGAGTGAATTCGGATAGTTTACTATCCGAATTCGACCAAACTCGAATAGGATAATGAGGTATCCGAGCAACACTGCTCTGTGCCTGTACTGATAGTAAACCAGCTGCAGTGTTTGCTGATCTGTTACCTCCTGTATGTACAGTATAAGGTGTTGCTCTGTGTCTGTACTGACAGTAAACTAGCTGCAGTGTGTGCTGATCCCTGCTACCTCCAGTATGTACAGTATAAGGTGTTGCTCTGTGCCTGTACTGATTGAAAACTAGCTGCAGTGTGTGCTGATCTGTTACCTTCAGTATGTACAGTATAAGGTGTTGCTATGTGCCTGTACTGATTGTAAACCAGCTGTATTGTATGTACTGTATTAGCTGTAAAGCCTGGTACACACATACAATTTTGAATAGCCAATTTTACTACTTCTAGGTATTATGAGAGCCCAGCTCTGTTCACAGTATTCAAAGTCTCTTGGCCCTCATACTACATGCAGTGGTAAAATTGGTCAGTGATTGACCAATCAAAATTGAATGTGTGTATGTATCTTTATTCTATGCCTATACTGATAGTAATCTATCTAATTAAAGGCATCTTGCTACTAATTGCCCTATTTCCTTTGGGTGTTGCGTATGTCTGCAAATTGAACATGGCACCCATGCTGCTGCAAAGCTGAATTGATATAGCCATGCCATCTGCAGATCTGAAAATCCATCCTGGTGGATCTGATCTGCAGATGAATGTCCGTTACAGTAAACAAGGTGAGTATGAGAACTGCAGATATCATAGATGATGAATGCAATTTGCAGGAACTGATCTTTTGCAGATACTGATCTTTTGCATGTGTACAGCATCTTTGTGTACAGCATGTTGCTAAGATTTTTATCTGATGCAGAGTTCAGCTCAATAGAATAGACTGTGTAGGTATGCTCTCATACTACATGAAGAGTGGTAAGATTGGTCTGTGATCTTTGATTTTCCAAAGACTTTTATCTGATGTGTGTATCTAGCTTTCTTTTGAAAAAGAAAATAAATAAATTGTACAAATTACAGTAAGGGCCTGTCTATGCGCATGCATTTTTACAATAAAGGTATATCAAACTGCTGTAAATGTGCACTTTAAAATGCATACATTTTTGCATGCATTTTTTCTTCTTCACAAGAAAAAGGCATATTTATAACTACAGTATTCTGGGAGTGAAAAAGGTGGTTACATTTATACATTGGGGGGCAGCAGTTTTGCGGATGTGGAATCGGGCTGTAGTGTATGGGCAGCTTTGATGAATAGACAAATTTATCTCTAATCAGATTCAATTAGAGATAAATTTGTGCCTATGTGGAATCTGTCGATAATTGTCAGGTCTATGGCCACCTTTAGTATTCCATATATATATATATATATATATATATATATATATATATATATATATATATATATATATATATATATATATATATATATATTCTATCTTTATCCAGAATAAATTGCCTGAGTTTATATTTTACAGTTAGCCTAAGAGTACAAAGGTATATTTAGCAAATACAGTATGATAACTGTAAAAAGTTTTTTTGTCAACTGTAAATGTGTTGTTTTTTTAAATTGTCACAAACTGACTCGAATAGATGAAAAGCAATAAACATTTTCATTGGTCTGAATAACTTGTACCATGTAGTGTTGAAGAATGTATTTTTACACTTTCTCTATGGAAATGCTAACAGTGTTTTAAGTTAAACACTGGGGTGTTTAAATTATTTAAACAGAATCTGCTCATATGATGACATATTTATCTGTTTGACAAAAAAATAGGGTTTGGGCAAGAAAATGTACAGTTTTGACTAATGTGGTGCATTTTGCACATAACCGGAGGTGTTGTGCTACTTGTGTGTGGTGTTGTGAAAATTGTGTGAAGTGTTTTGAAAAATTTTACATTTTTTTTGAAAATTGTGCTTAAGCAATTGTAAAAAACTGTAACACCTTCCCACGGACCCTCTTTTGCATCATGCTGTGTATATTTACCAGCTTGCCTGCCCTCTAATTGCACTTTTATCAGCTAGCTGTTATGCCTGGGGGGGCATACTTTCTGACCACCCAGCGCAACTAGGCTAAGAGCAGGATAATGGAAGAGGCCACACAGGCTGCCCAGAGCCACTGCAGCTCTGGGCTTCCGATAATACGCAATGGCAGCGCAGTGCGATGTTGCGCTACTTTTGCGATAGCAAACATTCAGACAGATATAAGACAGACTGGAGTGAGGTAGCCAATAGCAACTGCAGCAATGGCTACCTCACAAGGACAGGACTGGAAAGGTTCGCTACTCCTTCGCAGGAGATTGCGCAACCCACAAGACTAGACAGAATGAATGCTTGCTAAACTAGTCACTGCCACAGTGACAGCAAGCATCCACAGACTGGAATGAAGCAGCCAATCGCAACCGCAGCGATGGCTTATTTCGCAAGAACAGGACTGGAAGGATTCCCGCTCCTTCGCAGGAGATTGGCGCAACCCACAAAACAGAGTACAAGAGCACAGATAATTCACACAATAGTATCACAAAGAATTTACAGTTACAGCTATCAATGTGATACTATAATCCGCGAACGCAATATGGAAAATAACAATCGCGCTAGTATGCGTATATTTTGGCAATGAACCAATATATGATGCAAGCCTAGCAAAATAACAAACGCTGACTAGAATATGTATATATTGGCAATAAACCAATATATAACATAAATCAGGAAGACTAGCTAGATCTTAAGCAATGCAGCAACTAAGCTAGGCAATACAATACTACAACTCTATACTAGGCGTACGTATATATGTCCCCGTGGGAAATATATAACGTAACTCCACAAGAAACTGAACTAGAAAGTAACAATACAAGGAACTAAATTTCACAGTGTTCAGAGACCCAGTAACAGCCTAGACTGACTGAAACTATGATGGGTGGAGCATGCTTGCAGGAAGCAAACCTTTATACTGAAGTCATCCAATGAGAGCAGAGATGCAAATCTCCACACAGGTTAATGGTAATCAGTCACAAGCAGGCTTGATTACCATTGATTACCATTCCCTAGCTGACAGACTATCACAAGCAATGCATGAAGAACTATGCTAGCAACTGCATGTAAAGGAATCAGAACTGCTTGGCTGCAGTACCTCTGCAGCCAGCAGTACATGCTGCAGAAGCGATCATGACACTACCCTAGTGTTTTACATTGCCTTACATCAACAAACCTGAATACAGCAGACACAGGACCAACCCTAAATCACTGAATAAAAGGCGGCCTGGGGGGCAGTCCATGCCTGGCTGCTACACAGTCTCTACATACATGCAGTTACCAGTAGCAGAGAGAGAGGCACTGAATTAATCTTAGGACTCAGGAGCTGATGCTGTACTCGGATCCCTGACTAGGATGAGTGCCTTCTCTCACTGACTCATTCATTACTGTGGTTCTTTGAATCATTGAGCTGAAGGAAATGAATGAATCAGTCAGTGAATCAGTTATGAGTCGAGTCAGGCGCTGCTGTTAGCTGCTGCTGTGTAAACTGATACCTGAGTGAGCTGAGAGGCATTTCTTCTCTCACTACTCAGTGCAGCAGCGCCCTTCCCTCCTCCTGCCACTCTAGGCAAGAATTTATACCTGCCTGATGGCTCAGACGCCTCTGCTACTGGGTGCGCAGGCTTGACCTGTGGCCAGAGCTGTCCCAATTTGCCATCCAACTTCTCTCTTGCCCTGCCACAAAGCGTCTTGTCAGAAAGGACCTTCAGTGCAGCTGGAGGCATTGTCACTGAGAAGAGAAGTCACCTAAGTCACAAAAGTGTTCAGTACCTGACCTTTATCAAAATGAATGAGGCATGGATAACGGATGGCTACTGCCCGCCCAAAGAGTAAGTCAGTCCCCACACACAGCATCTCTACCTGCACGCCGTGTGACTGCTGTCTGCCTGCCCCAAGACTAACTCACTCCCCACACAGCACCACTGCCTGCCGGCCGCTTGACTGCACTCTCCACCACCACCAACAGGGTTCAGGACTCCAGGCGGATTCCTGAATGTTTTAGGCCGCTGCCAGCAGCGGCCGCTATAATCATTTTTCTGGGGCGTCTACATGCCTGCCTAATCTTTCTGGCTGCACTGCAGGTGGCTGCAACAACAAAACAAAAAGCATGTACATGTGCCCATCCCCCTTCGTGATCATTACCTTGCCGTGGTGAAGGGGCTTGCGTATCACAATGAAGCAATGACCACCGGCTATATGAGTGTCTGGGGGAGGATAGTCGAGACAGGCAAAGGGTCATAACAGATAATCACAATCAAACTAGTACTTTAGCTATCAACAGAATCTAGCTAAGTGTAGGATTACAGCTCCAGCTGGTCCCGGCACACTTGCGGATCTGACTACGCATCTGAGTGCTCCCACGTATGTGATCGCACGCCAGACAAGGAACAAGTGAACAGCCAGCAGTATATATACTCAAGGACCTTTCCAGGACCTCCCTAATTGCTGGACCAATGAAAGTTGTGGAAAATGTCAGCTGACCAGCCTGGTCAGCTGACTACTTCTGGCTGTTGTATAAGCTCTGTCTCTGTGTGCGCGCGCGTGTCACTCTGAATCCTGGTGGACTATCAGTCCCAGCCACACCAGAACTGTCTTGCAATGTATCTTGAGCACCACGTGTGGGGGCCGCTTCCAATGCGGATTCCGCCGTTTTCAATGCGGATTCCGCCGTTCCCAATGCGGATTCCGCCGCTCTGCCTAAGCGGCATGCGGCGGTTTTTCCGCGTTGTGACGCCCTGTTGGACGCGGAAACAGCCGCCTCACCTTGAGAGGCGGCGGCTTTTCCGCGTTTCCTTACACCTTTGCCCTTAATTGACGATTTGTTTACCCAAGTTACCAATGCTAAGATTTTCTCAAAATTGGATTTGAGGGGTGCATACAACCTTGTGCCTATCAGAGACGGTGATGAGTGGAAGACGGCCTTTAACACACCCGACGGGCATTACGAGTACCTGGTGATGCCCTTCGGGTTGTGCAATGCTCCGGCCGTCTTCCAAGAACTGATTAACGAGGTGTTCAGAGAGGTGTTGGGCAAATACGTCTTGGTATACTTAGACGATATACTGATTTTCTCTTCCAACATCTCAGAACACAGGAAACATGTTAAGTTTGTGCTACGGAAGTTGAGACAGAATATGCTGTATGCTAAATTGGAAAAATGCATTTTCGAAGTGACCTCTGTCGCCTTTCTTCTTTCTTGGGTACATAATCTCGACCTCTGGCCTCACCATGGACCCTGGAAAGGTTTCTGCTGTCTTGGAGTGGCCTCAGCCCGTGGGACTGAAGGCACTCCAGAGTTTCCTGGGGTTAGCCAACTACTACAGGAGGTTCATAAAGGGGTACTCTACGGTGATCTCGCCTCTCACCAGTCTCACCAAGAAAGGGGCAGACACTCATCACTGGTCCCCAGAGGCCCATGATGCTTTCTCCACTCTGAAGAAACTCTTCTGTTCTGTACCCATATTGAGACATGTTGACATCACCTTTCCCTTTATCGTGGAGGTTGATGCCTCGGAGGTAGGGGTAGGGGCTGTGCTGTCTCAGCGTTCTGGCTTGCAGGGGAAACTTCACCCCTGTGCCTATTTTTCTTTTAGATTTTCACCCGCAGAGAAAAACTATGATATAGGCAACCGGGAACTTCTAGCCATCAAGTTGGCCTTTGAAGAATGGCGTCATTGGCTAGAAGGGGCAGAACACACTATTACAGTTTACACTGACCACAAAAATTTGGAGTACATTGAGGGCGCTAAGAGACTTAGCCCCTGACAGGCCCGGTGGTCGTTATTCTTCTCGAGATTCAGATTTATAATCACGTATACCCCTGGTAGTAAGAACATCAAGGCAGATGCCTTGTCCAGGTGTTTTGAGCCCGAGACAGCACAGCCCTCAGCCCCCGAGACCATTATTCCGCAAAAAATGGTCCTGGCAGCCACTGAGACCTGGAAAGACTGGACTGTCACTTTGGCTCCATTTCAACAGGATGTTCCCGAAGGGAAGCCTGAGGGGGTCTTGTTTGTACCATTGCCTTTTCACTTACAGCTGTTGCAGCTGTTTCATTCCCACAAGAATGCTGGACATCCTGGGGCCACCAGAACGCAGGATCTACTTACTAGATGTGCTTGGTGGCCATCATTGGCAACAGACTGTAAGGAGTTTGTGAGAGAGTGTGCAGTGTGTGCTAGAAGCAAACCCTCCCGTCAGGCACCTGTTGGAACATTGCAGCCTTTACCAGTTCCAAGTGAACCCTGGACCCATTTGTCCATGGATTTCGTGGGCGAACTTCCCAGATCTGAGGACATGACGGTCATTTGGGTGGTAGTCGATCGATTCAGTAAGATGGCTCATTTTGTCCCTCTGAAAGGACTCCCCTCGGCCCAGGAATTGGCTGATCTCTTCATCCAGCACATTTTCCGGCTGCATGGCATTCCGGAAAATATAGTGTCAGATCGGGGAGTCCAATTTGTATCTAAATTTTGGAGGGTATTTTGCCATCAGCTTGATATGGATCTTCCATTTTCATCAGGCTACCACCCACAGACCAATGGGCAGACTGAGAGAGTCAATCAATTCCTGGAGCAGTTTCTGAGATGTTATGTTGCAGATGCCCAAAGTGACTGGGTTAAATTTTTGCCATTTGCAGAATTTGCACACAACAATCTGAAAAGCTCCTCATCAGGATTTTCCCCATTCCAGGTGGTGACAGGAAGGTCACCTAAATTTGCTCCATTGCCAGTGGCTTCTACTCCGTTTCCAGCCCTGGAAAATTGTCAGAAGTCTTTGAAGCAAATTTGGGGAGTAGTCAAAGGAAATTTGGGGAGGGCTTTTCAGAACCAGAAAAAACAGGCTGACAAGAAATGTTCCATAAAATGGGAATTCTCTCCAGGGGACTTGGTCTGGGTGTCCACACGACATTTGGCGTTAAAGCAATTGTCACCCAAACTGGGCCCTAGATTTGTGGGTCCTTTTCCAGTGACCAGAAAGATCAATAAGGTCACTTATGCCATTGATCTCCCTACCAGCATGCGTGGTGTGAGATCATTCCACGTGTCTTTACTCAAACCGGCAGTCCACGTGCAAAGACCACCTGCTCCTCGGGTGGTCTTACTCAAAGTTATTACTGTTGCATCAAACACTCACACTATAAAGGTGTCCAGAGATTAGTTATACTTGGATTATCGGTGATTCTGCAGATCATCAATAATCAGGTATAATCTGTATTCTTGGTGATACTGCAGATCACCAATAATCAGATTCTCTCTGTGTGCTGACACCGATCATTACATACATGCTGCAGAAGTGATCATAACAGTATGAGTGCTAACACGAAGTATTCGCATGAACAAAGACCCAGGACTGCAGTCCTATAGACTAGCAATATGTCGGGCGGGGGGCAGACTCAGGAAGTGACTTTTATGGATGAAGTGAACACACCAATCAGAGAGAAACATGCGAAAGGACAAGGCAGCCATCTGCATTGACTTAGGCCACATACAGACATCAGACCATAGTCTTTGGAAAATGAAAGATCACAGACCAATCTTACCACCCTTCCTGTAGTATAAGAGCCATACTCTACACAGTCTTTTCTATGGAGCTGAACTCCCCATCAGAAAAAAATCTTTGCAAGATGCTGCACACACAGATGCTGTACAGACACAAAAGATCAGTATCTGCAAAAGATCTGTTCCTGCCAAAAATCCATTCCTGCAAATTGCAATGATAGTCTATGAGATCTGCAGATCATCATACACACATGATTTAACTGACATTCATCTGCAGATCTGCAGATCTGAAAATCCATCCTGGTGGATCTGATCTGCAGATGAATGTCAGTTAAATCATGTGTGTATGATGATCTGCAGATCTCATAGACTATCATTGCAATTTGCAGGAATGGATTTTTGGCAGGAACAGATCTTTTGCAGATACTGATCTTTTGTGTCTGTACAGCATCTGTGTGTGCAGCATCTTGCAAAGATTTTTTTCTGATGGGGAGTTCAGCTCCATAGAAAAGACTGTGTAGAGTATGGCTCTTATACTACAGGAAGGGTGGTAAGATTGGTCTGTGATCTTTCATTTTCCAAAGACCATGGTCTGATGTCTGTATGTGGCCTTAGTCTGCATGGGGATGCATGAATTTATGAGATGCAAACAGCATAGCACTTGAATTCAGAATAGCAGACCACACCACAATGGAATGCGAATGAGATGCAAATGGACAATTTATTCATTGTAAATGTCAGAAAATTTCTGCAGACAGCAGCCAGCATAGTCTGGCAGCAGTAGTGTCTGAAGACAAAACAGACCTCACAGAGGAGATTATTACAAGTTTGGATTAGGAAAGTCGAGTCAGTGGAGTCCATGGAAGAACTGGTTGCCATTTCACACGATAAGATGGAACGTCATATGTTTATTTGGTCTATCTGGGTAGAATTTCAATACTCAGATACATATAAATCTCTTATGGTCTAATAAATGAGAGAAACGATTTTAATCCACCCTGGCTTTACTGGATTTTAGGTTTTTGGATGAGAGTTTCACGATTTTCCCTGCTCCATTACCTCTGGGACTTGAGTCGGTTGGCCCTCCAATGTTGTCAGGCCCACCATCCCTGCATTCTTTTGTTTGAGAACACCAGAAACTAAACTAAACTAAATTAAACTTCTCCCTGAACTTATCTCTGTTAATACCCAACCAAACATTTTTCTGCTGTTGTCTCTATATGTTGGAGGTTTCCAGAATTTAGTATAATATTGTTACACTGACGTTAAGGTTGGATTACTACACTATTTTATTAAAATTATTATTCTACTCATTTTTTCAAAAGTTATATGTGATACTTGTTGGATACATTTCATCAATGATGCACTTCTTAATATGCTTGTACTGTATCTACTTGACTGTCTTCAATTTTTTGGATGCAACAGTTGAACTTTAATAAACGTTAATAGTAAAAAAAAAAGAATATTCAAATATAGTTACCCTTAAAGGGGAACTCCCCCATTCCTAATGACCTCAGAGAATACGCAACAGCTAATAGCTCGGCTCATCCACTGGTAGACATTGGAACAAAACCACTATAAAAGGTTAGGAAAGAGAAGAAAGATTAATATCTAATCATCTAATAAAAACATACACAAGACAGTTATAAGCAACATCATTGCCTATAGAAATACTGATAAATCATTGCATTCATTAAGATCAAGTGGTCCCACTGCATCAAAAAAGGAGATCCAATAACGTTCTCTAAGTAATAACTTATTGAGCCAGTCTCCACCCCTCCTATACTTGGTGACCTTTTCTAATCCCCCCACAAATCTTAATTTAGTAGAATTACCCACACGTGCTTTTCTCATGTGTTCCACAACTCTAGGACTTCCTTTTGTACGGTCATTACCTAAAGATCTACAGTGTTCTTGATAGTGATCCTGCATTATTCTTGTAAACATACCAATATAAATCATCTGACAGTGGCAAATTAATGCATACAATATCCCTTTGGATTTGCAATTGATAAACTGTTTAAACTGTAATGCTTAAACAGAGCTGTAATATAAAAAAAGATTTATACATACCTGGGGCTTCCTCCAGCCCCATCCTCTCAGATCGCTCCCACGCCGCCATCCTCCGCTGTATGCCGCTTCGGGAACCGGGTCCCGTCACTGCCATCAGTTAGCTCCAGTGTACGCATGAGAAGTGCGCTCTTTGCATATCTCTCCAGCAGCCGCTGGAGAGATATGTGCATAGACTGGAGCCGACTGACAGCAGTGACGGGACCCAGTTCCCGAAGCTGCGTACAGCAGAGGACGGCGGCGTGGGAGCAATCCGGGCGGATGGGGCTGGAGGAAGCCCCATGTATGTATACATTTTTTTGTATATTACAGCTCTGAGTCTCTTTAAATCTACATGGCTGTCCAAATCTTTTTACCAGTTACCAAAAAATGGCAACAGGAACAATCAATGTATCTATAATTACCATTTGGTCTGTTGCCTCCCAACCCATTATGTGTTTGACAGCTAACAAATTCACTATGTGTGAGTTGGTCTTTCAAATCTGGCACCTTTTTTATAGGAGGTGTAATTGGGAGTGTGGGAGTTAATTGGCACTTTTCCTTAACCTAACCTACCCGCCTGTAAAATCCACCAATTATCTCTTATTTTTTAATTCTCTCAAACATGGGCTAATAGGTGAAAAGCTATAACCTATTTTGAGGAGCTCTAACCCTCTGTTGTAAAAGGGAATCTCTGTTTTTATGGGCCGCTGTACCAAAAGCTTCAGTAATCACCTCCTGTTTATAACCTCTCGCTAAAAGTCTAACACATGGTTCTGACTGATCAGTTAAACCCTCCCAAGTGGTCGCATTCCTCCTAAGTCGAAGGAATTGAACAAAAGGAAGAGATCAAAAAGTGGATAGAGGATGGTAACTAGGGATGATCGGAACGAACAAATTCCGTTCTGCCGAAATTTGCGGATTCCGCCAGGTCTAAATTCCAACACTATGAAAATTCCGCCGGATTTTTACGAAATTCCACGGAATTCCGGATTCCGACGGAAAAATTAAAATAATCGCAAATGGAACCTTGTTTATGCTATATGGTAACCCATAGATCCTATACACTATTCCCTCCTCCCTCGCTCCCTCCTCCCAGAGGGTATCGTCTTCCAGGGAATTATGGAATTTCAAAAGCCAGCTTACATACCTTGGCCGGGAATTGAACTCAGGTCTAGTGCTTGGTAGGTAGCTCTCTTCACCACTATACCACCACCAACACTACATGCTGAAGCCAGCCTAGCATTTACCATTATGATATATCCAAGAGAAAAATGAGCTTGCTTATGGATTTGTAGGATTTTAAAAGCCAACTCACATATACTTGTCCAGGCCCAGGATTTGAACCCAGGCCTACTGCGTGGTAGGATGCTATGCTAACCATTATACCACCAACACAACACACTACAATGCTACATGCTGAAGCCAGCCTAGCATGTACCATTATGATATATCCAAGAGAAAAATGAGCTTGCTTATGGATTTGTAGGATTTTAAAAGACAACTCACATATATTGGCCAGACCCAGGATTTGAACCCAGGCCTACCGCGTGGTAGGCTGCTATCCTAACCATAATACCACTGACAAAACACACTACAATACAATACTACAATGCTACATGCATCAGTTAGGGGGGGAAAAATTTGAATTCCGTAAAATTCTGCGGAAATCCGTTTTGTTCCGCAGAATTCCAAAAAACGGCTATAGCAATTCCGTCCCATCGCTTCGGAATTGGAATCACCAAATTCCGTCCGGAATCGCGGAATTTAAAATTCCGCGGAATGCAGCGACCATCCCTAATGGTAACTAGCAGCATGTAATAATGAATAAACTGCGGTAGGTTTTCTGTGGGTTTTTGTCACCAAGGAACATTTTTCCTACTTTTTATATGCCATACGGTTATCATATTTGCATTATTATTATTATTCATTTAGAAATTATATGTTCCCAAAAGTACAGTTTTTTGCTTTGTGAGCTGAATTTGCATTTAATAAATAACTGGTTTTATTCATTATGTTTTGAATTCAGAAATGCTTTGAGTCTCTGTCTGTGTCCAGGAGCTTCTCCACAGTCAGAGAATGTGTCACATTCCTCATTTGATACAATTAAGTAAACACAAGATAACATAATCTACACTTTGGATGCGCCCACATTTCTCTGCACTGAACTATCCAGCCCTGTGTAACCCTTTGAATGCTGGTCTAGTAAAAAAAAAAAAATGCTGGTTGTATATAATATGCTGTAAATAATTTTTTAGAGCAAAGAAGAAATTCTGGGTTTTATTCCGCTTGAAGCATTTGAGAAAGCGGCCAAGAATACAAAGATTCCCTTTTACAATCAGGGTCAGAGCTCCGCAAAATAGGTTCTTTATGCATTTTACCTTTTCCCCTATGTTTGAGCCTGATACCTAGGAGAGGCGAACATAGTGATTGGATCTCAGGGGAAGGGATGGAAGGTGGGAGAGATAAATAAAGGAGGTAAGATTAATTTGGCTGCTAAGTTGAATGGCCAAGTAATAAACTGTTGAAGCTGCAGAGTGCTGAATTGTAAAAAATCGCCTGGTCACTAGAGGGATGTAAACTTGTGGTCACAGCCGTGCTCAAATTTGAAAAAGGGGCCCTAATCAATTGTGCTAAATTCTCTATATAATACCTCCCCTCCATAACACAGTATTAGGCTGTCCTAACCCCCCCCCCCCTTCCTTTATAGCAGTATTAGGCAGACTTTGTGTCTCCTTCCAACCAAGTTTTTTGGCACCATCACCCTCAAATCATTATTAGAGTGGGCACAGAGGAGCCTGATGTAGGCACGGCTCACCTTTCATTACTGGGACCTCTGTCCCTCTTGATCAGCACCCAAGCTTCTTTTCAGGCAAATCAGAAGTGATTGCCAATGTGCAGTGGTTGCTAGGCATTAGTAGATGTAAATATGCAGTAAGTGCCAAGGTGCAGTGGGTGCCCAGATGCAGTGGGTGGTAAGATGCAAAGGTCCAGATTGTGCTAAGTTGTAGTGGGTGCTGAGGTGCCAAAGTACAGTCTGTGTCAAGCTGCAGTGGGTACCAAGGTCCAGTTTGTATCAGGTGTTTATTTGTAGAGATGGCCCGAACCTCCGATTTTCAGTTCGCGAACCGGGTTCGCGAACTTCCGCAAAAAGTTCGGTTCGCGTGAACTTCTGCGAACTGCAATAGACTTCAATGGGGAGGCGAACTTGGAAAACTATAAAAATTAATGCTGGCCAGAAAAGTGATGGAAAAGATGTTTCAAGGGGTCTAACACCTGGAGGGGGGCATGGCGGAGTGGGATACACGCCAAAAGTCCCCGGGAAAAATCCGGATTGGACGCAAAGCAGCATTTTAAGGGCAGAAATCACATTCAATATTAAATTGCAGGCCTAAAGTGCGTTAAAACATCTTGCATGTGTATACATCAATCAGGGAGTGTAATTAGAGTACTGCTTCACACTGACACACCAAACTCACTGTGTAACGCAACGCAAACAGCTGTTTGTCTAGTGACGGCCGTGCTGGACTGGTGCGCACCATGGCGAGTTTGCTCTTCCTCACTCAGTGATATCAGGTAATGTCTGACTGCCTTATCAACTTTCGATGGTTCTTTCTCTACCGTTGTTAAAGCTTACATCTATTTTTTTAAAATTACATTTTCTACTTGCTATCCAGTACCTGCAATGAGAATCTATTATGGAGGGCAAGTCTGCCATTGTGACCACAGGAAATGGCCGGGGAATCAGGGTTCGATTCTGGTCCGGAGTGGGAGCCTTAGACCCATGCTGCATAAATAATGTACCTGTCCTGACCGTGCTTTGCAGAACGGGCATCTGTGGTCAGATGGACCCTTGACCCAGCGCAAGACGAACCAAATCGAAAGCATTTGCCAAGAATGTGTTATGGAGGGCAAGTCTGCCATTCATTCAACTGTGTGAAACTTTCAATGGTACTTTCTCAGTACCATGGTGACCATGGGTAATGGCTGGGGAATCCTGGTTCGATTCCGGTCCGGAGTGGGAGCCTAAGGAGTGGGAGTCTAAGAAACGGCTACCACCACCACACATCCAAGGAAGGCAGCAGGCACGCTGTGGGCAAAGGAGCAGGAACGGCTACCACCACACATCCAAGGAAGGCTGCACGTCTCGAGGTAGTGACCAAAAATAACAATACAGGAGGACTTTCGAGGCCCTGCTGTATATGAGACGAATCAACTTTAAATCCTTTAACGAGAATCTGTGATGGAGGGCAAAGATGGAGGGCACTTGCCTTTAACGAGAATCTGTTATGGAGGGCAAGTCTGCCATCCATTCAAGTGAAAGGTATGCACTGACTGCCAGGTATAATACAATGTGCAGTCAAAGATGCAGTGAAAGGTATGCAGTGACTGCAAACAGCCATTTGTGTAGTGACGGCTGGGCTGGACTGGTGTGCACCATGACGAGAGTGCAGGTGATGGCGGCTTTCCAGCCCATATGGTCGCCGGGTTGAGGTAGCTGAATGACAGAACAGTGACTGTCCAGCTGATCAAATTTGGTCTGTCCACAATGAAGCAATGACCTTATTATCTTTGGTGTGCCACCCCCCGAGACACTCATATAGCCGTCGGTCATTGCTTCATTGTGATATGCAAGCCCCTTCACCGCGGCAAGGTAATGATCACGAAGGGGAATTGGCACATGTACATGCCTTTTCTTTTGTTGTTGCAGATGCAGTGCAGCCAGAAAAATTAGGCAGGCATGTACACGCACCAGAAAAAATATTATAGCGGCCGCTGCTAGTAGCGGCCTTAAAAATTCAGGAATCCGCCTGGTGTCCTGGACCCTGTTGGTGATGGCGGAGAAGGCAGTCAAGAGGCCTACAGGCAGAGATGCTGTGTGGGGATCGAGTTAGTCTTGGGGCAGGCAGTCACACGGCGTGCGGGCAGTAGCCCTTCGGGATCCATGCCTCATTCATTTTGATAAAGGTGGGGTACGGAACACTTTTGTGACTTAGGCGACTACTCTTCTCAGTGACAATGCCTCCAGCTGCGCTGAACGTCCTTTCTGACAGGATGCTTGAGGCAGGACAAGACAGAAGTTGGATGGCAAATTGGGACAGCTCTGGCCAAAGGTCAAGCCTGCGCGTCCAGTAGTCCAAGGGTTCATCACAGGTCACAGTGTCTACATCCACACTTAAAGGAAAGGTTCAGGGAGGGTGGGTAAAAAATAAAAATCAATTTCCACTTACCTGGGGCTTCCTCCAGCCCGTGGCAGGCAGGAGGTGCCCTCGCCGCCGCTCCGCAGGCTCCCGGTGGTCTCCGGTGGCCGACCCGACCTGGCCAGGCCGGCTGCCAGGTCGGGCTCTTCTGCGCTCCAAGGCCCGGAACTTCTGCGTCCCACGCCGGCGCGCTGACGCCATCGGACGTCCTCCAGGCTCTACTGTGCATGCGCAGTAGTTCTGCGCCTGCGCAGTAGAGCCTGGAGGACGACTGACGACGTCAGAGCGCCGGCGTGGGATGCAGAAGTTCCGGGCCTTGGAGCGCAGAAGAGCCCGACCTGGCAGCCGGCCTGGCCAGGTCGGGTCGGCCACCGGAGACCACCGGGAGCCTGCGGAGCGGCGGCGAGGGCACCTCCTGCCTGCCACGGGCTGGAGGAAGCCCCAGGTAAGTGGAAATTGATTTTTATTTTTTACCCACCCTCCCTGAACCTTCCCTTTAAAGCCAGGTGTGCACCTGTCACACACAGACAGATACCGGACAGGCACAGTGACTCTGTGTGCGCTCACGTAGGTAGGTGGGTGCACTTTGAAAAACAGGTAGGTAGGTATATGCAGTAATGGGTTTTACAATGTGCACCTGTCACACACAGACAGGTAGCGGACAGGCACAGTGACACTGCATGCACTCAACCCAGGTAGGTAAATCAAATATAGTAGACCAAAGGAGCTCTTAGCAAAAATGAGTATACATTTATTAACACGTATAGCAATAAATGCAAAACTGACACCACATATAAAACACCCCCCCCCCTAAAAATCAAATCAGACAGGTTGGATTAAATGACGTGTCCCTAAATAGGAGTGCACTTCCTATAACCCAGGGATTTTCAGCATGCATATATTATCTTCAGGCCCAACTTGTACTGTAAAATAGGTGGTGCACCGCAAATCAGCCTTGTATGTGTGGAGATCTTCGGATTCCCCCCGTGTGCAGAAACGCACGCCTCTGTGTAAACCACTTATGCAGCCATTACTGACACATATCGGTGTCCAACCTCCTCAGCGTCAAACAGCTTCAAACAGCTAACTTAATTATTGATGGTCCACTCACGTGTGCAGCCTAGGGGACCCGGCTGCCATGCGATTCCTCACTTCCTAGACAGGACTAGTGGTGCGGCTGCCCTCTCCTCCATAGGCCGCGGGGTGCGGCGGATATTTGCCTTGTGCGACCCCACCAAGGACCATGGACGCTACGCTACTAGGAGGAAGGTTGCGGAGGCACGGGGGGAATGCCACACCTTCCGGCCGGAGAGCGTCACCACCACGTAGCACGTGACGCGTTTCATCCAATCAGGATTTCATCAGACGTGTGACGTCAGGGAAAGTTGCTTCACCTTTATGCCCGTCATGGGCTTTCAAATTTGCATAAATTTAAAAACGACAGCTCCGCATTAAGCACATATACCCTGCGCTCAAGGCAGCCAGGCACCAGCAAGGCCAGATGGAGTGCGAGTACATCCCAGTTCATAGGAACACCTTGATATTCAGATCCTTGTTCAATCCGGTTGGCATCAAACTTCCACATCTATAAATCAAATCTGATTCCTTCTTTCTAAGTTCCCGATCAAAATCGCCCTGTCTGGGGCTAATGTTCAATGTATATATTCCCATCGCCCTCAATCCTTTTGGGTTTGCACCATGTTCAGATTTAAAGTGCAAAACCATTGGATTTAACTTCTTTTTTTCCACATTAGGGTTCCTTATGTTCGCTACATGCTCCCTTAAGCGGACATTGAGGGCTCTGTATGTTTTCCTAATATATATGCGATCACATGGGCAGCGGATCTGATAGATAACCCTTTCAGTATAACAATCAATTTTGTCATTGACATAGAACGATTCAGATCTGTCCCAATTGTAATACACATTATCCTTTTGTATAAATCTGCAAATGTCACATCCAGCACATGTATACATTCCCTTTTTCTTTTTGTGTGTGTCATGTTTGCATTTGTCCCAGCCAAACTCACTGCTGTCCAGAATGTCACCCAAATTGGTGCTCCTTCTAGCAGCTATATGGGGGTACCCTCCCACAGCTTTTGCTATTATTGGGTCCCTCCCCAGCAAATGCCAATGTCTATTAAGTATGTCCCTGATTTCTTTAAAGTGGGCCCCATATGTCATAACTATTCTAGACACTCCTGCGTCAGTTTTTGGTCTGGGTGGGACAGGCTCAATCCCCTGTAAATTAAATTTTGGGCCAAGAAGAGTCCTTCTTTCCCTCACAAGTGCCTTGTGATATGCAGTTCTCACAATTTTATTTGGGTACCCTCTTGCCTTCAATCTGGCCATCAAATCACCTGCTTCTTTTTTGAAAACATTAACATCCGCACAATTGCGTCGCAGCCTTAAAAATTGGCCTGTGGGGACAGCCCACTTTTGTGCAGGTAGATGTGCACTATTTGCTGACAAGAGGGTATTCCCTGAAGTTTCCTTCCTATCAGGGTTGCTCAGCAGGACCCTGAATGCGAAGTTTCCCCGAAAAATTCGGGTGTTTTTTAGGTTTGCCGCATGCGAAACCGAACCCGAATGCTGCGATTCCTTGCCGAACCCGAATACGAAGCATGCCGAATGCGCGCGCTGGAATTCGGCCGGATGGAGCTGTGGGTTCGGTTTCGGCTTCGGGATTCGGGGATGACGTGATTGGGCCAATCAGAAGTCCTCCTGCCGAGGAGCTGACAACCTAGCAACCAATCAGAGGAGGGGAGCCTGGCCCTCCCCTCCTCTATATAAGGCGGCGGCCATGTTGCGGTGCCACGCACTTGTGTGACTGCTGCTGGTACTGAGAGATTCTCCAGTGCTGTGCTGTGTGGCTGAGCAAGTGCTTTTCACTGGTAAACCTAGCGTTTTGCTTCCTAAACACCTCCTAAACACATTTATTGTTGTCTTATATAGTTAGATAGTATTTTGATTGTTTTTAGTCAGCTAGTGTATAGTGTATACTGTGCTAGGCTAGTGTTAGTCTGTGAGCAGGCTAGGCCTGCTAGCCTAGGTAGCCTTAGCCTACTACTAGCTTAGGTAGGTTAGGGATTCTAGTTAGTTGTGTACTAGTAGTACTAGTTTAGTTAATTATTACTGCTGTAGTCTGTTACTTTATTAGTTTCAGTACTGTGTTAGTTAGTAACTGACTGTGAGTGACAGGTCACCACCAGCATCCATTGTGAGTGACCTGACCTGTGACTGTCTGTCACCTCACCTGCCCGAGCCTATTGATTGATTGCGTCTGACCGTGTGTGACCGTTATTAATTGTCACCGATTGTCTGCCGCACGACTTACTTGTAGCGTAGTACGCTCTGTGTTTCTAGGTTACCTGCGTGCGTGCATACTTCTAGTGTCTACTACTATACTACTAGTCTACTAGTCTAGTACCCGTTCACTAATATTTTTTTCAATTTTACTGTGTGATTGTTAGAGTTGGACCGAACCTCCGATTTTAGGTTCGCAAACCGGGTTCGCGAACTTTCGTGTAACGTTCGGTTCGCGTTAAAGTTCGCGAACCGCAATAGACTTCAATGGGGATGCGAACTTTGAAAAAAAAAAATTATGCTGGCCACAAAAGTGATGGAAAAGATGTTTCAAGGGGTCTAACACCTGGAGGGGGGCATGGCGGAGTGGGATACACGCCAAAAGTCCCTGGGAAAAATCTGGATTTGACGCAAAGCAGCGTTTTAAGGGCAGAAATCACACTGAATGCTAAATGACAGGCCTAAAGTGCTTTAAAACATCTTGCATGTGTATACATCAATCAGGTAGTGTAATTAAGGTACTGCTTCACACTGACACACCAAACTCACCGTGTAACGCACCGCAAACAGCTGTTTGTGTAGTGACGGCCGTGCTGGACTGGTGCGCACCATGGCGAGAGTGCAGGTTTTGGTGGCTTTACAGCCCATATGGTCGCCTGGCTGATGTAGCTGAATGACAGAACAGTGACTGTCCAGCTGATCAAATTTGGTCTGACCACAATGAAGCAACGACCTTATTATCTTTTGTGTGCCCCCCGAGACACTCATCTAGGCGCCGGTCATTGCTTCATTGTGATACGCAAGCCCCTTCACCACGGCAAGGTAATGATCACGAAGGGGAATGGGCGCATGTACATGCCTTTTCTTTTGTTGTTGCAGCTGCCCGCAGTGCAGCCAGAAAAATGAGGCAGTCATGTACACGCACCAGAAAAATTAATTCAGCAATCCGCCTGGAGTCCCGGACCCTGTTGGTGGTGGCGGAGAAGGTAGTCAAGCGGCCTGCAGGCAGACATGCTGTGTGGAGGGACTGGGAGCGACTTAGTCTTCTTGGGGCAGGCCAGGCAGCCAGTCACACGTCGTGCAGGCAGAGATGCTGTGTGTGCGGGGACTGACTTAGTCTTGGGGCGAGCAGCAGCCCTCCGGGATCCATGCCTCATTCATTTTGATAAAGGTGAGGTACTTAACACTTTTGTGACTTAGGCGACTTCTCTTCTCAGTGACAATGCCTCCAGCTGCGCTGAAGGTCCTTTCTGACAGGACGCTTGCGGCAGGGCAGGAGAGAAGTTGGATGGCAAATTGGGACAGCTCTGGCCACAGGTCAAGCCTGCGCACCCAGTAGTTCAAGGGTTCCTCATCGCTGTTCACAGCAGTGTCTACATCCACACTTAAGGCCAGGTAGTCGGCTACCTGCCGTTCCAGGCGTTGGTGGAGGGTGGATCCGGAAGGGCTACGGCGAGGCGTTGGACTAAAGAATGTCCGCATGTCCGACATCACCATGAGATCGCTGGACGTCCTGTCTTTGACTGCGTGGACACGGGAGGAGGATTAGTGGCAGTGGTACCTTGCTGGCGTTGTGCTGTCACATCACCCTTAAAGGCATTGTAAAGCATAGTTGACAGCTGGTTCTGCATGTGCTGCATCCTTTCCACCTTCAGGTGAGTTGGTAACAGGTCCGCCACTTTGTGCCTGTACCGAGGGTCTAGTAGTGTGGCCACCCAGTACAGCTCATTCCCCTTGAGGTTTTTTATACGGGGGTCCCTCAACAGGCAGGACAGCATAAAAGACGACATCTGCACAAAGTCGGATCCAGTACCCTCCATCTCCTCTTGCTCTTCCTCAGTGATGTCACGTAAGTCAACCTCCTCCCCCCAGCCGCGAACAATACCACGGGAAGGTTGAGCAGCACAAGCCCCCTGCGACGCCTGCTGCGGGTGTTCTCCTGCCGCCGTCCCATCCTCCTCCTCCTCCCCCAAAGAAACACCTTGCTCATCATCCTCTGAGTCTGACTCATCTTCTGCACACGACTTCTCTTCTTCCTTCTCCTCCCCCCTCTGTGCTGCCGCAGGTGTTGAGGAAACAGCTGGGTCTGCTGAAAATTGGTCCCATGCCTGTTCCTGCCATAACGGTTCCTGGTCACGCTCATTCACAGCTTCATCCGCCACTCTACGCACAGCACGCTCCAAGAAGTAAGCGTAGGGAATTAAGTCGCTGATGGTGCCCTCACTGCGGCTCACCAGGTTGGTCACCTCCTCAAACGGCCGCATGAGCCTGCATGCATTTTTCATCAGTGTCCAGTTGTCGGGCCAGAACATCCCCATCTTCCCAGACTGTTTCATTCTACTGTAGTTGTAGAGGTACTGGGTGACGGCTTTCTTCTGTTCTGGCAGGCGGGAGAACATGAGCAGGGTTGAATTCCAGCGAGTCGGGCTATCGCAAATGAGGCGTCTCACCGGCATGTTGTTTTTCCACTGAATTTCCGCAAAGCGTGCCATGGCTGTGTAAGACCGCCTCAAATGCCCACAGAACTTCCTGGCCTGCTTCAGGACATCCGCTAAGCCAGGGTACTTTGCCACATATCTTTGAACAACTAGATTCATGACATGTGCCATGCAGGGTATGTGTGTCAGCTTCCCCATATGCAAAGCGGCAAGCAGATTGCTGCCGTTGTCGCACACCACGTTGCCTATCTCCAGGTGGTGCGGGGTCAGCCACTCATCCACCTGTTTCTTAAGAGCAGCCAGGAGAGCTGCTCCAGTGTGACTCTCCGCTTTGAGACAAGACATGTCTAAGATGGCGTGACACCGTCGTACCTGGCATGCAGCATAGGCCCTGCGGAGCTGGGGCTGTGTAGCTGGAGAGGAGAACTGCCACTCAGCCAAGGAGGAGGAGGACAGCGAAGAGCATGTAGCAGGAGGAGAGGAGGTGGCAGGAGGCCTGCCTGCAAGCCGTGGAGGTGTCACAATTTGGTCCGCTGCGCCCTGCTTGCCATCGTTCACCACCAGGTTGACCCAATGGGCTGTGTACGTAATGTAGCGGCCCTGCCCGTGCTTGGCAGACCAGGCATCCGTGGTCAGGTGTACCCTTGACCCAACGCTTTTCGCAAGAGATGACACCACTTGCCTCTCAACTTATCGGTGCAGTTGGGGTATGGCCTTTCTCGAAAAATAAGTGCGGCCTGGCATCTTCCACTGCGGTGTTCCGATGGCCACAAATTTACGGAAGGCCTCAGAGTCCACCAGCCGGTATGGTAACAGCTGGCGAGCTAACAGTTCCGCCACGCCAGCTGTCAGACGCCGGGCAAGGGGGTGACTGGCCGAAATTGGCTTCTTCCGCTCAAACATTTCCTTCACGGACACCTGACTGCTGCTGTGGGCAGAGGAGCAGGAAGCGCTCAAGGGCAGAGGCGGAGTGGAGGAGGGTGCCTGTGAAGGTGGAAGGGAGAAAGCGGCAGAAGCAGACGATGCACCTGAAGGAGGAAGAGGAGAAGGAGGGTGACTTTTCTTTTGTGTGCTGCTGCTGCTTTTGCTCAGGTGGCCATCCCATTGCTGTTTGTGCCTTTTCTCCAGGTGCCTTCGTAAGGCACTTGTCCCTACGTGAGTGTTGGCCTTTCCACGGCTCAATTTTTGTTGGCAGAGCGAACAGATGGCTTTGGTCCGATCTGAGGCACACACATTAAAAAATTTCCACACCGCTGAGCCACCCTGGGATGTGGGCACTATGGGGACCTCAGCTGCTGATGCTGAAGGGCAAGTTGGCTGGCTGTACATAGGTGGCGATACATGGTGCCGGACACTGCCACCAGCTGTTTCTGACGAAGAGCTGCCCCAGCTTCTTTCAGCAACTTCTCTCCTCCTACTACTCTCTGACTCCCCCTCTGAACTGTCCCCCTCTTCATCTCCTCTATTGGGAACATACAGAGGATCCCTATCATTGTCATCATCGTAATCATCCTGCCCAGCTTCGCTTGACTCAGACAAATCCAAACATGCACCATCAGTAGGTCCTTCATCCTCCTTACATGTTACATCCATAGTGTTGCCGCGTAACTCAGACATATGAGCTGGTGAAAATTCATCTGGCTGTAACAACAATGGCTGTGCATCAGTGATTTCAACACTAAATAATTCTTGCGAAGTGTCAAATGCAGCGGAAGTGGTGCTAGTAGTAGCGCTGGTGGCTGAGCAAGATGAGGTGTTCTGTGTCGCTAAATACTCAACCACGTCCTGACAATCTTGGGAGGTGATGGGACGTGCCTTCTTCCGAGCACTGTACTGTGGGCCAGGTCCACACGAAATTACATTTACACGACCTCGAGCAGACCTGCCGGGTGGCCTTCCTCTGGCTCTGGCACTACCTCTTCCTCTACCTGTTCCATATCGGGTATGCACGGAGTGGTATATCACACTGCGTGCACTCACGTAGGTAGGTGGGTTCACTTAACTGCACAGGTATGCGCACTGATGGGTTCACTGAACAGAACAGGTATACAGTGGCGGGTTCACAGAACAGGTATGCAGTGGCAGGTTCACTGAACAGAACAGGTATGCAGTGGCGGGTTCACTGAACAGTACAGGTATACAGTGGCGGGTTCACTGAACACAACAGGTATGCAGTGGCGGGTTCACTGAACAGAACAGGTATACAGTAGCGGGTCCACTGAACAGAACAGGTATGCAGTGGCGGGTTCACTGAACAGTACAGGTATACTGTGGCGGGTTCACTGAACAGAACAGGTATTCAGTAGCGGGTCCACTGAACAGAACAGGTATGCAATGGCGGGTTCACTGAACAGTACAGGTATACAGTGGCGGGTTCACTGAACAGAACAGGTATGCAGTGGCGGGTTCACTGAACAGGTATACAGTGGCGGGTTCACTGAACAGAACAGGTATACAGTGGCGGGTCCACTGAACAGAACAGGTATGCAGTGGCGGGTTCACAGAACAGTACAGGTATACAGTGGCGGGTTCACTGAACACAACAGGTATGAAGTGGCGGGTTCACTGAACAGAACAGGTATACTGTGGCGGGTTCACTGAACAGAACAGGTATGCAGTGGCGGGTTCACTGAACAGTACAGGTATACAGTGGCGGGTTCACAGAACAGGTATGCAGTGGCAGGTTCACTGAACAGAACAGGTATGCAGTGGCGGGTTCACTGAACAGGTATACAGTGGCGGGTTCACTGAACAGAACAGGTATACAGTGGCGGGTCCACTGAACAGAACAGGTATGCAGTGGCGGGTTCACAGAACAGCACAGGTATACAGTGGCGGGTTCACTGAACACAACAGGTATGCAGTGGCGGGTTCACTGAACAGAACAGGGATACAGTGGCGGGTTCACTGAACACAACAGGTATGCAATGGCGGGTTCACTGAACAGGTATACAGTGGCGGGTTCACTGAACAGAACAGGTATACAGTGGCAGGTTCACTGAACAGAACAGGTATGCAGTGGCGGGTTCACTGAACAGAACAGGTATACAGTAGCGGGTCCACTGAACAGAACAGGTATGCAGTGGCGGGTTCACTAAACAGTACAGGGATACAGTGGCGGGTTCACTGAACAGAACAGGTATACAGTAGCGGGTCCACTGAACAGAACAGGTATGCAGTGGCGGGTTCACTGAACAGTACAGGTGTACAGTGGCGGGTTCACAGAACAGGTATGCAGTGGCAGGTTCACTGAACAGAACAGGTATGCAGTGGCGGGTTCACTGAACAGGTATACAGTGGCGGGTTCACTGAAGAGAACAGGTATACAGTGGCGGGTCCACTGAATAGAACAGGTATGCAGTGGCGGGTTCACAGAACAGGTATGCAGTGGCAGGTTCACTGAACACAACAGGTATGCAGTGGCGGGTTCACTGAACAGGTATACAGTGGCGGGTCCACTAAACAGAACAGGTATGCAGTGGCAGGTTCACTGAACACAACAGGTATACAGTGGTGGGTTCACTGAACAGGTATGCAGTGGTGGGTTCACAGAACAGGTATGCAGTGGTGGGTTCACAGAACAGGTATGCAGTGGCGGGTTCACTGAACAGGTATGCAGTGGTGGGTTCACTGAACAGGTATGCAGTGGTGGGTTCACTGAACAGGTATGCAGTGGTGGGTTCACAGTACAGGTATGCAGTGGTGGGTTCACAGAACAGGTATGCAGTGGTGGGTTCACTGAACAGGTATGCAGTGGTGGGTTCACAGTACAGGTATGCAGTGGTGGGTTCACAGAACAGGTATGCAGCCAGGAACAAGCTAAGCCTAACTAATCTTTCCCTATGAGAGACAGTCTGCAGCAGCTCGCCCTACTCTCACTAATGCAGGCACACGAGTGACCGTAATGGCCGCCGCTGCCTGCCTTATATAAGGGGGGTGGGGCTCCAGGGGCTAGTGTAGCCCAATTGGCTACACTGGGCCTGCTGACTGTGATGTAGAGGGTCAAAGTTGACCCTCCATTTGCATTATGGGGCGAACCAAACTTCCGCAAAGGTTCGCCTGCGGGACGCGAACGCGAACCACGGAAGTTCGCATGGAACCGTTCGCAGGCGAACCGTTCGGCCCAACTCTAGTGATTGTATTCTCATCTGTAGTGTGTGTGATAAATAAGAGTTACAACACATACAGGCCACCACACCAGCATCCGTTGTGAGTGACCTGTGACTGTCTGTCACCTTACCTGCCCGAGCCTATTGATTGATTGCGTCTGACCGTGTGTGACCGTTATTAATTGTCACCGATTGTCTGCCGCACGACTTACTTGTAGCGTAGTACGCTAGGTGTTTCTTAGTTACCTGCGTGCGTGCATACTTCTAGTGTCTACTACTATACTACTAGTCTACTAGTCTAGTACCCGTTCACTAATTTTTTTTTCAATTTTACTGTGTAATTTTATTCTCATCTGTAGTGTATGTAATAAATAAGAGTTACAACACATACAGGCCACCACACCAGCATCCGTTGTGAGTGACCTGTGACTGTCTGTCACCTCACCTGCCCGAGCCTATTGATTGATTGCGTCTGACCGTGTGTGACCGTTATTAATTGTCACCGATTGTCTGCCGCACGACTTACTTGTAGCGTAGTACGCTAGGTGTTTCTTAGTTACCTGCGTGCGTGCATACTTCTAGTGTCTACTACTATACTACTAGTCTACTAGTCTAGTACCCGTTCACTAAATTTTTTTTCAATTTTACTGTGTGATTTTATTATCATCCGTAGTGTGTGTAATAAATAAGAGTTACTTACAACACATACAGGCCACCACACCAGCATCCGTTGTGAGTGACCTGTGACTGTCTGTGACCTCACCTGCCCGAGCCTATTGATTGATTGCGTCTGACCGTGTGTGACCGTTATTAATTGTCACCGATTGTCTGCCGCACGACTTACTTGTAGCGTAGTACGCTAGGTGTTTCTTAGTTACCTGCGTGCGTGCGTGCATACTTCTAGTGTCTACTACTATACTACTAGTCTACTAGTCTAGTACCCGTTCACTAAATTTTTTTTCAATTTTACTGTGTGATTTTATTATCATCCGTAGTGTGTCTAATAAATAAGAGTTACTTACAACACATACAGGCCACCACACCAGCATCCGTTGTGAGTGACCTGTGACTGTCTGTCACCTCACCTGCCCGAGCCTATTGATTGATTGCGTCTGACCATGTGTGACCGGTATTAATTGTCACCGATTGTCTGCCGCACGACTTACTTGTAGCGTAGTATGCTCGGTGTTTCTTAGTTACCTGCGTGCGTGCATACTACTAGTGTCTACTACTATACTACTAGTCTACTAGTCTAGTACCCGTTCACTAAATTTTTTTTTCGATTTTACTGTGTGATTTTATTCTCATCTGTAGTGTGTGTAATAAATAAGAGTTACAACACATACAGGCCACCACACCAGCATCCGTTGTGAGTGACCTGTGACTGTCTGTCACCTCACCTGCCCGAGCCTATTGATTGATTGCGTCTGACCGTGTGTGACCGTTATTAATTGTCACCGATTGTCTGCCGCACGACTTACTTGTAGCGTAGTACGCTCGGTGTTTCTTAGTTACCTGCGTGCGTGCATACTACTAGTGTCTACTACTGTACTACTAGTCACCACCAAGTCACCACCAACACAGACTTTATTAAAGTTTACACCCTTTCCCGCCCTCTTCTACTTATTTTTTTTTTTACTGTATTTGTATAGTGCACTATGACTGGCAGAGGTAGAGGTAGAGGGCGAGGCACCACCAGGAGAGGAAGCGCCATTGCAGGAGCCACTGCCAGCAGCAACAGGTCTGGGACTGGTGCGCCGCCAGCCACTGACCACAGGGAGGAGGGAGCAGAGGCGCAACAGCAGCGTGTTGCGCCCATCTTTGAGACGGGTCATCGCCCACGGCCCATTGGGGAGAGTCAGGTGCAGGCTGTGGTGGAAATGATGGCGGGGCAGGAAGCCACCTTTTCCAGCCAGGCCTCCAGCAGCAGCGAGACTAGTGCCACCAGCACTCCTGTCCGCAGCAGGCCTCCACCAGCGCTTGAGGCCATGGTCACGGTGACCCCATCGACCAGCCTGTCCTCAAAGAGCACGCTCTTCTCCCCTGAGACTGTGACCATGTACAGGGATGTTTTGGAGAAGTATGAGTTGGAGATGATGGGGCCATGCAAGGAGGAGGAGGAGTTACAGGTGCAGAAGTTTGTTGTTGGCGCTGAGGAGGAGGGGCGTGATGCAGGGGATGTTGGGGTAGAGGAGTTGGTTGAGTCGGGCTCACAGGATTTGTTTGGGGTTGATGATGATGACTTGATAGATCCTTCATATGTGCCACCAGTACCACCAGCACAGTTGGTTGAAGGCAGCTCATCATCGGAGGAGGAGGCGTCTCTGGCGCAGAGGCGCGGCAGCAGCAAGGTGGCCAGCACAGGGCGTGGAAGGCAGGAGCCACAGCCTACTGCTTCAGTCGCTACCACCACTCGCAGCAAACCTCTAACTACAACCAAAAAGGCACAATCCTCCAAGGGCACCCAAAAACCCCAGCCCTCAAGCGCAAAGAGCAGGTTGAGTCCCCAGTCTGGCGGTACTTCACCAAGTGCCCAGTGGACCCAACCCGTGCAATTTGCAACAGTTGCAATCTCAGTCTCAGCAGAGGTCGCGATATCCACAAATTGAGTGCCTCATGCCTGCAGACCCACTTACAGAGCAGACATTTTGAGGACTTTAATGAGTTGGAGAAGCTTATGCAAAGTGGTGCAGGCAGTGGTCAGAGCCAGACAGCGACTGCACAGATTTCAGCAGCAGCAGCAGCAGCAGCCGACCCTCCTGCCCATCCAGCAGCAGCAGCAGCAGGAGCACAGCAGCAACTCACTCCCCCCCCAGCCCCCCCCCCCCCCGGGCAGCCAGTCCTCAGTGGCCTCATCAGCTCCCTCCACAGTGGCCTCCTCATCCTCTCGTGCAGGCAAACGCCGCCAGACCCTGCTCAGCGAAGCATCCCTGGAGTGACCAAGGAGTGACACAGGCGCATCCGGTTGCTGAGCGGGTTGCTTGCCCGGGCCATGTGCTCCCAGCTCCTGCCATATTCCTTTGTGCAGGAGGGGAGTGACATCAGAGCGCTGCTGCAGGTTGGGATCCCGGAGTGGCAAGTCCCCAGCCGCCACTATTTTTCCCGCAGGGCGATCCCAGCACTGCACCGCTCTGCCATGGAGAACGTGGGCCGCGCGCTGGATCACGCTGTCAGTGCGCGGATCCACATAACCATGGATTCCTGGAGCAGCCAGTTTGGGACAGAGCGCTATCTGTCCTTTACGGCCCACTGGGTCAGCCTGGTGGAAGGCCAGAGCGAGGAAGCAGCAGGTCCATCCTCGGGCACAGCAGCACCAGTTGCCCACTACATAATGCCACCGCACGGGGTCAGGGGAGAAGCAGCAGCTCCCACCGCCAAGCGATCCCGCCTCTCCAGCAGCGTGAAGGCCCGCCACTGCCAAGTGCTGCTGGAGATGAAAAGCCTGGGGAAACACTCCTTGACGGCAACTAACGTGCTCCGGTACCTCAGGGAGCAGGAGAGGACGTGGCTGACCCCCAGAGGCCTCACTGTGGGATTGGTGGTGTCCGACAATGCCGCCAACCTGCTGTCTGCCATCTGCAGTGGAGACTTGCTCCATGTCCCTTGCTTGGCCCACGTCCTGAACCTGGTGGTGCAAAAGTTCATGCGCACCTACCTGGGGATGGAGGAGCTGTTAGAAGCGGCGCGGAAAATTGTGTGCACTTTCCGCCGCTCAGCAGCTGCCGCAGCAAAACTGGCAGACATCCAGCAGCAGGAGCGCCTGCCAGGACACCGCCTTATCATAGATGTGCCAACTCGCTGGAACTCCACCCTGGCGATGTTGGAGCGGCTGGTTGAGCAGAGGAGGGCTGTCAACCGGTACATCTATGATGCCACTGTCGCCGGCACCGGCAGCAGAAGCAGCACCACACTCCAGCTCCTCACCAACGCGCAATGGGGGCATTTGCAGCAGGTCTGCTTGGTGTTGGCTCCCTTCCTGCAGGGAACCAACCTGGTGAGTGAACAACGGGCATCCCTCTGCCAGTGGGTGCCCTTTGTTTGTCTGCTGGACAGGGCACTTGGCGATTTGGTGGATTTGGGAGAGGAGGCCCTGAAGCAGCTGGAACAGCAGCCGCCTGTGCAGTCCACTGCTCCGCAGGTATTTGAGTCCCTGGAGGAGGAGTTGGAGGTGCTGGACGTTGCTGTTGGGGGGGGGGAACATCGGAGCGCAGCAGCAGTGGTGCGAGGGTGGAGAGAGGAGGAAGAGTCTCAGGGGCAAGAGGAGGAGGAGGACGCTGACCCTGATGTCTCTGTTAGACAGTCCACCCTGTTCCCCATGGCAGCGCATATGCTGCGCTGCCTGCGCACAGACCCCAGGGTCAAGCGGATGCAAGCGAGGGAGGACGCCTGCATCAGCATGATCCTGGACCCACGGCTGAGGGGGAGGTGGGATCAGTTTCTGCCTGCCAGAGACCGTGAGCAGCGAGCAAGGGAGTTGCAGGAGATCCTTGTTCGGCGACTGGAGGAAGCCTTCCCCCCCGCCTTCCACTCCCTCTGTCCCTGTCCAGCAGCCAGCAGCACAGCAGCAGGTGCCTGCGGCCAGCAGCAGCATCAGGCACCCAGGAGACCTTCTGTCATTGACGCAGGCGTTCTACATGAAGGTACAGCAGCCGGGAAAGGAGGTGCCGGCAGCAGCCACCTTCGGTGAGAGTCACAGCCAGCGCATGATGCGGATGGTGGCCGACTACATGGGGTCCTTCAGTGGGCTTGACACCGGCAGCGAAGAGCCTGTGGACCCCATGGAGTACTGGGTGGAGCGCTTGCACATCTGGAGGGAGCTTGCGCAGTACGCCCTGGAGGTATTGTCTTGCCCCCCTTCCAGCGTGCTGTCTGAGAGGTGCTTCAGTGCGGCCGGTGGCGTGGTCACCGAGAAGCGCTCTCGTCTGTCCACAGAGGGCGTGGACAGACTGACATTTTTGAAGATTAACCAGGCCTGGATAGAAGGCACTTTCCTGGCACCTGTTGTCGGCGAAAGGAGGACATGAGGTGCCTGCCTGGGAATTACAATACATTGCCTGCTGCCTGCCATACGTGACGACTCCTCCTCCTCCTGCTGGCCTGCTGCATTGATTTACCTATGAATTTATTTATGTATTTATTTATTTATTGTATTTCTACCGGACTCCTGCTGCTGCTGGCCTGCTGCTTTGATTTACCTATGAATTTATTTATGTATTTATTTATTTATTGTATTTCTACCGGACTCCTGCTGCTGCTGCAGGCCTGCTGCATTGATTTACCTATGAATTTATTTATGTATTTATTTATTTATTATATTTATTATATTTCTACTGGACTCCTCCTCCTCCTGCTGGCCTGCTGCATTGATTTACCTATGAATTTATTTATGTATTTATTTATTTATTGTATTTCTACCGGACTCCTCCTCCTCCTGCAGGCCTGCTGCATTGATTTACCTATGAATTTATTTATGTATTTATTGTATTTCTAAAGCGGCAACATATTACACTGTGCTCATTTTCATCCTGCTGCTGTCAGTGGTCCCACCACCAGGGTCCTCACTATGCATTGCCTGCTGTCAGTGCCACACATCACTCCACCTCCTCCTGCTGCTGTTGTATTTATCCTGCTGCTGTCAGTGATCCCACCACCAGGGTCCACACTATGCATTGCCTGCTGCCAGTGCCACACGTCACTCCACCTCCTCCTGCTGCTGTTGTATTTATCCTGCTGCTGTCAGTGGTCCCACCGCCAGAGTCCACACTATGCATTGCCTGCTGCCAGTGCCACACGTCACTCCACCTCCTCCTGCTGCTGTTGTATTTATCCTGCTGCTGTCAGTGGTCCCACCACCAGGGTCCACACTATGCATTGCCTGCTGTCAGTGCCACACGTCACTCCTCCTCCTCCTGCTGCTGTTGTATTTATCCTGCTGCTGTCAGTGGTCCCAATACCAGGGTCCACACTATAAATTGCCTGCTGTCAGTGCCACACGTCACTCCTCCTCCTACTGCTGCTGTTGTATTTATCCTGCTGCTGTCAGTGGTCCCGCCACCAGGGTCCACACTATGCATTGCCTGCTGTCAGTGCCACACGTCACTCCTCCTCCTACTGCTGCTGTTGTATTTATCCTGCTGCTGTCAGTGGTCCCACCACCAGGGTCCACACTATGCATTGCCTGCTGTCAGTGTCACACGTCACTCCTCCTCTTACTGCTGCTGTTGTATTTATCCTGCTGCTGTCAGTGTGGTCCCACCGCCAGAGTCCACACTATGCATTGCCTGCTGTCAGTGCCACACGTCACTCCTCCTCCTACTGCTGCTGTTGTATTTATCCTGCTGCTGTCAGTGGTCCCACCACCAGGGTCCACACTATGCATTGCCTGCTGCCAGTTCCACACGTCACTCCACCTCCTCCTGCTGCTGTTGTATTTATCCTGCTGCTGTCAGTGGTCCCACTGCCAGAGTCCACACTATGCATTGCCTGCTGCCAGTGCCACACGTAACTCCACCTCCTCCTGCTGCTGTTGTATTTATCCTGCTGCTGTCAGTGGTCCCACCACCAGGGTCCACACTATGCATTGCCTGCTGTCAGTGCCACACGTCACTCCTCCTCCTACGGCTGCTGTTGTATTTATCCTGCTGCTGTCAGTGTGGTCCCACCGCCAGGGTCCACACTATGCATTGCCTGCTGTCAGTGCCACACGTCACTCCTCCTTCTGCTGCTGTTGTATTTATCCTGCTGCTGTCAGTGGTCCCACCACCAGGGTCCACACTATGCATTGCCTGCTGTCAGTGCCACACGTCACTCCACCTCCTCCTGCTGCTGTTGTATTTATCCTGCTGCTGTCAGTGGTCCCACCACCAGGGTCCACACCATGCATTGCCTGCTGTCAGTGCCACACTTCACTCCACCTCCTGCTGCTGCTGTTGTTGTATTTATCCTACTGCTGTTAGAGGTCCCACCGCCAGAGTCCACACTATGCATTGCCTGCTGTCAGTGCCACACGTCACTCCACCTCCTGCTGCTGTTGTATTTATCCTGATGCTGTCAGTGGTCCCACCACCAGGGTCCACACTATGCATTGCCTGCTGTCAGTGCCACATGTCACTCCACCTCCTCCTACTGCTGCTGTTGTATTTATCCTGCTGCTGTCAGTGGTCCCACCGCCAGAGTCCACACTATGCATTGCCTGCTGTCAGTGCCACACGTCACTCCTCCTCCTACTGCTGCTGTTGTATTTATCCTGCTGCTGTCAGTGTGGTCCCACCGCCAGGGTCCACACTATGCATTGCCTGCTGTCAGTGCCACACGTCACTCCACCTCCTCCCACTGCTGCTGTTGTATTTATCCTGCTGCTGTCAGTGGTCGCACCGCCAGGGTCCACACAATGCATTGCCTGCTGCCAGTGCCACACGTCACGTTTTCAGTTTTGTTTTTTTAGGTACACCTATTTCAATGTGAATTCACTTTAAAAAAAACACACAAAAAAAACCCGAATTCAGGAATACGAATTTTTAACCAATTTTTAGGCGTAACCTCGAACCGAATATGAACTCGAATCGAATTTCGTGGTCGAAGGCGAATTCGAATTCGAATGTCATGCGGACCCGAATTCGAATGTACCCGAACCGAATTTTGGTACATCTGAGCATACCTGCTTCCTATAGGTCTTGGTTGTTAGGAAGGTGCCCATTTTACCTATCTGTAGATCCAAAAAAGATATTTCCTGTAGACTATAAGTAAATGTCAAAAAAATGTTTCTGTTAGTATTAAGCTCAAGAACAAAAGACTTCAAATCAGCCCTCGTACCTTTCCATAGAACAAATATATTGTCCACATAGCGGATCCAGAGGGCGACATGCTCCCCGTACCCACGTAGGTAGGTGGGTGCACTGTGAACAACAAGTAGGTAGGTATATGCAGTACTGGGTATTTCAATGTGCACCTGTCACACACACACACACACACACAGGTAGTGGACAGGCACAGTGACACTGTGTGCGCTTAACTCACGTAGGTAGGTGGGTGCACTGTGAACAACAGGTAGGTAGGTAGGTATATGCAGTAATGGGTAATGCGCTCAACTCACTTAGGTAGGTGGGTGGGTGCACTGTGAACAACAGGTAGGTAGGTATATGCAGTACTGGGTATAACAACGTGCACCTGTCACACATACACAGACAGGAAGCGGACAGGCACAGTGACACTGCGTGTGCTCAACTCACGTAAGTAGGTGGGTGCACTGTGAACAACAGGTAGGTAGGTATATGCAGTAATGGGTATTACATTGTGCACCTGTCACACACAAAAAGGTAGCGGACAGGCACAGTGACACTGCGTGCGCTCAGCTCACATAGGTAGGTGGGTGCAGTGAACAACAGGTAGGTAGGTATATGCAGTACTGGGTATTACAATGTGCAGCTGCCTGTCACACACACAGGTAGTCACTGAATGTGCTGGGCCTGGCTGGCAGTGGCACACACACAGTATGAATTAGCAAGGCTGTCTACACAAGTGTCAGTGGGACACACACAGAAAAAAAATAGATCACAAGAACAAGATTAGCTCTCAAAAGAGCTGTTGTGAGGTGCTATTTTAGCAATAAAAATCAGCAAGCAGCAAGCTAAGAAGCCTACAAGAGCCTAACTAATCTTTCCCTTTGAGAGTCTGCTCTGTCTGCAGCAGCTGTCCCTTCTCTATTTACTGCAGGCACACGAGTGAGTATAATGGCTGGCGGTGCCTGCCTTTTATAAGAGTAGGAGTGGCTCCAGGAGGGTGTGTACCCTGATTGGTTACAATGTGCCTGCTAACTGTGATGTAGAGGATCAAAGTTGACCCTCATGATGCACTGTGGGGGCGAAACCGAACTTCTGGAAAAGTTCCCGGTTCACCACGATCGCGAACCACGGAAGTTCGCTGGGAACCGTTCACCAGCAAACCGTTCGGGCCATCTCTACTGCATAGTGCAGGCAGGCACATGATTACTCATTTTACTGCTCTATTACTGTATTCAGTATTTGTGCCATCTGCACATTTTTTTTTCTGTCTGTTTAAAAACGCCGCCAAGTTTGGGACTGGTCCACCGCCAAAGAGAGGGCTGTAGGGGATGCAGCAGAGAGGCATCCATCAGAAGCACAGTGGGCGCCGTTGGCACCCATTTTCAACACTTTTGGGTGCCGTGTGGTCATTCAGGAGAGGCAGGTAGAGGCAGTAGTGGAGATGATGGCGGAGGGGCAGCCCATTACTTGTTCCCAGACCTCCACTGTGACCAGCATTACCAGCAGCAGCAGGCGACCCCCCCCCCCCACCCCCGCTTGCTGTGACATCCAACCCAGCAGCCAATGGTTAGCCCTCCCTGGACGAGAGCGTTCTGCATCTTGCTGGCTGCCTTTGAGGAGATCATGGGGCCTGATGTTGAGGAGGCTGGGCAATTGCATCACAGCCGCATGTCAGGCAGGGGCAGGTCCAGCAGTGGGCATGGAAGGCAGGAGCCATAATTCGCTGCTTTAACTAGCACCACCATCAGCATGTAGTAGCAAGTCAAAACCGGCACCATCCAGATAGTATTGCTCTTTTAATGATAAAAAGACACTGTAGACATAATGCAATGTTTCAAAGGACGTATCTCCTTTGTCAAGCTCAAAATAGTGTCTGCTCAAATAGTACAAATCACACACTTTAAATAGTAGCAGGACATAGACTTCATCCAATCACATTGCAAGGGCGCCTGTGGCAACCAATCCCCATCCTCCTCTTGAAGCGGACCTGATGGGGAACTTCTCAAGTAACATGCAGATGTGTACAGCATTAGAAACGCCCATCACTAGGGAAAGAGAGTCGCTCCGACAAGCACACCCA
The DNA here is from genome assembly GCF_040937935.1 of Hyperolius riggenbachi. Taxonomy (NCBI): domain Eukaryota; kingdom Metazoa; phylum Chordata; class Amphibia; order Anura; family Hyperoliidae; genus Hyperolius; species Hyperolius riggenbachi. The sequence goes on along the minus strand of NC_090651.1, from coordinate 190,727,593 downwards.
CACCACCGCCGGCTACTGACGCTGACCAATAGCCCGTGCGGAGTTGTAAGACGTCATCTGGCCCGCCCACCTCTCGGCACCACTATCAGCAGCACCACCACCATGCAACTCCCAACAAGAGGGAGAGCCGCCACACCCTCTTCGCACTGTAGGGAGTGTTTATGTCCCCAATATGATAAATGAGAAACACTGAGAGCCCAATATAATGTAGTATGTATTGGAAACTGTGGAATAATAAAGTGTGAGATGAAGATACTCACAAACATAGGTTACCTCTTAGGCAACCACTGTATATGCAGGTGAGGAGATTAGACCTGTCCTCACTCAGGATTAAGATGTCGCTCTCTGTAGATCGGAAAGAGTAGGGGTAGGTCACCCCGCCACCAGGGGTGGACACCAGGGGTGCTCTCCAGGACTCCCGAATGTGAATTTACCCGAATTATTCAGGTAAAATTTAGCGTTCCCTAAGCCGAATGCGCCGGACCCGAAGCCGAAGGCAGCCGAATGTGCGCATTTGAATTCGGCCGGATGACACGTGGGGTTTGGCTTCGGGATTCGGGAGTGACGTGGGCCAATCAGAATTCCTCCAGCCGAGTCCCTGGCAATGCTAGCAACCAATCAGAGGAGGGGAGCCTGGCCCTCCCCTCCTCTATATAAGGCGGCGGCCATTTTGCGGAGCTACGCACTTGTGTGACTGAGCTGGTACTGAGAGCATCTCCAGTGCTGTGCTGCGTGTCTGATCAAGTGTATTCTGTGTTAAACCTAGCTTTTTGCTTCCTAAACACCTCCTAAACACATTAATTGTACTTTTATATAGATAGATAGTAATTTGATTGTTTGTAGTCAGCTAGTGTGTACTGTATACCGTGCTAGGCTAGAGTTAGTCTGTGTGCAGGCTAGGCCTTCTAGCCTAGGGCAGCCTTAGTCTACTACTAGCTTAGGTAGGTTAGGGATTCTAGTTAGTTGTGTACTATAGTAGTTTAGTTAAATTGTACTGCTGCTGTTTGCTGTAGTCTGTTAGTTTATAGCTTCAGTACTGTTAGTTAATATTAGTTAGTTACTGATTGACTGTGTACAGGCCAGCATCCCTTGTTGTCACCTGCTGTGTGACTGACATTTGCCGGCCCACCCTGTTGATTGCGTCTGACCGTGTGTGACCGACCGACTGTAATTTGTCACCCACTGTCTGGCAGTTAGTTATATTGTGTACTGTTTAGTATAGCAGGCGTTTAATAGTTACTACCTGCGCGTACAACCGTACTACTACTACTAGGTAGGTGGTAGTCGCTCTTCCACTACTACTACTACCACCCACCCACCCCTCCATTTAATATTTTTCATTAGTTACTGTGTGATTTATTACCTTTCTGTAGTAAATTGTTACATTTGCAAGCCAGCATCCCTTGTTGTCACCGGCTGTGACTGTCATTTGCCGGCGCACCCTATTGATTGCATCTGACCGTGTGTGACCGACCGACTGTAATTGGTCACCCACTGTCTGGCAGTTAGTGGTGTTTAATAGTTACTACCTGCGCGTACAACCGTACTACTACTAGGTAGGTAGTAGTCTCTCTTCCACTACTACTACCACCCACCCACCCCTCCATTTAATTTTTTTCATTTCTTACTGTGTGATTTATTACCTTTCTGTAGTAAATTGTTACATTCGCAGGCCAACAACCCTTGTGACTGAGTGGTGGTAAGTGTCAACAAAAAATTAATTTATTTTTTTAAGTAGTAGTAGTAGTAGTAGTAGTAGTAGTAGTAGTAGTAGTAGTAGTAGTAGTAGTAGTAGTAGTAGTAGTAGTAGTAGTACTACTACTAACAGTGAGTCTCTACAGTACTAACTCGTGTGACAGTGGGTGACAATTACGGTCGGTCACACACGGTCAGACGCAATCAATAGGGTGCGCCGGCAAATGACAGTCACGGCAGGTGACAAAAAAAAGGCACAAGCCTCAAAGACCACCAAAAAATCCCAGCCCTCAAGCTCAAAGGGCAGCTTGAAGTCCCCAGTCTGGCGGTTCTTCACTAAATGCACAGAGGACCCGACCCGTGCAATTTGCAACAGTTGCAAGGTCAGTCTCAGCAATCTCCTGAGTACCTCGTGCCTGTCGACCCACATAGAGACCAGGCATTTTGAGGATTTTTGTGAGTATGAGAAGCTGATGCAAAGTGGCGCAGGCAGTGGTCAGAGCCAGAGAGCCACTGCACAGATTTCAGCAGCAGCAGCATCCCACCCAGCAGCAGTAGCAGGAGCACAGCAGCAGCAACTCACTCCTCCTCCCCCGGGCAGCCAGTCCTCAGTTGCCTCATCAGCTCCCTCCACAGTGGCCTCCTCATCCTCCCGCGCAGGCAAACGCCGCCAGACCCTGCTCAGCGAGTCCTTTCCCGGTGTGAGCAAGGTGTTGCCTCCCTCTCACAGGCGCATCCGGGTGCTGAACGGGTTGCTTGCCTGGGCCATGTGCACCCAGCTCCTGCCTTATTCCTTCATGCAGGAGGGGAGTGACATGAGAGCGCTGCTGGATTTTGGGATCCTGAAGTGGCAAGTCCCCAGCCGCCACTACTTCTCCCGCACGGCGATCCCAGCACTGCGCCGGTTTGCCATGGCGAACGTGGGCTGCGCACTCGATCACGCTGTGAGTGCGCGGATCCACATAACCATGGATTCATGGAGCAGCCGTTTGGGGATAGAACGCTATCTGTCCTTTACGGTACACTGGGTCAGCCTGGTGGAAAGCCCGAGCGAGTAGGCAGCAGGTCCACCCTCGGGCGCATCAGCAGCAGCAGCGGCACCAGTCGCCCACTATGTGGTGCCACCACGCAGGGTCAGGGGAGAAGCAGCAGCTCCCGCCGCCAAGCGACAACGCAACAGCAGCATGAAGGCCCGCCACTGCCAAGTGCTGCTGGAGATGGTCAGCCTGGGGAAGAACAGTCTGACATCAGCCAAAGTGCTCCGCTACCTGAGGGAGCAGGAGAAGATGTGGCTGACCCCCAGAGACCTCCGAGTCAGATTGGTGGTGTCCGACAATGCCGCCAACCTGCTGTCTGCAATCAGCAGGGGACACTTATCCCACATCCCCTGCTTGGCCCACGTCCTGAACCTGGTGGTGCAGAAGTTCCTGCGCACCTACCAGGGGATGGAGGAGCTGTTGGAAGCGGGGCGGAAAATTGTGCGCACTTTCCGCCGCTCAGCTGCTGATGCATCAAAGCTGGCAGAGATCCAGCAGCGCGAGGGCCTGCCACCACACCGCCTTGTCATCGATGTGCCGACTCGCTGGAACTTCACCCTGGCGATGTTGGAGCGGCTGGTTGAGCAGAGGAGGGCAGTCAACCAGTACATCGTGGAGGCCACTCTGGAAGGCAACCCCAAACTCCAGCTCCTCACCAATGCACAGTGGGGGCAGATGCAGCAGGTCTGCTTGGTGTTGGCTCCCTTCCTGCAGGGAACCAACCTGGTGAGCCAAGAGCGTGCATCCCTCTGCCAGTGGGTAGAGTTGGGCCGAACCTCCGATTTTAGGTTCGCGAACTTCCGCGGAAGGTTCAGTTCGCGTTAAAGTTCGCGAACCGCAATAGACTTCAATGGGGATGCGAACTTTGAAAAAAAAAATAATTATGCTGGCCACAAAAGTGATGGAAAAGATGTTTCAAGGGGTCTAACACCTGGAGGGGGGCATGGCGGAGTGGGATACACGCCAAAAGTCCCCAGGAAAAATCTGGATTTGACGCAAAGCAGCGTTTTAAGGGCAGAAATCACATTAAATGCTAAATGACAGGCCTAAAGTGCTTTAAAACATCTTGCATGTGTATACATCAATCAGGTAGTGTAATTAAGGTACTGCTTCACACTGACACACCAAATTCACCGTGTAACGCACCGCAAACAGCTGTTTGTGTAGTGATGGCCGTGCTGGACTGGTGCGCACCATGGCGAGAGTGCAGGTTTTGGTGGCTTTACAGCCCATATGGTCGCCTGGCTGATGTAGCTGAATGACAGAACAGTGACTGTCCAGCTGATCAAATTTGGTCTGACCACAATGAAGCAACGACCTTATTATCTTTTGTGTGCCCCCCGAGACACTCATCTATGCGCCGGTCATTGCTTCATTGTGATATGCAAGCCCCTTCACCACGGCAAGGTAATGATCATGAAGGGGAATGGGCGCATGTACATGCCTTTTCTTTTGTTGTTGCAGCTGCCCGCAGTGCAGCCAGAAAAATTAGGCAGTCATGTACACGCACCAGAAAAATTATTACAGCGGCCGCTGCTAGCAGTGGCCTAAAAAATTCAGCAATCCGCCTGGAGTCCCGGACCCTGTTGGTGGTGGCGGAGAAGGTAGTCAAGCGGCCTGCAGGCAGACATGCTGTGTGGAGGGACTGGGAGCGACTTAGTCTTCTTGGGGCAGCCCAGGCAGCCAGTCACACGGCGTGCAGGCAGAGATGCTGTGTGTGCGGGGACTGACTTAGTCTTGGGGCGGGCAGCAGCCCTCCGGGATCCATGCCTCATTCATTTTGATAAAGGTGAGGTACTTAACACTTTTGTGACTTAGGCGACTTCTCTTCTCTGTGACAATGCCTCCAGCTGCGCTGAAGGTCCTTTCTGACAGGACGCTTGCGGCAGGGCAGGAGAGAAGTTGGATGGCAAATTGGGACAGCTCTGGTCACAGGTCAAGCCTGCGCACCCAATAGTTCAAGGGTTCCTCATCGCTGTTCACAGCAGTGTCTACATCCACACTTAAGGCCAGGTAGTCGGCTACCTGCCGTTCCAGGCGTTGGTGGAGGGTGGATCCGGAAGGGCTACGGCGAGGCGTTGGACTAAAGAACGTCCGCATGTCCGACATCACCATGAGATCGCTGGAGCGTCCTGTCTTTGACTGCGTGGACACGGGAGGAGGATTAGTGGCAGTGGTACCTTGCTGGCGTTGTGCTGTCACATCACCCTTAAAGGCATTGTAAAGCATAGTTGACAGCTGGTTCTGCATGTGCTGCATCCTTTCCACCTTCCGGTGAGTTGGTAACAGGTCCGCCACTTTGTGCCTATACCGAGGGTCTAGTAGTGTGGCCACCCAGTACAGCTCATTCCCCTTGAGGTTTTTTATACGGGGGTCCCTCAACAGGCAGGACAGCATAAAAGACGACATCTGCACAAAGTCGGATCCAGTACCCTCCATCTCCTCTTGCTCTTCCTCAGTGACGTCAGGTAAGTCAACCTCCTCCCCCCAGCCGCGAACAATACCACGGGAAGGTTGAGCAGCACAAGCCCCCTGCGACGCCTGCTGCGGTTGTTCTCCTGCCACTGTCCCCTCCTCCTCCTCCTCCTCCTCCCTCAAATAAACACCTTGCTCATCATCCTCTGAGTCTGACTCGTCTTCTGCACACGACTTCTCTTCTTCCTCCTCCTCCCCCCTCTGTGCTGCCGCAGGTGTTGAGGAAACAGCTGGGTCTGATGAAAATTGGTCCCATGCCTGTTCCTGCCGTAACGGTTCCTGGTCATGCTCATTCACAGCTTCATCCGCCACTCTACGCACAGCACGCTCCAAGAAGTAAGCGTAGGGAATTAAGTCGCTGATGGTGCCCTCACTGCGGCTCACCAGGTTGGTCACCTCCTCAAACGGCCGCATGAGCCTGCATGCATTTTTCATCAGTGTCCAGTTGTCGGGCCAGAACATCCCCATCTTCCCAGACTGTTTCGTTCTACTGTAGTTGTAGAGGTACTGGGTGACGGCTTTCTTCTGTTCTAGCAGGCGGGAGAACATGAGCAGGGTCGAGTTCCATCGAGTCGGGCTATCGCAAATGAGGCGTCTCACCAGCATGTTGTTTTTCCGCTGAATTTCCGCAAAGCGTGCCATGGCTGTGTAAGACCGCCTCAAATGCCCACAGAACTTCCTGGCCTGCTTCAGGACATTCGCTAAGCCAGGGTACTTTGCCACAAATCTTTGAACCACTAGATTCATGACATGTGCCATGCAGGGTATGTGTGTCAGCTTCCCCATATGCAAAGCGGCAAGCAGATTGCTGCCGTTGTCGCACACCACGTTGCCTATCTCCAGGTGGTGCGGGGTCAGCCACTCATCAACCTGTTTCTTAAGAGCAGCCAGGAGAGCTGCTCCAGTGTGACTCTCCGCTTTGAGACAAGACATGTCTAACACTGCGTGACACCGTCGTACCTGGCATGCAGCATAGGCCCTGTGGAGCTGGGGCTGTGTAGTTGGAGAGGAGAACTGCCACTCAGCCAAGGAGGAGGAGGACAGCGAAGAGCATGTAGCAGGAGGAGAGGAGGTGGCAGGAGGCCTGCCTGCAAGCCGTGGAGGTGTCACAATTTGGTCCGCTGCGCCCTGCTTGCCATCGTGTCAAATGCAGCGGAAGTGGTGCTAGTAGTAGCGCTGGTGGCTGAGCAAGATGAGGTGTTCTGTGTCGCTAAATACTCAACCACGTCCTGACAATCTTGGGACATGATGGGACGTGCCTTCTTCCGAGCACTGTACTGTGGGCCAGGTCCACACGAAATTACATTTACACGACCTCGCGCAGACCTGCCGGGAGGCCTTCCTCTGGCTCTGGCACTACCTCTTCCTCTACCTGTTTTGTCCATATCGGGTATGCACGGAGTGGTATATCACACTGCGTGCACTCACGTAGGTAGGTGGGTTCACTTAACTGCACAGGTATGCGCACTGATGCGGTCGGTTCACTGAACAGAACAGGTATGCAGTGGCAGGTTCAATGAACAGTACAGGTATACAGTGGCGGGTTCACTGAACTCAACAGGTATGCAGTGGCGGGTTCACTGAACAGGTATACAGTGGCGGGTTCACTGAACAGAACAGGTATACAGTGGCGGGTTCACAGAACAGGTATGCAGTGGCAGGTTCACTGAACACAACAGGTATGCAGTGGCGGGTTCACTAAACAGGTATACAGTGGCGGGTCCACTGAACAGAACAGGTATGCAGTGGCGGGTTCACTGAACAGCACAGGTATACAGTGGCGGGTTCACAGAACAGGTATGCAGTGGCAGGTTCACTGAACACAACAGGTATGCAGTGGCGGGTTCACTAAACAGGTATACAGTGGCGGGTCCACTGAACAGAACAGGTATGCAGTGGCGGGTTCACTGAACAGAACAGGTATACAGTGGCGGGTTCACAGAACAGGTATGCAGTGGCAGGTTCACTGAACACAACAGGTATGCAGTGGCGGGTTCACTAAACAGGTATACAGTGGCGGGTCCACTGAACAGAACAGGTATGCAGTGGCGGGTTCACTGAACACAACAGGTATGCAGTGGTGGGTTCACTGAACAGGTATGCAGTGGTGGGTTCACAAAACAGGTATGCAGTGGCGGGTTCACAGAACAGGTATGCAGTGGCAGGTTCACTGAACACAACAGGTATGCAGTGGCGGGTTCACTAAACAGGTATACAGTGGCGGGTCCACTGAACAGAACAGGTATGCAGTGGCGGGTTCACTGAACACAACAGGTATGCAGTGGTGGGTTCACTGAACAGGTATGCAGTGGTGGGTTCACAGAACAGGTATGCAGTGGTGGGTTCACTGAACAGAACAGGTATGCAGTGGCGGGTTCACTGAACAGTACAGGTATACAGTAGCGAGTTCACTGAACACAACAGGTATGCAGTGGCGGGTTCACTGAACAGGTATGCAGTGGCGGGTTCACTAAACAGGTATACAGTGGCGGGTCCACTGAACAGAACAGGTATGCAGTGGCGGGTTCACTGAACACAACAGGTATGCAGTGGTGGGTTCACTGAACAGGTATGCAGTGGTGGGTTCACAGAACAGGTATGCAGTGGCGGGTTCACTGAACAGAACAGGTATGCAGTGGCGGGTTCACTGAACAGTACAGGTATACAGTGGCGGGTTCACTGAACAGTACAGGTATACAGTGGCGGGTTCACTGAACACAACAGGTATGCAGTGGCGGGTTCACTGAACAGGTATGCAGTGGCGGGTTCACTAAACAGGTATGCAGTGGCGGGTCCACTGAACAGAACAGGTATGCAGTGGTGGGTTCACAGAACAGGTATGCAGTGGTGGGTTCACAGAACAGGTATGCAGTGGTGGGTTCACAGAACAGGTATGCAGTGGTGGGTTCACTGAACAGGTATGCAGTGGTGGGTTCACAGAACAGGTATGCAGTGGCGGGTTCACTGAACAGAACAGGTATGCAGTGGCGGGTTCACTGAACAGTACAGGTATACAGTGGCGGGTTCACTGAACAGTACAGGTATACAGTGGCGGGTTCACTGAACACAACAGGTATGCAGTGGCGGGTTCACTGAACAGGTATGCAGTGGTGGGTTCACTAAACAGGTATGCAGTGGCAGGTCCACTGAACAGAACAGGTATGCAGTGGTGGGTTCACAGAACAGGTATGCAGTGGTGGGTTCACAGAACAGGTATGCAGTGGTGGGTTCACAGAACAGGTATGCAGTGGTGGGTTCACAGCACAGGTATGCAGTGGTGGGTTCACTGAACAGGTATGCAGTGGTGGGTTCACAGCACAGGTATGCAGTGGTGGTTTCACTGAACAGGTATGCAGTGGTGGGTTCACAGCACAGGTATGCAGTGGTGGGTTCACAGCACAGGTATGCAGTGGTGGGTTCACAGCACAGGTATGCAGTGGTGGGTTCACAGAACAGGTATGCAGTGGTGGGTTCACAGAACAGGTATGCAGTGGTGGGTTCACTGAACAGGTATGCAGTGGTGGGTTCACAGCTCAGGTATGCAGTGGTAGGTTCACTGAACAGGTATGCAGTGGTGGGTTCACAGCACAGGTATGCAGTGGTGGGTTCACAGCACAGGTATGCAGTGGTGGGTTCACAGCACAGGTATGCAGTGGTGGGTTCACAGAACAGGTATGCAGTGGTGGGTTCACAGCACAGGTATGCAGTGGTGGGTTCACAGCACAGGTAATGCAGTGGTGGGTTCACAGAACAGGTATGCAGCCAGACAGGAACAAGTTAAGCCTAACTAATCTTTCCCTGAGAGACAGTCTGCAGCAGCTCGCCCTACTCCTACTAACGCAGGCACACGAGTGGCCGTAATGGCCGCCGCTGCCTGCCTTATATAAGGGGGGGTGGGGCTTCAGGGGCTAGTGTAGCCTATTTGGCTACACTGGGCCTGCTGACTGTGATGTAGAGGGTCAAAGTTGACCCTCATAGTGCATTGTGGGGCGAAACGAACTTCCGGAAACGTTCGCCTGCGGGAGGCGAACGCGAACCACCTAAGTTCGCATGGAACCGTTCGCCGGCGAACCGTTCGGCCCATCTCTACCAGTGGGTGCCCTTTGTTTGTCTGCTGGACAGGGCACTTGGCAATTTGATGGATTTGGGAGAGGAGGCCCAGCACCAGCTGGAACAGCAGCCGCCTGCGCAGTCCACTGCTGTGCAGGAATTTGAATCCCTGGAGGAGGATGAGGAGGAGTTGGAGGTGCTGGACATCGCTGCTGAGGGGGAACAGCGGAGCGCAGCAGCAGTGGTGCGAGGGTGGAGAGAGGAAGAAGAGGCACAGGAGCCAGAGGAGGACGCTGACCCTGATGTCTCCGTGTCACGGACCACCCTGTTCCCCATGGCAGCGCACATGCTGCGTTGCCTGCGCACAGACCCCAGGGTGAAGCGAAGGAAGACGCCTGCATCAGCATGATCCTGGATCCATGGCTGAGGGGGAAGTGGGCTCAGTTTCTGCCTGCTACAGGACGTGAGCAGCGCACAAGCGAGTTGCAGCAGCTCCTTGTTCGGCGACTAGAGGAAGCCTTCCCCCAGGCTTCCACCCCCTCTGTCCCTGTCCAGCCAGCACAGCAGCCGGTGCCTGCGGCCAGCAGCAGCAGCGTCAGGCACCCAGGAGACCTGCTGTCAGTGACGCAGGCGCTCTACATGACGGTAGAGCAGTCGAGAGAGGAGGTGCGTGCAGCAGCCACCTCCTCTGAAAGCCACAGCCAGCGCATGACCCAGATGGTGGCTGAGTACATGGAGTCCTTCAGTGGGCTTGACACCAGCAGCGTGGACCCCATAGAATACTGGGTGGAGCGGTAGCACATCTGGAGTGAGCTGGCACAGTACTCCCTGGAAGTCCTGTCTTGCCCCCCTTCCAGCGTGCTGTCCGAGAGGTACTTCAGTGTGGCTGGTGGCGTGGTCACCGAGAAGCGCTCTCGTCTGTCCACAGAGGGAGTGGACAGACTGACATTTTTGAAGATCAACCAGGCCTGGATTGAAGGCACGTTCCTGGCACCTATTGCGAGAGAAGGACATGAGGTGCCTGGGAATAATTCTTTGACAACATAAACCTTCATTCCCGGGGTCCTGATAATTTGACCTGGTGTTTCTTCACTTGCTGTGGTAGTAACGCTAGCTACCATGGCCCGTGACATGCCTGCTGCTGCCACACGTCACTCCTCTTCCTGCTGCTGTTGCTGATGTATTTATATATTTGTGAATTTACTGATTTATTTATGAATTTATTTATTTGTGTATTTATTTATTTATTGTATTTATACAGCGCCAACATATTACGAAGCGCTGATTTTCATCCTCCTGCTGTTCACCACACAATGTATGCCTGCTGCTGCCACACGTCACTCCTCTTCCTGCTGCTGTAGTTATCCTGCTGTCTGTGCTCCTACCGCCAGGGTCCACAGAATACATTGCCTGCTGCCATTCGCCACTCCTCCTGCTGCTGCTGCTATAGTTATCCTCCTGCCTGTCTGTGTTCCCACCGCCAGGGTCCACAGAATTATGCGCTGCTGCCATGCGCCACCACTAGCTATTACGCCATTACAATAGCTATACTGTTGTATAAAAAAAAGAAATTCTTAGGTGTCTGGGTTGAAAACTGTGCTGTCCCAGTTGTGCATTGGGCACAATGTGGGCTGCACGACTGCTGTCCGGAACCTCCTCCTGCTCTTTGCTGTTTATTTTCAGCCATGGTTCCAATGCTAGGTACCATTGACCTTGTGACATTGCCTGCTGCCATACGTCACTACTCCTTCTCCTCCTCCTCCTCCTGCTGCTGCTGCTATAGTTATCCTCCTGCCTGTCTGTGTTCCCACCGCCAGGGTCCACAGAATTATGTGCTGCTGCCATGCGCCACTAGCTATTACGCCACTACAATAGCTATGCTGGTGTTGAAGATAACATTTTACAACAGTACAGTTCTGTAATGGAAAAAACAAAGAATGTTGGTGGTGGACGGTGAAGAAGAAGAAGAATAACCATGTGAAGAAGAAGAAGAAGAAGAACCAGGTGAAGAAGAAGAACCAGGTGACGAAGAAAAGAACCAGGTGAAGAAGAAAAGAACCAGGTGAAGAAGAACCAGCTGATGTTGACGAAGAATAAGAAGATGAAGAAGAACCAGGTGAACAAGAAGAAGAGAAGAACCAGGTGAAGAATAAGAAGAGAAGAACCAGGTGAAGAAGAAGAAGAGAAGAACCAGGTGAAGAAGAAGAAGAAGAAGAGAAGAACCAGGTGAAGAAGAAGAGAAGAACTAGGTGAAGAAGAAGAAAAGAACCAGGTGAAGATGAAGAAGAGAAGAACCAGGTGAAGATGAAAAAGATAAGAACCAGGTGAAAAAGAAGAAGAAGAGAAGAACCAGGTGAAGAAGAAGACGAGAAGAACAAGGTGAAGGAGAACCAGATGATGATGATGAAGAAGGAGAATAAGAAGACGAAGAAGAACCAGGTGAAGAAGAAGATGAAAAAACAATTGAAGATGAACCAGGTGAAGAAAAAGAACTTAAAGAACCAGATGTCAGTGAAGAAGAACATGATGAAGATGATAGTAATGAATGATTGATGACGAGAAACAAAAAGAGGGTAAAACAGAAAAAGAAGATGGTGAAGAAAAAGATGGAGAGAAAAAAAAGAAGACGGTGACGATGAATAAACAAGAAATGCTGAAAAAAAAGTTTTCCATCACATTTTTTTTTATATTAGACCTATTTACATGTGATTTCCCTTTAAAAAAAAAAAAAAAAAACATCCGAATTCGCAAACACAAATTTTTCCCGAATTTTTTTATGCAACCCGAACCGTATTCGAATCCGAACCGAATTCAGCGATCGCATCCGAATCCAAATTTTCCGGGGGCCCGAATTTGAATGTACCCGAATCAAATTTTGGTACATTCGAGCAACCCTGGTGGACACAGTATAATTGCTAGAGAACAAAGGTGCCAGCACAATAAAAATTAATAAAATACAAAAAACAGAGGGTGCTGCCTGAACACTTGAATATGTAAAGTTACTGTATACTTTTGTCCCCAGCTGCAACCTACTCGGATGGGGTTGACCCCCATTCCCCACCAAACACAAAAAGGATAGGTATTGAAATATCTTGAGAGGTGCGCTGGACAAATACATTTCCACTATAGGAGGTTAAAAGATTTTGCTGTAGTTTATTTTCGTATATCAATATATTTTTTAGAAACACACATCTATTAAATGTACGTGGACAGACACACCTATTGGTGTTCAGCACATCCACACCACCAAACCTGTTTGTAGGTAACACTCAATGCATCCACACTACCACACTAGGCGTACTGGTTCCCTTTTAAAAAATGTTCAAATTGATAGGATCAAAAAATATTTATATATAAAAAATATTGTAACGATTGTGGAACTTTCTCCGTGATCAGCGCACAACGCGTGCGCTGACACGGCGGAAATCCTCCACAAGCGTGTAATTGCAGGCACCCAGCAAAAGGTGCTACGCACCTGTAGAGGGAAATTCCTGTCGGCAGATGGCGCTGGGGAGAGCAGAGGAACCAATCCTCTGTACCTCCACAAATGCCAGACAGGAATTGTACGAAGCGCAGAACGGAATCGCAAGAGAGGCGATTGCGAATGAGAACGAGCAAAAGGACAGGTTGTATGTGTGTGCGCCAATCCAGTCGCCACCCCGCGACCGCGCACACACAACAGCAGATATGAAATAGGAACGCGATCGCCAGAGGTGCAATCGCCAGACGTGACACAAGGCAGATCAGGACAGAATACGAGGGTAGCAAAGGCACAGTAAATAATACAATGAGAAGATGCGGAAAACAACAAACGCTAGCTAACCGCGAACACCGCACTCATTCGCAACAGTGCACGCGGTTATGCGCGGTCTCCACGTGATAAGCACAATAGAGACAAGCACGCCTAACAAACCATCGACAGACAAACATGAAACAGAGGACGCGAACGCTTGCTTAACGGTTACCTCACCGAGCCTCCAGCAAGCGGTCGTAGCAGATAAGATAGACACACGAAAACAGGGACAAGCGAGAGATAGGATCCACAGCACTAGCGAAAAGTGGCTAGCGCGATCCAGGTACAGAGTAGCAGAACAGAAGGATCCCCAGCGCTAGCGAAAAGTAGCTAGCGCGATCCCAGGAGACAGAACAGAAGGATCCCCAGCGCTAGCGAAAAGTAGCTAGCGCGATCCCAGGAGACAGAACAGAAGGATCCCCAGCGCTAGCAAAAAGTAGCTAGTGCGATCCCAGGAGACAGAACAGAAGAGATAGCTGGTAGCAACCGCTGCACCAGCTATACTCCAAGAACAGAGATCAGAACCATTTCCTGTCAACCACCATAGGGACAGGACAATGGCAACAGGCAAGACAAGACAGAACAGGCAATACAGATAATACAATCCTAACTGCACTAGGGAAATCTGCCTAGCCAGGGGCGGCGCCAGGGGGGTGCTTGGGGGTGCTCGAGCACCCCCTAGAATTGTCCAAGCACCCCCAAAGCACCCCCTGGAGTGAACTGACCTCAGGCGTCTAAAAGACGCCAAGTCAGTTCACACAGCGGCAGCACGGAGCAGCAGGCAGGGCTACGGTAAGATGGCTGCCCGGAGCCCTGTTCTGCAGACTTCGAGTCTGCAGTGCATGGCTTCGGGCGGCCATTTTCCCGTAGCCCTGCTCTCTGCATGCAGGCAGGAAGTCTCGTCGTGACGTCGGGAAGGAAGAGGATCGTGGGCGCGCGGGCGCTGCGCGCCACAATGAGGTCGGGACTCGGGACAGGAGGTCGGGAAAGAAGGTCTTCTGGCTGTAGGTGAGTAAATGGGTTTTTCTTTTCTTTTTCAGGTGATGCTGATTGTGCATATTGGGGTCATATCTGCTACGGATTGTGCATATTGGGGTCATATCTGCTACGGATTGTGCATATTGGGGTCATATCTGCTACGGATTGTGCATATTGAGGTCATATCTGCTACGGATTGTGCATATTGGGGTCATTTCTGCTACCGATTGTGCATATTGGGGTCATTTCTGCTACCGATTGTGCATATTGGGGTCATTTCTGCTACCGATTGTGCATATTGGGGTCATTTCTGCTACCGATTGTGCATATTGGGGTCATATCTGCTACCGATCTGCATATTGGGGTCATATCTGCTACCGATTGTGCACATTGGGGTCATATCTGCTACCGATTGTGCATATTGGGGTCATATCTGCTACCGATTGTGCATATTGGGGTCATTTCTGCTACGGATTGTGCATATTGGGGTCATTTCTGCTACGGATTGTGCATATTGGGGTCATATCTGCTACCGATTGTGCATATTGGGGTCATATCTGCTACCGATTGTGCATATTGGGGTCATATCTGCTACGGATTGTGCATATTGGGGCCATATCTGCTACCGATTGTGCATATTGGGACCATATCTGCTACCGATTGTGCATATTGGGACCATATCTGCCACCGATTGTGCATATTGGGACCATATCTGCCACCGATTGTGCATATTGGGACCATATCTGCCACCGATTGTGCATATTGGGACCATATCTGCCACCGATTGTGCATATTGGGACCATATCTGCCACCGATTGTGCATATTGGGACCATATCTGCTACCGATTGTGCATATTGGGACCATATCTGCTACCGATTGTGCATATTGGGACCATATCTGATAACGATTGTGCATATTGGGGCCATATCTGATAACGATTGTGCATATTGGGGCCATATCTGATAACGATTGTGCATATTGGGGTCATATCTGATAACGATTGTGCATATTGGGGTCATATCTGCTACCGATTGTGCATATTGGGGTCATATCTGCTACCGATTGTGCATATTGGGGTCATATCTGCTACTGATTGTGCATATTGGGGCCATATCTGATAACGATTGTGCATATTGGGGCCATATCTGATAACGATTGTGCATATTGGGGCCATATCTGATAACGATTGTGCATATTGGGGCCATATCTGATAACGATTGTGCATATTGGGGTCATATCTGCTACCGATTGTGCATATTGGAGCCATATCTGATAACGATTGTGCATATTGGGGTCATTGGACGTGTTTTTTGTTAAAATCTGCTCACATTACGTGTATTTTCTTGAGAAAACCTGCACAATTATGTGAATTTTCTGGGAAAAGGGTCACCAAAACTTGGGCCCTCTGTCTTTGCATTGCACTTTTAAAGGGAACCCGAGGTGAGAATAATATTGAGGCTGCCATATTTATCTCCCTTTAAGCAATACCAGTTGCCTGGCTGCCGTGCTGGTCCTCTGCCTCTTATTCTTTCAACCATAGACCCTGAACAAGCATGCAGCAGGTCAGGGGTTTCTGACAATATTGTCAGAACTGACAAGATTAGCTGCATGGCTTGTTTCTGGTGTAATTCAGTTCACTACTACAGCCAAATAGATCAGCAGGGCTGCCAGGCAACTAGTATTGTTTAAAAGGAAATAAATATGGCAGCCACCATATCACTCTCACCCTGGGTTCACTTTAAATTACAGTTAGCCCCGCCCTCATCCGGTCATGACCACGCCCATTTTTTCGCCGCGGCACGCTTCGCGCGCCGCAGGTTGTAGCCACACCCATTTTTTGCCGCGGCGCGCGAAAGCTCCCCCGGAAATTGGTCCAGCACCTGCATAGCACCCCCTAAAAAAATTTCCTGGAGCCGCCACTGTGCCTAGCGCAGATTCAGGAATTACTCTAAGCTGATGTTCAAACAGAGAGCAAGGCTGACACCCCACCAGGAGTGTTACATAGGACGAAATCCTTATGAACAGCGAAGCATTGTGGGAAAGACATAGTACTTATAGTACACGCCTCCAATGAATGTGGCCAGGCAATTTGCATGACAACGTATGCAAATTCCTCTGCAAGCACAAGCTGCAAAACTGACAGAAGCTCTTCTTTCCAGAGTCCTGCAGCATGCAAATCAAAACAATGGTCAAAAAGCTGCCTGCCTGCACAGGCAGCTAAGCAAATCATCACAAATATATAAAACAAAATTACATGCATACACACATATATATATTTGTGCATACATATATATGAATCTTAAAATTGAGGATCAAAAAGGATGGGGCTATAGTGCTTATACGGGGAGTTATATAATTGTCCCAATTTCCGATAGTTGTAAGCAAGGGTCCAATCTCTGTTGCAAGTATTCACCCCAATTGTCCCAATTCCTATAACACTGTACTCCTTCGCATAGAGTCTATATCAGCAATCCAGCAGCGTCTAAAGACCCTTAGGTCATGTATCTCACCTCCTGTAGGGTTTTCTCAGTGAGTGATTGTAATGCTCCAATTCCACATGAGCTGACAAGTGAATCATCCAGCTCAGAGGGTCAGTCCGTACAGACACATACCAAAATCAGCAGCGTAGAATCCTCTCTCACCGCCGCATCTCACTCCAAGACAGACTTACGGTTTCTCCGCTCCTCCGTGATGACGTCACTTTCTGTGGTGCGTCTCACCTACACTGCCCGAATTATTTCCCTGCGTTCCACCTGGTAGACGCTATGCTGTGCGTTCCCCTCAGGCGGATAGACAAGCAGAAATACGCTGGGTTGTAGATAGAATGGGGCGCCCCTTCAGCTCTACTGCAGTGTGGAGTTGATTAACATGTTTCAACGGTAACGACCGCCTTCATCAGAATCTGAGGAGCCATTAAACCAGTTGTCTTTTTATACCAGCTGACATCCAAATAATCACTCCTCCCCCTCAACTCAGTTAAAGGGGCAGTTTTGCTGGTACTCAGAACTTAAAAGACATGCAGCTATATTTAAAATAATTATAATAATATAATATAAAATATGTCTCGGGGGTGGGGTCAACCACGTCCAACCTGTCTAGGTATGTGGATACTTTTCTCCAAAAATATGTCAGATCTACCCCCGCTTTCTTGGAAGATACTAGACATGTTTTAAATATTATAGAGGGGATTGGTTGGAAGAAAGGGTGGCTACTTGCCACCCTTGATGTAGCATCTCTTTATACTGCAATACAACATGAAGATGGCCTAACAGCCATCGATCATTATTTGGGGTTGGACCCTATTATGAAAAGTGAACAGAGAAAATTCATTTTACAATCAATTGAATTCATTTTGAAACACAATCACTTTAGATATGGAGATGAGCATTTCCTCCAGACGAGCGGGACGGCTATGGGGACCAGGTTCGCTCCGGGGTATGCTAACCTCTTTATGGCCCATTGGGAACACATGCATGTATATGGACCGGAGGGCCCCGGCGCGGACCTGGTCCTCTGGAAACGTTTTATTGATGACGCTCTGCTCGTCTGGAGGGGTTCTGAGGATTCCTTGAGGGAGTTTGTAGATAAGCTGAATTGCAATACGGTCAATCTGAGATTCACATCAGAGATTAGTGATAAGGAAATTAGCTTTTTAGATTTGAGTATTTATATAGAGAATGACTGCTTAAAAGCAGTTGGCTGATGGTGTAATGGTTAAGGGCTCTGCCTCTGACACAGGAGACCAGGGTTCGAATCTCGGCTCTGCCTGTTCAGTAAGCCAGCACTAATTCAGTAGGAGACCTTTGGCAAGTCTCCCTTACACTGCTACTGCCAATAGAGCGCGCCCTAGTGGCTGCTGCTCTGCTCTGGCGCTTTGAGTCCGCAAGGAGAAAAGCGCAATATAAATGTTATTTGTCTTGTCTTTGTCTAAAAACACGTACATTTACCAAACCTACTGATGTCAACAGTTATATTCTAACAACTAGTTGCCATTTACTAGTGTTGGGCGAACAGTGTTCGCCACTGTTCGGGTTCTGCAGAACATCACCCTGTTCGGGTGATGTTCGGGTTCGGCCGAACACCTGATGGTGTTTGGCCAAACTGTTCGGCCATATGGCCGAACTAAGAGCGCATGGCCGAACGTTACCCGAACGTTCGGCTAGCGCTGTTAATGGGCCGAACGGGTCACGTGTAGTGTTGGGCGAACATCTAGATGTTCGGGTTCGGGCCGAACATGGCCGAACTCCGAACATAATGGAAGTCAATGGGGACCCGAACTTTCGTGCTTTGTAAAGCCTCCTTATATGCTACATACCCCAAATTTACAGGGTATGTGCACCTTGGGAGTGGGTACAAGAGGAAAAAAATTTTAGCAAAAAGAGCTTATAGTTTTTGAGAAAATCGATTTTAAAGTTTCAAAGGGAAAACTGTCTTTTAAATGCGGGAAATGTCTGTTTTCTTTGCACAGGTAACATGCTTTTTGTCGGCATGCAGTCATAAATGTAATACATATAAGAGGTTCCAGGAAAAGGGACCGGTAACGCTAACCCAGCAGCAGCACACGTGATGGAACAGGAGGAGGGTGGCGCAGGAGGAGAAGGCCACGCTTTGAGACACAACAACCCAGGCCTTGCATGAGGACAAGAAGCGTGCGGATAGCAATTTGCATTTTGTCGCCATGCAGTCATAAATGTAATACAGATGAGAGGTTCAATAAACAGGGACCGGAAACGCTAACCCATCACAGATGTTCATTGTTCATGTTACTTGGTTGGGGTCCGGGAGTGTTGCGTAGTCGTTTCCAATCCAGGATTGATTCATTTTAATTTGAGTCAGACGGTCTGCATTTTCTGTGGAGAGGCGGATACGCCGCCGATCTGTGACGATGCCTCCGGCAGCACTGAAACAGCGTTCCGACATAACGCTGGCTGCCGGGCAAGCCAGCACCTCTATTGCGTACATTGCCAGTTTGTGCCAGGTGTCTAGCTTCGATACCCAATAGTTGAAGGGTGCAGATGGATTGTTCAACACAGCTACGCCATCTGACATGTAGTCCTTGACCATCTTCTCCAGGCGATCGGTGTTGGAGGTGGATCTGCACGCTTGCTGTTCTGTGTGCTGCTGCATGGGTGTCAGAAAATTTTCCCACTCCAAGGACACTGCCGATACCATTCCCTTTTGGGCACTAGCTGCGGCTTGTGTTGTTTGCTGCCCTCCTGGTCGTCCTGGGTTTGCGGAAGTCAGTCTGTCGGCGTACAACTGGCTAGAGGAGGGGGAGGATGTCAATCTCCTCTCTAAAGTCTCCACAAGGGCCTGCTGGTATTCTTCCATTTTGACCTGTCTGGCTCTTTCTTCAAGCAGTTTTGGAACATTGTGTTTGTACCGTGGATCCAGAAGGGTATAAACCCAATTATTGGTGTTGTCCAGAATGCGCACAATGCGTGGGTCGCGTTCAATGCAGTCCTAGGCCGAAGAGGTCATAGCCTAGGGTCACAAAACCTGTTTATTTGGGCAATTTCAATGGTGGCGAGTCTGACGTACATAAATCGCAGCAATGGCCGTTAGCAACGTCTGAATCTCACGAAATGTCTCATGCAGGTAGAAGACATATTGTTAGACTTGGGCTCCAAAGATAGGTTCCCTACATCTCTGCAAACCAGAGTTACAGGGCTCCAAATTTGGTAAAATCCCCCATAGGCTTTCATTGGGCCTCCTATTTACAGTTCCAAAATCTCACATCTTTTCAAAGGGCAATTACTCAGCAGTGGCAAATTTTCTAGCATTGTAGGGACCCTTAGGGGGAACATGACTGGTGAGTTTCGGACCCCTAGGCCAAAGAGGTCATAGCCTAGGGTCACAAAAACCTGTTTATTTGGGCTATTTCAATGGTAGTGATGGTGACGTACATAAATCGCAGCAATGGCCGTTAGCAAAGTCTGAATCTCACGAAATGTCTCATGCAGGTAGAAGACATATTGTTAGACTTGGATTCCAAAGATGGGGTCCCTACATCTCTGCAAACCAGAGTTACAGGGGTCCAAAATTGGTAAAATCCCCCATAGGATTTCATTGCCTCCCTATTTCACTTTCCAAAATCTCACATCTTTTCAAAGGGCAATGGCTCAGCAGTACCAAATTTTCTAGCATTGTAGGGACCCTTAGGGGGAACATGACTGGTGAGTTTTGGGCCCCTAGGCCGAAGAGGTCATAGCCTAGGGTCACAAAAACCTGTTTATTTGGGCTATTTCAATGGTAGTGATGGTGACGTACATAAATCGCAGCAATGGCCGTTAGCAAAGGCTGAATCTCACGAAATGTCTCATGCAGGTAGAAGACATATTGTTAGACTTGGATTCCAAAGATGGGGTCCCTACATCTCTGCAAACCAGAGTTACAGGGGTCCAAAATTGGTAAAATCCCCCATAGGATTTCATTGCCTCCCTATTTCACTTTCCAAAATCTCACATCTTTTCAAAGGGCAATGGCTCAGCAGTACCAAATTTTCTAGCATTGTAGGGACCCTTAGGGGGAACATGACTGGTGAGTTTCGGGCCCCTAGGCCGAAGAGGTCATAGCCTAGGGTCACAAAAACCTGTTTATTTGGGCTATTTCAATGGTAGTGATGGTGGCGTACATAAATCTCAGCCATGGCCGTTAGCAACGTCTGAATCTCACGAAATGTCTCATGCAGGTAGAAGACATATTGTTAGACTTGGATTCCAAAGATGGGGTCCCTACATCTCTGCAAACCAGAGTTACAGGGGTCCAAAATTGGTAAAATCCCCCATAGGATTTCATTGCCTCCCTATTCCACTTTCCAAAATCTCACATCTTTTCAAAGGGCAATGGCTCAGCAGTACCAAATTTTCTAGCATTGTAGGGACCCTTAGGGGGATCATGACTGGTGAGTTTTGCCACTGCTGAGCCATTGCCCTTTGAAATGGTGTGAGATTTTGGAACGGTAAATAGGAGGCCCAATGAAAGCCTATGGGGGATTTTACCAATTTTGGACCCCTGTAACTCTGGTTTGCAGAGATGTAGGGACCCCATCTTTGGAATCCAAGTCTATCAATATGTCTTCTACCTGCATGAAACATTTCGTGAGATTCAGACGTTGCTAACGGCCATGGCTGAGATTTATGTACGCCACCATCACTACCATTGAAATAGCCCAAATAAACAGGTTTTTGTGACCCTAGGCTATGACCTCTTCGGCCTAGGGGCCCGAAACTCACCAGTCATGTTCCCCCTAAGGGTCCCTACAATGCTAGAAAATTTGGTACTGCTGAGCCATTGCCCTTTGAAAAGATGTGAGATTTTGGAAAGTGAAATAGGGAGGCAATGAAATCCTATGGGGGATTTTACCAATTTTGGACCCCTGTAACTCTGGTTTGCAGAGATGTAGGGACCCCATCTTTGGAATCCAAGTCTAACAATATGTCTTCTACCTGCATGAGACATTTCGTGAGATTCAGACGTTGCTAACGGCCATGGCTGAGATTTATGTACGCCACCATCACTACCATTGAAATAGCCCAAATAAACAGGTTTTTGTGACCCTAGGCTATGACCTTTCGGCCTAGGGGCCCGAAACTCACCAGTCATGTTCCCCCTAATGGTCCCTACAATGCTAGAAAATTTGGTACTGCTGAGTCATTGCCCTTTGAAAAGATGTGAGATTTTGGAAAGTGAAATAGGGAGGCAATAAAATCCTATGGGGGATTTTACCAATTTTGGACCCCTGTAACTCTGGTTTGCAGAGATGTAGGGACCCCATCTTTGGAATCCAAGTCTAACAATATGTCTTCTACCTGCATGAGACATTTCGTGAGATTCAGACTTTGCTAACGGCCATTGCTGCGATTTATGTACGTCACCATCACTACCATTGAAATAGCCCAAATAAACAGGTTTTTGTGACCCTAGGCTATGACCTCTTCGGCCTAGGGGCCCGAAACTCACCAGTCATGTTCCCCCTAAGGGTCCCTACAATGCTAGAAAATTTGGTACTGCTGAGCCATTGCCCTTTGAAAAGATGTGAGATTTTGGAAAGTGAAATAGGGAGGCAATGAAATCCTATGGGGGATTTTACCAATTTTGGACCCCTGTAACTCTGGTTTGCAGAGATGTAGGGACCCCATCTTTGGAATCCAAGTCTAACAATATGTCTTCTACCTGCATGAGACATTTCGTGAGATTCAGACTTTGCTAACGGCCATTGCTGCGATTTATGTACGTCACCATCACTACCATTGAAATAGCCCAAATAAACAGGTTTTTGTGACCCTAGGCTATGACCTCTTTGGCCTAGGGGCCCGAAACTCACCAGTCATGTTCCCCCTAAGGGTCCCTACAATGCTAGAAAATTTGCCACTGCTGAGTAATTGCCCTTTGAAAAGATGTGAGATTTTGGAACTGTAAATAGGAGGCCCAATGAAAGCCTATGGGGGATTTTACCAAATTTGGAGCCCTGTAACTCTGGTTTGCAGAGATGTAGGGACCCATCTTTGGAGCCCAAGTCTAACAATATGTCTTTTACCTGCATGAGACATTTCATGAGATTCAGACGTTGCTAACGGCTATTGCTGCGATTTATGTACGTCAGACTCGCCACCGTCGAAATTGCCCAAATAAACAGGTTTTGTGACCCTAGGCTATGACCTCTTCGGCCTAGGACTGCATTGAACGCGACCCACGCATTGTGCGCATTCTGGACAACACCAATTACTGGGTTTATACCCTTCTGGATTCACGGTACAAACACAATGTTCCAAAACTGCTTGAAGAAAGAGCCAGACAGGTCAAAATGGAAGAATACCAGCAGGCCCTTGTGGAGACTTTAGAGAGGAGATTGACATCCTCCCCCTCCTCTAGCCAGTTGTACGCCGACAGACTGACTTCCGCAAACCCAGGACGACCAGGAGGGCAGCAAACAACACAAGCCGCAGCTAGTGCCCAAAAGGGAATGGTATCGGCAGTGTCCTTGGAGTGGGAAAATTTTCTGACACCCATGCAGCAGCACACAGAACAGCAAGCGTGCAGATCCACCTCCAACACCGATCGCCTGGAGAAGATGGTCAAGGACTACATGTCAGATGGCGTATCTGTGTTGAACAATCCATCTGCACCCTTCAACTATTGGGTATCGAAGCTAGACACCTGGCACAAACTGGCAATGTACGCAATAGAGGTGCTGGCTTGCCCGGCAGCCAGCGTTATGTCGGAACGCTGTTTCAGTGCTGCCGGAGGCATCGTCACAGATCGGCGGCGTATCCGCCTCTCCACAGAAAATGCAGACCGTCTGACTCAAATTAAAATGAATCAATCCTGGATTGGAAACGACTACGCAACACTCCCGGACCCCAACCAAGTAACATGAACAATGAACATCTGTGATGGGTTAGCGTTTCCGGTCCCTGTTTATTGAACCTCTCATCTGTATTACATTTATGACTGCATGGCGACAAAATGCAAATTGCTATCCGCACGCTTCTTGTCCTCATGCAAGGCCTGGGTTGTTGTGTCTCAAAGCGTGGCCTTCTCCTCCTGCGCCACCCTCCTCCTGTTCCATCACGTGTGCTGCTGCTGGGTTAGCGTTACCGGTCCCTTTTCCTGGAACCTCTTATATGTATTACATTTATGACTGCATGCCGACAAAAAGCATGTTACCTGTGCAAAGAAAACAGACATTTCCCGCATTTAAAAGACAGTTTTCCCTTTGAAACTTTAAAATCGATTTTCTCAAAAACTATAAGCTCTTTTTGCTAATTTTTTTTCCTCTTGTACCCACTCCCAAGGTGCACATACCCTGTAAATTTGGGGTATGTAGCATATAAGGAGGCTTTACAAAGCACAAAAGTTCGGGTCCCCATTGACTTCCATTATGTTCGGAGTTCGGGTCGAACACCCGAACATCGCGGCCATGTTCGGCCTGGTCGGCCTGAACCCGAACATCTAGATGTTCGCCCAACACTACCATTTACCTATGTGGCTTGATAAAATTCCAAAAGGCCAATTTGTACGTATGAAACGTAACCGTACAGATGATACTCAATATCAATTAGAAGTGGACAATTTGACAGAGAGATTTAGGGATAAGGGATATAGTGAGGGGATTATAGAGGAAGCTAATGCTGGATACACACGGTGCGTTCGTGCACTCGATTTTCCCGTCGATTCCCGTCGATTCGTTTATTTCCAACATGTCCGATTTGGATTTCGATGGATCGTTAGGTCGATTCGGCATACTTTGCATGTGAATCGACCTAACGATCCATCGAAATCCAAATCGGACATGTTGGAAATAAATGAATCGACGGGAATCGACGGGAATCGACGGGAAAATCGAGTGCAGGAACGCACCGTGTGTATCCAGCATAAGAGAGAAGTAGGGAAGATGGATAGAAAAGATTTATTATGTAAAAGGGGGGACAGATACCCACAGGACCATTCCTTAAAGATGAGTCTGAGATATGGCCCACGAAGTCAAGCGATACGGAATATCATCGCCAAATATTGGCCCATTTTAAGAGAAGATAAGGTGTTAAATGGGTTTTTGCCAACCAACCCAGCTATTACCTATAGGAAATCCCAGAATGTGGGCCTAAGGGTGGCATTGGCAGCTGGTGACTATATGTATAGACCTAGGGGGGGAGATGGGGGGGGGGGCTTTGTAAGGTGTGGGAGGTGTGTCAGCTGTAGGAAGACCAATAGCTATAAGAAAATAACTGAGGTTAGGGTGGGTAAAGAAACACATAGAATTAGGGAATTGATTACATGTGACACTAAAGGTGTCATTTATTGCCTTACATGCCCCTGTGGAAAAATATATGTGGGATGTACTAAAAGACCCCTAACCAGTAGGATTGGGGAACATTTAAATAATATTGGAAGGGGATGGCAAGGATACCCACTTTCCAAACATTTTGATAGGTATCATAATCGCTGCACTAGGGATGTGGTTTATTTTGGATTAGAGGTGGTACATAGAGATATAAGGGGTGGCGACTACCTCGCCAAAATGTCGAGACAGGAGAGTAGGTGGATTTTTAATTTAGACAGTCTGGCTCCAAAAGGATTAAATGAGGAGATGGAACTGTTTGGATTCATGAAATAATTATGGAGGGTTGCATGTGTGGACGTTCTGGTTCCCTATAGGAATACTGGTTCCCTGAGGTTTTTATATTATATTATTATAATTATTTTAAATATAGCTGCATGTCTTTCAAGTTCTGAGTACCAGCAAAACTGCCCCTTTAACTGAGTTGAGGGGGAGGAGTGATTATTTGGATTTCAGCTGGTATAAAAAGACAACTGGTTTAATGGCTCCTCAGATTCTGATGAAGGCGGTCGTTACCGTTGAAACATGTTAATCAACTCCACACTGCAGTAGAGCTGAAGGGGCGCCCCATTCTATCTACAACCCAGCGTATTTCTGCTTGTCTATCCGCCTGAGGGGAACGCACAGCATAGCGTCTACCATGTGGAACGCAGGGAAATAATTCGGGCAGTGTAGGTGAGACGCACTACAGGAAGTGACGTCATCACGGAGGAGCGGAGAAACCGGAAGTCTGTCTTGGAGTGAGATGCGGCGGTGAGAGAGGATTCTACGCTGCTGATTTTGGTATGTGTCTGTACGGACTGACCCTCTGAGCTGGATGATTCACTTGTCAGCTCATGTGGAATTGGAGCATTACAATCACTCACTGAGAAAACCCTACAGGAGGTGAGATACATGACCTAAGGGTCTTTAGACGCTGCTGGATTGCTGATATAGACTCTATGCGAAGGAGTACAGTGTTATAGGAATTGGGACAATTTGGGTGAATACTTGCAACAGAGATTGGACCCTTGCTTACAACTATCGGAAATTGGGACAATTATATAACTCCCCGTATAAGCACTATAGCCCCATCCTTTTTGATCCTCAATTTTAAGATTCATATATATGTACGCACACATATATATATGTGTGTATGCATGTAATTTTGTTTTATATATTTTTTATATATAAATATTTTTTGATCCTATCAATTTGAACATTTTTTAAAAGGGAACCAGTACGCCTAGTGTGGTGGATGCATTGAGTGTTACCTACAAACAGGTTTGGTGGTGTGGATGTGCTGAACACCAATAGGTGTGTCTGTCCACGTACATTTAATAGATGTGTGTTTCTAAAAAATATATTGATATACGAAAATAAACTACAGCAAAATCTTTTAACCTCCTATAGTGGAAATTTATTTGTCCAGCGCACCTCTCAAGATATTTCAAAAATTAATAAAAGTTTTAAAATTTTCTGGAAGACAGTGGTGGACTTACCTCCAGAAAGCAGACTCGATAAACTGTCTGAATTAAATAAATAAATGTATTATTAGTAGCCTTGGAGAACTCATGGAGAAGCACAAGATCAGTTTGATCAGCTGATAGATTGTAAGCCTCTGATTTGCTGGTCATGATCATGTGTTGAACCAGGAAGTCATCTCAGCAAATCAGAGGCTTACAAATCTATCAGCTGATTAAACTGATCATGTGCTTCTCCATGAGTTTTCCAAGGCTGGGCCATCTCTAATTATTAGTACCCCAAAAGATGCAACACGTTTTGGAGGCACAGCCTGCTTCATCAGGCAATAAGATGGGTGACAAACTGTGGACAAAGACAAAAAACATTGATATAGCGAGCCACATGAAATGAAATAAATAGTAGTATCTTGCAAATTGCATGCAACGCTTATCTGTATATCTATCAGTATATTAGTACATAAAAACAGTATATATGGTTGCACATTTTAAAAGAAGGTTGGCAGGCCTCCGTGGTAGATAATCAACCGTACGTCAGTGTATCTTGTAGCTTGTGGTTAAAAACAGTTTTGTACAAGAGGCAAGAAAGTGTCAAGTGCTATCTATTATAAGATAGTGCAGTGCAAACCTTGCTTATAATAAAGTGCCGTAGTGCAGCAGAATATATTAAATGTCTGGAAGGATTGCTGATAGTAAAGTGTGGCAGGACAAGACCGTAGTGCAGCAGACCATATTACATGTCTAGAAACATAACTGATAGTAAGGTGCGGCAGAACAAAGTAAACATAAGCAAAAGGATTATTATAAAAGGGTATAGTGAAAAATACGGTAACCAGGGACTGAGAAATGTACATATAGAAGTAAATAACCAATATGTATGGTAAAAGCAGTGATGATGAGACATTGCCAGTCTATTAAGATGATATGCAACATGTATAATGTACGCTGTATAATGCGATAGTGATAGGTGATAGCATGAAAGGATGGGGTAGGAAAATGCATGAGTAAATAAAAATAATGATAATCTTACCAGTAGCTCGTCAGTAGCACGAATAGCGCCTCTGTAATGGAGTGAGGACGCTAGGTGCTTTAAACGTGATGCCTGTGAAGTGTCTGCCAATGGGAGGAAGCAGAGCGTGTAGAGTGGGCGGAGCGGAGATGCGTAGGAGAGGGTAAAAGGCCAATCGGCATCTGCCGGGTGTAAAATGGCCGCGCACGGCGCACCGTTATATAAACTAAGCGCTGAAATAAAGCGCATCTGTTATGAAAGAGATCTGGCACAGGCACTGTGGGTGCTGCCTGGTATGAGGAGTGGTATGGATAGAGTGATACTTGCGCATGTGCTGAATGGCTGACTGTTTCAGGAGTGGCCATGTTTCTTAAGGGCATGTGCCTATGTTCAGTAAGCGGGGAAATTAGGGAATATAGAGATGGATTGTGAAAGTTTGAAAAACAGATTAGGACTGAAAGGTATAGTGTATATGAGAATTAAAAACCAAAAGAAAAATTCTCATAAAATAATCATATTAAAAATGAAAGGTACCATACTGGTGTATTGGAAATGAAATGGTAGTGTTCTGCTGCCATTATGTGGTTAATATAGATATAGCGTCTAGTACAAAGAATAGGAAGAAACATATACCACAGTTGTAGCATCTTACACAGGGAATACGGGGAAATAAAAAGACTAAGTGTTACATCAGTTGTTATAGAACATGGTCATATCCATAGATAAACAAACAGACATAGTAAACATGATTTTTTTGTGCAAATGCCCACTTTTGTTCTCATTAACGTTTTGAAATTAATACTTCTTATCAAAATATCAAAAACTTGTATGTGTTAATTTTTGTTAAAGTAGTTCTATGTACGAGAGGTGTTCAGGTTGTGGGCTCTAATCACACATTGAGGTAATTAACAAAAATAAAAACCTACAAAATTGTATGCAACACATATAATAATAATAATAATAAAATGAAGAAGATAATCGGTATATTCATTAAAAGGTATGATAAAAAAGAATTAATAAAAAGAGCGGCAAAGTAAAAATAACGGCTAAATATGGTAATGGGTTAGTGAATTTTTTTAAGTTGCTCGTTCAGTCCCTCAGGAGTCAGGAACGAGGGTTTTCAGATTTTGTATCCAATACATTTCGGTTTTCCTGAGATGATCAAGGGCATCTGGCAAGTGAGCACGTACTGAGTCAATTAGTCTGATACGAAAAAGATTAGGATTATTGTCGTGACTATCCATCTCTATATTCCCTAATTTACCCGCTTACTGAACACAGGCACATGCCCTTAAGAAACATGGCCACTCGTTCAGCACATGTGCAAGTATCACTCTATCCATACCGCCCCTCACACCAGGCAGCGCCCACAGCGCCTGCGCCGGATCTCTCATAAGAGATGGACCTTTTTGGCGCATAGTTTACACAACGGGTGCACCATTTTCTGCGCATGTGCGGCCATTTTACACCCTGCAGATGCCGTTTTTCCTCTCCTGTGTATCTCCTCTCCGCCCACTCCACCCGCTCTGCTTCCTCCCATTGGCAGACACTTCACAGACACCACGTTTAAAGCCAGGGTCGGACTGGGCCACAGTAGTACCGTTTTTTCCCTCGGTGGGCCCCGCCTCCAGGTCTCTGGTGGGCCCCCCCTCCCTCCTTGTCTGACAGAGCTCCAATTGCTGCCTGCAGCACAAAAATTCTCTTCTCAGTGCTGTAATCACTCATGCTGAGAGTAGTGGCTTAGCTAAGGAGCTGTAGGCCTCGATGCAAATTTTACAATGGGGCCCCCCAAGCACTCTATACATAACAATTGATACAACGCACCAAAACCTGCCAATGGCAACTACAGTGTCAGAGGTGCAAGAAGGGGATGGGAAATAGCTTGTTAATGATTACCACTGTTCAAAGTATCTATAGAAGTGATTATTATGAGCACAGGACCAATAGAGAGGTAATACTGTAGTTGAGGGAGGGCCCTTTGGGGCCCCTTTGGCCCAAGGGCCCCGATGTGGTCGCAACCTTTGCAACCTCTGTGGTCGCAACCTCTGCAAAGTAGGACATTACTTTATATTAAAGGAGGGGACTCTATGCAAAGTTTTGCTTGGCAGCAGTGTCTCTGAATTACAATGCTGCTAAGATCATGTACATTTGGCCCTGTAAATAATACATCATGACGACGCCCACCTTCCAGTGCATGGTCATGCCCTTTTTTACCACAACCATGGGATGTGTGGGCCCCAGGTTGAAATTTCTTTGGTGGGTCCCCAGTGTCCCAGTCTGACCCTGTTTAAAGCCCTTCATTACAGAGGTGCTATTCATGCTACTGATGAGCTACTGTTAAGATTATCATTAATTTTATTTACTCATGCATTTTTCTACCCCATCCTTTCATGCTATCACCTATCACTATCGCATTATACAGCGTACATTATACAGCATGCCATACATGTTGCATATCATCTTAATAGACTGGCAATGTCTCCTCATCACTGCTTTTACCATCCATATTGGTTATTTATTTCTAAATGTAAATTTCTCAGTCCCTGGTTATTTTTCACTATACCCTATTATAGTAATCTGTTTGCTTATGTTTACTTTGTTCTGCAGCACCTTACTATCAATTATGTTTCTAGACATGTAATATAGTCTGCTGCTGTAAGGCTTGGTGGTGTATTCTCCACAGTCAGCATGCAACGCATGAGCTGGCGTGGAGGAGGTACACACACCAGCACAAGGAAACAGGCTATCCCTAGTATAGTGGAGGGGAGGACTGACTCCAATAGGAGATTGTGGCGCACAGAGCCGGTGCAGATCTGACAGCCACAAACAATGCTTTCGTTATAACGTCTCAGCGCAAAGTAGCGCTGAGCGCATAAACCAGAACTGAGGAGATCAGGACAGGTAGACAGAATGAACGCTTGCTAGCTAGCGGCTACTTAGCGACAGCAAGCGTCCAAAACAAGACAGACTGGAATAAGCCAGCCAATGCGATTGCAGCGATGGCGTGCCTCACAAAGACAGGACAGGATAGTCAGGAAATAGCAGGATCAAGATAGATGAACGTAACACAGACAAATATACAATAAGTATGTTTTCCTAGCGTATTACAATTACAGCTATCAATGAAACTATTTGTAACGTCTGACTAACATATGTATATATCGGCAATGAACCGATATATGACATAAGCAGGAACGCTGACTAGGACTGGAGTAATACAGGGAACAGGACTCAGAAGGATTCGCTATCTCTTCGCAGAGATGAACGCAATCCACAAACGGTAACAGAACAGGATTCAGAAGGATTCGTTATCTCTTCGCAGAGATAAACGCAATCCACAAACAGTAACAGAACAGGATTCAGAAGGATTCGTTATCTCTTCGCAGAGATGAACGCAATCCATAAACGGTAACAGGACAGGATTCAGAAGGATTCGTTATCTCCTCGCAGAGATGAACGCAATCCACGAACAGGACCAGGAGCAGGATACTAGCTCAGCACGGGTGCTCACGATACGCGCAAACTACCAAAACGTGCTGGAAAGCACAGGATATAAACAGTTCGTGTACGTATACATCAGCGACACTGATGTATCAACGTAACACGAATACAAGGAAAATAATAAACGTGCTGGTATGCATATATATGGGCAATGAACCAATATATGATGCAAAACCAGCAAAGTATCTTTTAGAAACACGATCGGGGGCTGAAGCGACAGCAAGACAGGCTTAAACTGAAGCTATGAAAACCCGAGGAGTCCTGCAGGAAGCAGATCTTTATACTGAGGTCATCCAATGGGAGCAGACATGCAGATTCCCACACAGGTGAATGATAATCAGTCACAAGCTGACAGCAGGGAAAGGCAGACAAAGCTATACAGCTTGCATGGAAAGAGATCAGAACTGCCTGAGCTGCAGCACTACTACTTCCAGCAACACCTGCTGCAGCAGCGATCATTACAGCTGCACTACGGTCTTGTCCTGCCACACTTTACTATCAGCAATCCTTCCAGACGTTTAATATGTTCTGCTGCACTACGGCACTTTATTATAAGCAAGGTTTGCACTGCTCTTATAATAGATAGCACTTGACAATTTCTTGCCTCTTGCACAAAACTGTTTTTAACCACAAGCTACCAGATACACTGACACAGTGGTGCTCGGATACCATTTTTCACTATCTGGAACTAATTAGAGTCCAGATACCCAGATATCCGATCCGGGTTGGATATACGAGTTCAAAATTTTCCAATCCGGATCCGAATCGGATATCCGACCCCAGTACCCGGGATGTCCGGTCGGATTCGGATATCTGGATAGAAAAAATTTAAGTGCCCTTTAAATTGCTTTTTAAGGGTAAATGAGGCATGTAGCATCATTATTTTGCAAAGGGGAACACTAATTGATGATGTGGGGACTTAAAATCCCCCCCCCCCCCCCAAAAAAAAAATGGCTGTCAATTAACATCAGGCCTCGGTTCCAGACAGAAGTGCAGCCCACATTGGGCTTGATTTACTAAGAGGTGCTAACCTACTTAGCACGTCTAAAGTCTTAAGGCGCGCTAACCAGGGTGCTAAGTAGGTTAGCACCAGTTTTCTCAATCAGATCGTGCGCTAAGTACCGCGCGCATAGGCTTTAGTGGGCACTTCGCGCGGTACTTTGCGTACGATCACTACTTCTCACATTTCAACTGAGTTTAGACGTGCTAAAGGCCAGTGCTAAAGTTAGCACCGTTTTGTAAATCAAGCCCATTGGGCTTGATTCACAAAGCGGTGCTAACCTACTTAGCACGTCTAAAGTCTTTAGAGGCGCTAACCAGGGTGCTAAGTAGGTTAGCACCGGATTTCTCAATCAGATCGTGCGCTAACTTTGCGCGCGTAAAGTTTTACGCGCGCTAAGTCCCATAGGCTTTAATGGGCACTTCGCGCGGTGCGCCCTGCGCTCTGTGCAGTACGCGCGTAAAGTTTTACGCGCATAAAGTTTTGCGCGCGTAAAGTTTTATGCGCGAAAAGTTTGTTTAGACGTGCTAAGGGGGTTTTCACAGGCGTGCTAACAGTTAGCACCGCTTTGTGAATCAAGCCCATTGTGTCCAAAGTGCAAAGTACCACGTGCAAAGTGCCATGTGCAAAGTGCCACGTGCAAACACGTGCCAAGTGCAAAGTGCCATGTGCAAAGTGCGAAGTTCCATGTGCAAACATGTGCAAAGTGCCACATGCAAAGTGCGAAGTGCTACGTGCAAACATGTGCAAATTGCCATGTGCAAAGTGCCAAGTGCAAAGTGCCTGTAACAATGTGTCAGCGAGAGCACAAGTATCTGATTATGTGGTGATCTGCAGTATCACCACCTAATGCAGATATATCCCTAAACCAAAGTAATCAGTATCTTACTGATAGTAGATCAGCAGAAGGCTCACTAGCACAAAATCAGTACTTTAATAAGAAATGTGATCACAGGTGTTTAGTGCACAGTATACAGGAGTACTCCTGTGTGATAGCCTCCTGGCTGTAGGGACTATCACTAACTGAGTGGTCGTACAGGCAAAGTCGGTAACGGATCGGTCGGCAGCAGTACAGAATTATCAGGCTAATCGTAGACAAAGGTAAGCTGAGGTCGGCAACGGGTCGATCAGATAGGGTACAGAGTCGGAAGGCACAAATCAGAGTCAAAAGTACAGGCAGAAAATCGGCAACAGATCAGATAGCTAAGTACAGAATCAGGAGGCAGAAATCAGAGCCAGAAATTCGAGCAGAGGGTCATACACCATAAATCAAGGGTCCGTTAAAAATGGCGCCAGTTATCGTCGTTAAAAAACGGTGCCCCATAGAGAACCACTATCGCTAGTTATTTTTCGTTTTTGACAGCTAAAAAACGGCGCCGGCTTTAAAAACGAAATTTATCGTTTATATTTGTATTGCTTCCAAACAATATTTTTCGTTTTAACCCTTGCTGTTGCTGCCATTTGGAAAATATCTGCCCGCCGGCTTTAATGTTTAATAGCAGACAAGAGGCTCTTCCCCACCTCCGGTGCCCCAGGAGGAGGTGGGGGCGACGACTCCCTGGGGGGGGTTCATGGTGGCATCTGGGAGTCCCCTTTAAGAAGGGGAACCCAGATGCCTGCCCCCCTCCCAGGAGAAATGAGTATAGGGGTGCACCCCTTACCCATTTCCATAAAGGGTTAAATGAAATAAAAATGCAACAACGAGAAAAGTCCTTTAATGTTCTAAATTAACCAGAAATACTTACCTGTACCTTTAAGAAAAACATCCCAAGCCAATTAGGTCCCACAACAGTATCCTCCATCTTGCGATCTACAGAAATACTTACCTGTACCTTTAAGAAAAAATTCCCACGCCATTATCCTCGGAAAAGGTCCCGCGCTATAATCTGTTATGTCCCACGACGACAGTATCCTCTGTCTTGAGATCTTCAGAAATACTTACCTGTACCTTTAAGAAAAAAATCCCACGCCAATTAGGTCCCACGACAGTATCCTCTATCTTGCGACCTTCTGATACATCTTGATTGAAGATCTCCGCCACCCCGACGCCACACACGCCGCCTCCGCCGAACTGCTCTCAGCTATATTTAGTATAGCTTAGAGCAAAAAGCATCTTTAAATTTTAGCTCCAATGGTCCCCATTGGTTCCTTAACAGACCAATTGGGATCAGGAGGATCCCCATTGGTCGATAAGGAACCAATGGGGAGCCTTGAAGCCAAAATTTAAAGATGCTTTTTGTTCTCAGCTATACTAAGTATAGCTGAGAGTGCATATCTACAGACGCATTACCACTGGCTGCCGCTGCCCACCCTGCTTCTCTCACACCTGTCACCCTCACCCATGCTGGCACCCATGGGTGCATTGGGTGCCAGCATGGGTGAGGGTGACAGGTGGGGGGAGGCAGGGAGGGCAGCGGCAGCTAGCGGTAATGCGTCTGTAATAGACGCACTCAGAGCTATACTTAGTATAGCTGAGAGCAGTGCGGCGGAGGCGGCGTGTGTGGCGTTGGGGCGGCGGAGATCTTGAATCAAGATGTATCAGAAGATCGCAAGATAGAGGATACTGTCGTGGGACCTGATTGGCGTGGGATTTTTTTCTTAAAGGTACAGGTAAGTATTTGTGGTTAATTTAGAACATTAAAGGACTTTTCTCGTGGTTGTTTTTATTTCATTTAACCCTTTGCGGAAATGGGTAAAGGATACTTTGTACCCCAATACTCATTTCTCCTGGGTGGGGGGTGGGAATCTGGGGGTCCCCTTCTTAAAGGGGACTCCCAGATGCCACCATGAACCCCCCGCAGGGAGTCGTCGCCCCCCCCCCCCCACCTCCACCTGGGGCAAGGGAGGCGGGGAAGAGCCCCTTGTCCATGGATTGGACAAGGGGCTCCAGGGGGGAGGGGGAGGCTTGGCCGCCCCTCCCCCCCAGAGCCCCCCCATACCATGGACCATGCAGGCTGGTATAGCTCAGGGTGCGAAGCCCCAGTCGGCCGGGGCTCCGCATTCTGGCTATCCCAGCCTGCATGGGGGACAAGGGGTTACAGAGGCTCGGGAGGGGGGACCCTACGTCGTTTTTTTTTTAAATTTGGTATTAATTTTTATTTTTTTAATGTTCTGAGTGTGGGAAACAAATTTAAAAAAAAACGACATGTCAGCACACAATAACCGCAATGCGGGCAACATGTCAGTATAAAATAAATGCAATGTGGGCAAACATGTCAGTATAAAATAAATGCAATGCGGGCAAACATGTCAGTACAAAATATATGCAATGCGGGCAACATGTCAGTACAAAATAAACGCAATGCGGGCAAACATTTCACCAGAAAATAAACGCAATGCGGGCAAACATTTCACCAGAAAATAAACGCAATGCGGGCAAACATGTCAGTACAAAATAAAAGCAATGCGGGCAAACATGTCAGTACAAAATAAACGCAATGCGGGCAACATGTCAGTACAAAATAAACGCAATGCGGGCAAACATTTCACCAGACAATAAACGCAATGCGGGCAAACATGTCAGTACAAAATAAACGCAATGTGGGCAAACATGTCAGTACAAAATAAACGCAAAGCGAGGAAACATTTCACCAGAAAATAAACGCAATGCGGGCAAACATTTCACCAGAAAATTAACGTAATGAGGGCAAACATTCCACTAGAAAAGAAACGCAATGCGGGCAAACATTTCACCAGAAAAGAAACGCAATGCGGGCAAACATTTCACCAGAAAAGAAACGCAATGCGGGCAAACATTTCACCAGAAAAGAAACGCAATGCGGGCAAACATTTCACCAGAAAAGAAACGCAATGCGGGCAAACATTTCATCAGAAAAGAAACGCAATGCGGGCAAACATTTCACCAGAAAAGAAACGCACTGCGGGCAAACATTTCACCAGAAAAGAAACGTAATGTGGGCAAACATTTCACCAGACAAGAAACGCAATGCGGGCAAAGTTCACCTGGAAAAAAAGCATTTACTCACCTGGCAGAAGTCTCCGGCCTCTGGCGCGCTCCTCCCGGGTCTACCTTCCCCCTGCATATCTCCCGCGCTGACAGGGCTACGGCAAGATGGCGCCCGAAGCCTTGTACTGGAGACACAAATAGTCTCCAGTACAGGGCTTCGGCAGCTATCTTGCCGTAGCCCTGCTCGCCTGCCGGTGTCGGAACAGACACCGGAAGAGGAGGCTGGAGCGGGGCTGCAGGCAATGAACTTCTTGAAGTTCATGAGGAGAGAGTGGCCAGAGTCCCGAGGCCGGGACGACCCGCTGCTGAAAGCGGGACGTTTCCCGGGACCTCATTAAGCCTGGAACAGCGGACCCCGAATCCGGGACGCGTCCCGGGCAATCCGGGACGTCTGGTCACTCTATCTAAGCCTCTATACTAAGTATAGCTGAGAGCAGTTCGGTGGAGTCGGCGTGTGTGGCATTGGGGCGGCGGAGATCTTCAATCAAGATGCATCAGAAGGTCGCAAGATAGAGGATACTGTCGTGGGACCTAATTGGCGTGGGATTTTTTTCTTAAAGGTACAGGTAAGTATTTCTGAAGATCGCAAGACAGAGGATACTGTCGTCGTGGGACATAACACATTATAGCGCGGGACCTTTTCCGAGGAAATTGGCGTGGGAATTTTTTCTTAAAGGTACAGGTAAGTATTTCTGAAGATCGCAAGATGGAGGACACTGTCGTGGGACCTAATTGGCTTGGGATTTTTTTCTTAAAGGTACAGGTAAGTATTTCTGGTTAATTTAGAACATTAAAGGACTTTTCTCGTTGTTGCGTTTTTATTTCATTTAACCCTTTATGGAAATGGGTAAGGGGTGCACCCCTATACTCATTTCTCCTGGGAGGGGGGCAGGCATCTGGGTTCCCCTTCTTAAAGGGTACTCCAAGATGCCACCATGAACCCCCCCCAGGGAGTCGTCGCCCCCCACCTCCTCCTGGGGCACCGGAGGTGGGGAAGAGCCCCCAAGGACAAGGGCTCCGGGGGGGAGGGGAAGGCTTGGCCGCCCCTCCCCCCCGAAGCCCCCCCATACCATGGACCATGCGGGCTGGTATAGCTTAGGGTGCGAAGCCCCAGTCGGCCGGGGCTCTGCATTCTGGCTATCCCAGCCTGCATGGGGGACAAGGGGTTACAGAGGCTCTAGAGGGGGGACCCCACGTCATTTTTTTCAAAAAATTTCCCACACTCTGAACATAACCCAAAAATTCAATTTTTTTTTTAAATATTGTTTCCCAGTATCTTTTTAACATATCCTGCAAATTTGGTGTTGCTAGGATTTAAGGGGACTTTGCTATTAACTGCTAAAGTCGGCGGGAATTGTTTCCGCCGCGGAAATGTCAGTACGCGATTTAAATAGATACATTTTCCTCTTTGAAGATTTAAAATCGATTTTCTCAAAAACTATAAGGTCTTTTTGAAAAAAAAAAAATTCCTCTTGTTTACAATTTTCTTCTTAACATTCCCTACACATTTGGTGTTTCTGGCATTTAAAGGGGCTTTGCTATTAACCGCTAAAGTCGGCGGGCGTTTAATTTTCCCATGGTCAGAAGAAGAATATTCAAAATCGATTTTTTCAAAAACTATAAGGTCTTTTTGAAAAAAATGTTTTCCTCTTGTTCACAATTTTCTTCTTAACATTCCCTGCAAATTTGGTGTTTTTAGCTTTTAAGGGGGCTTTGCTATTAAACATTAAAGCCGGCGGGCAGATATTTTCCAAACGGCAGCAAAGCAATCGTTCAGGCAGGACAAAAAAAAAGTTTTAAAACGATAAATTTCGTTCAAAAGGTCTGCACTATTTTAACCTTTAAAACGATAAATATCGTTTTAAACATATATCGGGCAGAAGGGGGCGCCATTATTTTGCCGGCGCCATTTTTCACTAGACGCTAAATCAACAATAGTAACGAGTTATAATTATAGCTATCAAACAATTCCTATCTTGTGTGAAATCCCCGGTTTCCTCCCGGATCAAAGCACACCGGAACTATCTAAGGTCTGAGCGCAAACACGAAGTATTCGCAACAGCAGACAATGAGCAAATGACATCTCCCAGCTTAAATACAGAAAGCAATCCAAACCTCCCGCCCAGAGGGCTGGACCAACCAGCAGGGTCAGCTGACCCGTCTCCTCAGATTATAAAGGTCCTGCCGCCCCGCCCATGAGCGTGCTGACCTAACCTGATGTGCAGAGGAGAGACGTGTCCTGCCAGGGGCTATGCAAGATGTCTGAGAGGATGCGGCCGCCACCAGGGTGATGTCAGACGCGGAAGCGGCGGCCGCAGCACTCTCAGCTGGTGAGGTAATACTGCTATACCTGACAGTACCCCCCCCCCCCCCGAGGCGTGGACTGAGATGCGGACATGCCTTACACGGTTTATCAGGATGCAATAAATTACATTTTTGTCTTTGGGGGCGTGACCGGCTATGCAGGAGTGAACACGCGTCTTTCCACGGCTCCTCCGACCCACCACTGATCCTGCGGCATCCTGGCTTCCACACCACCCCGACCACCACACAACCACTCTCCCAGGGCCGGCCCTAGACTCTGGGGGGCCGCCGAGCTGGAGGGGTAGCTGGCAGGACGGTGGTATTGGGCATAGCGGCGGGGAGGGGGTCGTACCCCCCCCCCCTCCCTCGCCTGGGTCCCCCGAACTGCGCTCCCCTCCAGCCTTACATAGAAGAAGCAGCCGCTATTTGTAAGACGCACGGGCGGGGAGGACTCACCTCTTCCCAGCGTGCGCTCCACTGACATCACTTCCTGCAGCGTTGCAGGAAGTGACGTCAGTGGAGCGCACGCTGGATCGAGGAAGAGGTGAGTCCTCCCCGCCCGTGCCTCTTAACAAATAGTGGCTGCTTCTATGTAAGGCTGGAGGGGAGCGGAGGACGGGGGACCCAGGCGAGGGAGGGGGGGGGTCCGACCCCCCCTCCCCGCTGCTACTAATGTAATTCGTTTTTGGTCAGCTGCTCCCACTTAACAGCCATGCTTTTGGTGTAAATGCAGAGCTTCTGTTTGGGTTCAAGGTGCGTTTGTAGTTCCTGGGGGGGCTCAGCGCATCTCTGATGGAGGCCATTCGGAGGCGGCCTGGTGTTGCGCTGATCCACCTTTTGCGCAATTTTCAATTTTCGATTTTATTTGATTAGCCGCACCCAGGCTATGCATATACATAGGTTAGGATTTAGT
This sequence comes from Hyperolius riggenbachi, assembly GCF_040937935.1. Taxonomy (NCBI): domain Eukaryota; kingdom Metazoa; phylum Chordata; class Amphibia; order Anura; family Hyperoliidae; genus Hyperolius; species Hyperolius riggenbachi. Next base: position 190,688,570 of record NC_090651.1, on the reverse strand, counting down.
TAGTGTTAGGCCCCTCCCATGGAGGATTGACTTCTTCGCAGTGGGAGGGACGAGTACTTAATAGGTTGCATGCAAGCTGTTAATGGAAACCAACATCCTCCTCTAGTGGTAGACAGGTCATGTGTATGCTCGGTGTGTATTCGACCCCACAAGTGGGGCTTGCACTCTTTTGCAGGTAGGCACTAATCTGTTTTTAAGTAGCGCTGCTCATTTCCTTGCTATGTATATTGTGGAATTTGTTCTTCTGCTGTGGGCCCTTTCTCAATGCTCACTATGTGATCGTCAGTAAGGTTTTTACTGCAGCAGCATATCTGCATATATTGTAGGCCCTTTCTGACAACTTTTCCCGCCCAATATGTACACGTGCAATAATTTAAAACCTTGTATTTGTGATAAACGGATATAATACACCTCACAGTAGCAGATGCAATATTTGCACCTGCTACCACAACTGTATACCAAATCTCTCCCAACCCCCCCCCCCCCCCCCTCTCAAACCCTCAAATGCTAAACAAGGTAACATGACTAGAACTTGGTGAGATTATCTGTAAATATACGGAATCACTATGCAATTTCAAGTGGTGAGTCGGACATAGCCGTCCTTTTTATTGCTCATCACCTTAATTAGTTTAGGGCATAAAGCTCTCTGTAAGTTTAATGCAGGGAGCAGGGTGTTATTTTCTTGAGGGTGACAGTGATCGCAGGTCATCCTCACAAGGGTTTATGTTATGTTATGTTTTTCGTTTATGTTTTTGTTTTATGATTCTGACTTTCATTATTCTAATCCAGCAATCTGTGCAAGACCACCTTTCGCTCACAGCAATATACGATAAAAGAGTAATAATGTGCCGCCCATCTTACACTCATATAGAACATGATCCATGTCTCTGATTCCAATACTCTCTTGGAATGTCAGGGGGATGAACAATTCCATTAAACGCAAATTGATATTCAATCATATTCGTAAGCTGGCCCCCCAAATAATATGCCTGCAGGAAACCCACCTGCTAGGGGCTAGAGCTTTCCTTCTTAACCTCCCTGGCGGTTTATTTATTTTGCCAGGGAGGCTGCAATGTGTTTTTTTTTAAATTAAAAAAAAAATATTTCATGCAGCCAACTGAAAGTTGGCTGCATGAAAGCCCACTAGAGGGCGCTCCGAAAGCGTACTTTCGATCGCCTCCGGCAATCGAAAGTAACAAGATAGGCCGCAATGAGCGGCCTATCTTGTTTCGCTTTCCTCGTCGCCATGGCGACGAGCGGAGTGACGTCATGGATGTCAGTCGACGTCCTGAGCCGCCCGATCCAGTCGACGTCAGAGCCGCCCGATCCAGCCCCTAGCGCCGGCCGGAACTGTTTGTTCGGCTGGGGGGACCCTCTTTCGCCGCTGCACGCGGCGGATCGCCGCGGAGCGGCGGCGATCGGGCAGCACACGCGGCTGGCAAAGTGCCGGCTGCGTGTGCTGCTTTTTTCAAAACGAAAATCGGCCCAGCAGGGCCTGAGCGGCGACCTCCGGCGGCATACCCCGAGCTCAGCTCGGGATTACCGCCAAGGAGGTTAAGAAACCCTGGATAGCTAAATATCATCTGGCACATTATTCCTCTTCCTCAAGAGGCACGGCCATCCTGGTCGCCAAGACCTTCCCGGGCAGTGTCTCAGAGGTCAGGGTGGATCCTAAAGGGAACTATGTTATACTCAGGTATCTGTTGGAGGGACGTCCCTTACTAATTACCTCTAAATATGTACCCCCGCCCTTTGACATATCCGTATTAAATGCATTAATGACTAAAATACATCCTCTACTGGATGGTCCTCTGATTATTCTTGGGGATTTTAATGCAGTATTAGACCCTGTTAAGGACAGGCTGAAGATGGGGGGGGGGGGAATCCTCCACAGCATTACTTAATTGGTTGGACACATACAACTTGTATGATATCTGGAGATGGAAATTCCCTGACTCCAGAGTGTTATCCTGTTTCTCAGACTCCCACAAAACGATGTCCAGAATTGATATGTGTTTGGGTTCCTTGGACATTCTCCCGCTAGTGGACTCAATTGCTTACCTATCACATGGTATATCAGACCACTACCCCTTAATGTGCAAGCTAAGGTTGCCAGCCCTGACCTCTCAGACACTATGGCGAATGAATCCGGCTTGGTTGGAGGACGAGACGGTCCTACAAGACTGTCATAAAGGCACCGAGGAATTTTGGCACTTTAACAAAGGCACGGTTGGAGAGCATGTCTGTTGGGATGCAGGCAAAGCTGTACTTAGGGGCTGTTTTAGGGCTTCCCTCTCGCGAATTAGACAAAAGGCCTCTACTGAGGCCCAAGCTAATTTAATCTCCAACCCCTCTGATGCTAACTATGTCCAGTGGCAAATAGAACGTAGAAAACTGGAGCTAATAACTCTCCAGTGGACTAAGCGTAAGGATATTATTCAATCCCAACGTTTCTTTGAGTTTGGGAACAAATGTAGTAAACTGCTATTGTACCTCTTAAAATCCTCTACAGACTCCATGGCAATACCTAGCATAAAAACCCCCTCTGGGCATATGTGTGACACATCTATGCACATCGTCAATACCTTTACTAACTTTTACGCAGACTTATACTCCACCAAACTTGGTAAGGTAGAAAAGGAAACTGAGGAATTTTTGAGGGACCTGGATCTGCCAACCCTTTTGGAAGAAGCGATTAAAAACCTAGATGCCCCCATTACAGCCCATGAAATTAGTGCAACTATCTCTTCCTTTAAACACAATAAAGCTCCAGGCCCGGATGGCAAATCACTTATGGTCCCACATTTAGTATCCCTATTCCAACATATACTTAATACCGAATCCCTCCCTGATACAATGTATGAAGCTCTTATCACTCTAATTTTTTTTTTTTTGAACAACATTTTATTGGAAATTTTGTTGCATATTACATTTTTATACATTATCATATTACCAGAACAAAGTGGCTTATTCTGCCTTCATCATTTTTGTCCAGTAGCGATATTCATTGAGATATGCAACTTTTTTAACCTCCCCTTCTCAACCCACCCCCCTTCTTTTATTTCCCTCCCTTGTTCCTTCTGCTGTCTGTCCCGAGCTCCCCGTTCCCCTACCCATCAGACCATCTTTAACTTGCCAAGAGTACCAAGTAAATCATTAGTAGCATACCATTCTGTGTATTGAAAATGTATCATTATAGCTCTTATTTCAGATTGAGAAAACGTGTGTTCAATAAAGTACCTCCATGTTTTAAAGAATGACTTAGTAAGTTTATCTTTGGATGATAGAGTCTCAAATTTATCTAAAGTGAACCAGTGTATTAGTTCCTGTTGTAGATCCCATATAGTGGGTGGTGATGAGTAGATCCACTTGTTAAAGATAACTTTTTTGGCTGATGCTAGTATCCTGTGGCAAAAGGGGGATAATGTCACAGTGTTGCTGTCCCCTTGCAGATTTTGTTGAAGATTCGTGTCCAGGAAGTGAAATAGAAGAGTCTGAGCATTAATAGGAATCAGTTTTCTTGTCAGCAGTTTGATGTATTCACCAACTTCTTTCCAATAGGAAGCAATGATGTTACATTCCCATAGACAATGGAAAAGGTCTGCTTGTGACTGTTGACATTTGGGACAGTTAGGTTTGTAGTTGGGTGGAGGCTGGTGATATTTTATATTAAAAGCATATTTTGCGAAATGGATTGTTTTTAGATGTGATTCTCTCCATGTTTCATCTTTTATATATTGTCTATAAGTTTGGTTTCCTTCCAAGATTTTTTGGGTGATATTCTCATCTGGGATGTATTTTGTCCAGGAGCAGAATGTAGATAATACAGTTTTTTTGCCTCGCATATTTAATAAAGAGCGCTGAATGGTTGACAGAGGGAGCCTACTTGTTCCCGGAGCTAGAAAAGTATCAAAATCATTAAGTGACATTATGTTGGTGAGGTTCTTGACAGTTTTAGATATGTATGATTTCACCTGAGCAAAATAGAGGTAATGGTATCTTGGCAAATCGTATTCAGCTCTCACTTCTGTGAATGTTTTCCACCTGTGTTCTTGAAGATGTAATAGCTGACCCAGTTTTGTGAGACCCTTGTCTTCCCATATTCCAAAACCTTTATGTGATAGACTAGCTGGGAATTCTGGATGGCCCCAAAATGGCATATACTTAGATACCTGGGCAGGTAGTCCAAAAAGTTTACGCAGTTCTTTCCAGGCACCCCATGTATCGCATAGTATACCACAATCTCTAAACTTTTTGGGCAGTTTTCCAAATTTGGTATGGAGGATTGCAGTAAGGGACCAGGGTTCAGTGAATGATTTTTCTAGAGAGGTGTTTGAAAATTGTTGGGTGTCACATATCCAGTCTCTTACATGACGAAAAAGGCAGGATAGGTTATAAAATCGGATATTGGGTAGTCCTACTCCAGCTAAGTCTGTGGGGAGTTTTAATTTTGCTAGAGCAATTCGGGGTTTATTTCCTGACCAGATGAATTTAGAGATAGCCTGTTCAATATCTTTAACGTCTTTATATTTAAATAGCAATGGAATAGTCTGTAGGGGATACAATAGCTTGCCAAACTTAACTGATCTGACTAATGCCGTTCTACCCATAATATTAAGTGTTAAACCTTTCCAATTTTCCAGTTGTCGCTTTAAATTAGAGATTAAGGGCGGGTAGTTAAGAAGATAAATTGCATCACTCTAATTTTAAAGCCTAATAAAGACCCCACCTTATGTGATTCCTATCGCCCGATATCGCTCATTAACACTGACATAAAAATCCTCACTAAAATCCTGGCCACCAGGCTAAATGGCTGTATCACCTCCATTATCCACCCAGATCAAACTGGCTTTATCCCTGGCCGTTCTACCAGGATGAACATCAGGCGACTGTTTTCTAACTTGCAATATCCGCATTTAAATTCTGGTACAAGAGTGATCCTATCCCTCGACGCCAATAAAGCGTTCAACTCTATTGAATGGCCATATGTAAGGGCAGTTCTGAAATCTTTTGGTTTCAGTCCTGTCTTTCAGAAATGGTTTCAGATTTTATATGACAAACCCAAAGCCAAAATACGCATTAACTCTTTAATCTCCCCCCTCTTTTCCATCGCTAGAGGCACGAGACAGGGCTGCCACTATCCCCTCTCCTCTTCGCCATTGCCATCGAACCCCTTGCTCAAGCCATACGCAACAGCCCTATCATACAAGGCCTTAAAATAAATCAGATACAGGAACGCATATCTTTATATGCCGATGATATGTTGGTATATCTGGCAGATCCAGGCCCCTCACTGGAGGCTATGCTAAACATATATGATGCATTCCATAAGATCTCGGGGCTCTCTATTAATTGGTCCAAGTCAATTTTATTTCCACTGGCAGCTCAGTTAACCCCCATTCAAAGCTGGCTTAGTAATGACAGATCAAATGCCACCTTAGCAACAGAGGCGGACATTGCGGGCTCTTATGAATCTCTCTGCAGCGTGGTTTACAGATACAAAGTGTCTGCTGGGTCTGAGGGAACAGCTCTCATATATAATACTATCAGAGCCTATAAAAGAGCTTGGAAACTTCTTAAAGAGCCTCTATCGTATATCTCTCATAGTTCCCCTTTGTGGGGAAACCCCAACCTTCCCGAACTTCAAACAATCCCTGATATCATCTTTTGGCACAAACATGGAATTAAATATATAACACAGCTGTATGAAGTTGGTTCCTTTAAGGACTTTAATACCTTGCGTGCAGAATTTAGCCTCCCCAGACATGCTCTCTTCCAATATTTTCAGTTGCGACATGCATTACAGGCGGAGCTGGGGTTAACAGGGGTCTCGCTCGAGCCCTCAGAGCTTGAGAAACTGCTACATAAAAAAGAACGTACAAAACAAATATCTACCCTCTATAACTTTTTGAGTACTCAGGGAAATTCTGGGAAAATACAAACTCTCAGGAGACGTTGGTCGTTCCAAGACGTGATGCCACTTTCACACCAGAAAGATGGGCAAAACAAACCGAATTCTTTAACAGGGACATCATTGCCTCACACGATAAAATTATAAGTATTAAATGGCTGCATCAAGCATATATAACACCCATAAGATTAGCAAAAATGGGTCCAACCCACACTGATTGTTGCTTTAAATGTAAGTCCCCCCAAAGCTGACTTCCTTCATTGTGTATGGAATTGCCCCCTGGTTAATGGTTACTGGAAATCGGTGATACATTTCTTAAGGGACACTTTACAGCTACCAGTAGCTCTAGATTTACAGTTGTTGTTTACATTATTAAAACTATATGATATGTACTCGTTGCTGGATTTTCTCTCCCTCTTTTATCTATGTAATGTAATGTAATGTTATGTTATGTTATGCTGGAAAATTAATAAAAATTCTCTTTAAAAAAAACAAACCATGATCTCTCCTCCAGCCCATACCCTTTCCAATAGACCAGGTACTGCACCGAATTCCACACCCACCGAGAATCCAAAATCTGCTCAATCTCAAATTCAGGCTCTCCATCAATCACCACAGGGGGGGGGGGGAGAGGAATCAACATGCACAGCAGGCTTTAACAAAGACACATTAAATGACTTCACTCCTTTCATACAGGCCGGTAGATCCACTCTATAAGTTACCTTATTAATCTTTTCAGATACAGGATATGGGCCTATGAATTTGGGTCCCAACTTGGCCGAGGGTTGTCTTAACGCAATATGTCGTGTAGAGATCCACACCCTATCACCTGGTTCAAACTGCCATTCTAAAGAGCGTTTCTTGTCTGCTTGCTTTTTCTGCATCCCAAACGCTTTCTCTAAATTGGCCTTTACCAACCCCACAAACTCTTTTAAAAGACCCCTGCCACTCTTCCAGGGCCAGAAATGGAGAGGCCACCACCGGCAAGGGAGAACATTTTGGTGACCTTCCATTGACCACCTGAAAAGGAGTAAATCCAGAAGACGTGTTTCTCAAGTTATTATGCGCAAATTCCGCAAATGCGACTCTGACACGTAACACCGAAGGAATTGTTCTAAAGACTGATTTACTCTCTCAGTCTGCCCATTAGTCTGTGGATGATATCCCAATGAAAATGAGGGATCCATCCCTAGATGTTGGCAAAATGTCCGCCAAATCTTTGACACAAATTGGACCCCTCTGTCCGACACCACATTGTCTGGGATCCCATGCAAGCAGAAAATGTGGCGTACGAACAGTTTGGCCAATTCCTGAGCAGAGGGAAGACCTTTCAAAGGAACGAAATGGGCCATTTTACTAAAGCGGTCTATCATGACCCAGATGACCGTCATTCCTTCAGATTGGGGAAGTTCACTAATGAAATCCATGGATATATGTTTCCATGGCTCTTCAGGTACCGGGAGTGACTGTAAAGTCCCACCGGGGGCTTGTCTGGAAGGTTTGCTTTTAGCACAGACTGTGCATGCCCTTACAAATTCCCTACAATCTTGTCCCATAGAAGGCCACTAGACACATCTTGACAACAATTCTTGTGTCCTAGCTACCCCTGGATGACCTGCGTTTTTGTGGCTATGAAACAACTGTAGAGTTTGAAGCCGCAAATGTAAAGGTACAAACAAGGTTCCTTCAGGTTTTCCCTCTGGAGAATCCTGCAGAAAAGATCCCAGAGTGACCATGAAGTTTTCCTGAGTTTCAGTGGCGGCAAGCACAATATTGTCTGGCAAGATGTTCACCGGTTCCGAGGACTGAACAGACTCAGACTCAAAAGACCTGGATAGAGCGTCAACCTTAATGTTCTTGTTCCCAGGTTTGTATGTAATTATAAATCGGAACCTGGAGAAAAATAGGGACCATCTTTAATGAATAGCGGAGATGCCGCCGCATGGGCAAGCAGCAGGGCGGCCATCTCCGCGTTCCAGCCGGTGGCTTCTGCCATGCAGCAACATGCTGCTGGTTCGCCTGGTCCTTCTAGTGCACACAGATTGAGAGCAACGCGCGCTTGCGCCAGGCGACAGGACCCTTATGCTAGCAGAAGGGGAGTCAGCTGATCATGCCGATCAGCTGATCCCAGCTATGCTCCGGATTGGCTGAGTGACTGGGGTGGCGCTGTGGAGCGCTCTGGGTATATATAGGGCTTGCCTGTCAGTTGCAAGTTGTCTGCTGTTGCGAATGCTTACGTGTGAGCGCTCAGACCCCAGTCAGATCTTACAGTGTGTTAGAACCAGCCGGAGCTGGGAATTAACACTTAGTCAGAGTCCGTTGATAGCCTTAAAAGTATTATTGTACTGTTTATCTATTAGACTAGTTCCCAGGTGTTGAGACCAAGGACCTCACACCTAAGACTAGGAGATTGCTACATTGCTACTGCTTATCTATTAGACTAGTTCCCAGGTGTTGAGACCAAGGACCTCACACCTAAGACTAGGAGATTGCTACATTGCTACTGTTTATCTGTTAGACTAGTTCCCAGGTGTTGAGACCAAGGACCTCACACCTAAGACTAGGGTTGATTTACATACTGTTACCTGTTATGATCTCTGGCTTTCCTGACCACTCTCCTGCTTACTGATTCGGTACCTTTGCCTATCTGATAACCTGTTGCCAACCTTGCCTGTACCCGGATACCGAATCAGTCTTCCGTCTTTGTACTTATCTGTCCGTGTGTTGCCGACCTGGCTTGTCTGACCTTTCTGGCTGTCACTCATTCCTTGGGTGATCAGCCTTACTGTACTGTCCGTGATACTTGCTCCAGGTGTTCATTAGCTGCAAGGTTCACCTGCTCCTCAGAAAGACCATCTTGCAACTCAGTCAGTGGTCTCTCCCCCTCAGGAGTCCACTGACTGCAGTACAGTCTGATTCCCAGTCCATCAGGGAATCCTTGGCTGCAGCACAGTCTGATTCCCTGTTTCTCAGGGAATCTTTGGCTGCAGTCCAATCACATTTCTCACTTCACCAGTTACCACTCTTGCAGCCCAGTCAGTGGTCCCTGCCCCTCAGGTGTCCACTGGCTGCAGTACCATCTGATTTCCTGCTCATCAGGGAATCCTCGGCTGCAGTTCTATTATACCTCTCTTTCACTCAGTTCTCTCTCCTGCAGCCCAGCCAGTGGTCCCTGCTCCTCAGGTGTCCACTGGCTGCAGTACTATCCAAGGTTCCCTGCTCCTCAGGGAAATCTCGGCTGCAGTACAGTCTGTATCTCCTCCACATAAGGAGACTATCTTCAGCACAGTCAGTGGCAACCTGCCCCTCAGGGGTCCACTGGCTGCAGTACTGCCTGATTCCCTGCTCTTCAGGCAATCCTTGGCTGCAGTACTGTCTGTATCTCCCGCTCCTTGGGAGATAACTTCTCTGATTACTGTTGCACCAAACACTTTATCACATTGGGTGTCCTGTGTCTAGCTATACTAGTATTATTGGTGATTCTGCAGATCACCATATAATCAGGTATAGCATCTGTATTATTGGTGATACTGCAGATCACCAATAATCAGAAAAAACTCTGTGTTGCTGACACCAATCGTTACAGAACAGCAGACCAAAACAATATGGACGCACTCCACAGCCGAGTTGATGGATTAGCCACTTCGGTGGATAATCTCATCAGGGTGCTTAAGGGCCAACAGACTCAGATCATTGCTTTGTCTGGGTCAATACAGGTCCTCCAAATGGCTGTGAATGCAGTGCGATCCCCTCCAGTTACAGACCTTCGCATGTCTGTACCTGAAAAGTTTTCTGGACATAGATCTATCTTTCAGAATTTTAGAAATCGAGTGCTATCATATTTTGAGTTGAGGCCTACCCTGTCAGGAACTGAAACTCAGAGAGTTACATTTATAAAGACCCTTTTATCAGGGGACTCACAAACATGGGCATATAGTGTTCCTGCAGAGCATGAGGCTTTATCATCAGTTCAGGAATTTTTTAAGGCCATGGCCATTATATATGATGATCCGGATATTGCTTCCACCACTGAGCGGAAGCTAAAAGCCCTGCGCCAGGTTCGAGATCCAGTAGAGGTTTACGCAGCAGAGTTCAGGAAGTGGGCTGTATTAGCTAGATGGGGAACATATGCACTATTGGACTGTTTTTTGTCAGGTTTATCTGATGCAGTTTCTGATTTAATGTTAGGACATCCTGAGCCCAAGTCCATTGACGAGGCAATCTCTTTGGCAGTACGGGTAGATCGCCGTTTACGTTATCAAAAACAGACCCGGGGTAGAAATGCTGTAAGATTTGTCTCCTACGCCTCCTCTCCAACCTCGTCACCTCTGTCTGAGCCGATGCAAATCGGACACTCGAGATTGACGCAGGTGGAAAACAATCGCAGGAAATCAGAAAGACTCTGCTTATACTGTGCAGAGGAGGGTCACATGGTTCCGAATTGTCCTAAAAAGTCGGGAAACGCTGCCGCCTAGGTGTAGTCAGAGGTAATACCCTAGGCGAGCAGTCTCTACCTCTAAACGATAATCGTCTGCTCCTTCCCTGCTCTATCACGTGGGAAGGTCAGACTGTTCCCACAGAAGCCTTTATAGACTCTGGTTCTGCGGCTAACTTCATAGATTATGATTTTGTAAAAAGGTTGGGAATTCCCTTGCTCCCATTAGACCGACAGATTTTGGTCACTGCAGTTGATGACTCTCCTTTGCAGAGTAGACAACCTCTTTCTCAAACCCCCTTGTTGGTGTGTAATGTAGGGGTGCTACACAAAGAGAGTTTACAATTCCTTGTCCTGCATATGGCAACCTCCACCATTATTTTAGGTATGCCTTGGTTACAACTTCACTCCCCTCAGATTGACTGGGCTTCAGGTCAGCTAAAGAGCTGGTCGGCCCATTGTCATCATCATTGTTTGGAGAAAGTAACCGTTTGTGCCACCAAGATTCAGGTTAAAGGTGTGCCAGTACAGTACGCGGAATTCGTTGATGTGTTCTGTCCCAAATCCGCAGATAAACTCCCACCTTACTGTACTTTCGATTGTCCCATTGATTTAATATCTGGTTGTATGCCTCCTAGGGGTCACCTCTATAATCTGTCAGGACCTAAGAAAGTGGCAATGCAGGAGTACATCAAAGAGAATTTGGCCAAAGGCTTCATCCGCCCTTCCTGCTCACCAGCTGGGGCAGGATTCTTTTTCGTACAGAAAAAAGATGGAGGCCTCCGACCCTGCATTGACTACCGAGGTTTAAATAAGATTACAGTGAAAAATCGTTACCCATTGCCGTTGATTGACGATTTGTTCGCTCAGGTGACCAATGCCAGTATTTTTTCTAAATTGGATTTACGAGGTGCATACAACCTGGTACGGATTAGAGATGGTGACGAATGGAAGACGGCGTTCAACACGCCCGACGGGCACTACGAGTATCTGGTTATGCCCTTCGGGTTGTGTAACGCCCCTGCCGTCTTCCAGGAGTTGATTAATGAGGTTTTCAGGGAGGTGCTGGGGAAATTCGTGCTAGTGTATCTAGACGACATACTGATTTTTTCTCCTAATCTGACGGAAAATCGTAAACATGTCAAATTCGTGTTAAAGAAATTAAGACAGAACTCACTCTATGCCAAGTTAGAAAAGTGCCTCTTCAAGGTTACGTCTGTTCCTTTTTGGAGTTATATTATTTCTACATCTGGTCTCTCCATGGATCCAGAAAAAGTCTCTGCTGTTTTGGAGTGGCCACAACCTGTGGGTTTGAAGGCACTCCAAAGATTTTTGGGCTTTGCCAATTACTACAGGAGATTCATCAAGGGGTACTCCTCGGTAGCGTCACCGCTCACCAGTCTTACCAAGAAAGGGGTTGACACTTACCACTGGTCAGCAGAAGCACATTCTGCTTTTTCTACACTGAAAAAACTGTTCTGTTCTGCTCCCATTTTGAGACATGTGGATGTCATCTTCCCCTTTATAGTAGAGTTCGATGCCTCAGAGGTCGGGGTTGGGGCTGTACTGTCTCAACGCTCTGGTTTGCAGGGCAAACTTCCCCCGTGTGCCTACTTTTCTCGTAGGTTCTCTCCTGCAGAGAAGAACTACGATATTGGCAACCGAGAGCTTTTGGCCATTAAATTAGCCTTTGAAGAATGGCGACATTGGCTGGAAGGGGCAGAGCATACTATCACAGTCTATACGGATCATAAGAACTTGGAGTACATAGAAGGGGCCAAAAGACTTAGTCCTCGACAGGCCCGTTAGTCTTTATTCTTTTCAAGATGCAGATTTGTCATAACGTATACACCAGGTAGTAAGAACGTCAAAGCTGGTGCCCTATCTAGGTGTTTCGAGCCCGAGACAGTGCAACCTTCAACCCCTGAAACCATCCTACCTCAGAAAGTAGTCTTGGCAGCTACTGAGACCTGGAAGGACTGGACGGCTACTCTGGGCCCTTTTCAACAGGATGTTCCAGAGGGGAAGCCTGAGGGAGTTTTGTTTGTACCACTGCCTTTCCGCCTGCAACTCTTACAACTGTTCCATTCCCATAAAAATGCGGGGCATCCTGGGGCTGCCAGAACTCAGGATTTGCTGGCTAGATGCGCTTGGTGGCCTACGCTAGCAACAGATTGTAAGGAGTTTGTAAGAGAGTGTGCAGTTTGTGCTAGAAGCAAGCCCTCTCACCAGGCACCAGTGGGTACACTACAACCCTTACCAGTGCCAAATGAACCATAGACTCATTTGTCAATGGACTTTGTAGGAGAACTCCCCAAGTCTGAGGGCAAGACGGTCATTTGGGTGGTATTAGATAGGTTCAGTAAGATGGCTCATTTTGTCCCTTTGAAAGGACTCCCCTCGGCCCAGGAGTTGGCTGATCTCTTCATCCAGCACGTTTTCCGGCTGCATGGCATTCCGGAGAATGTGGTGTCAGATCGGGGAGTCCAGTTCGTGTCAACATTTTGGAGAGCCTTTTGCCATCAGCTGGGGATGGACCTTTCATTTTCATCAGGCTACCACCCGCAGACCAATGGTCAGACCGAGAGAGTTAACCAGTCCCATGAGCAGTTTCTCAGATGTTATGTGGCAGATGCACAGTCCGATTGGGTAAAGTTTTTGCCATTCGCGGAATTTGCACATAACAATCTGAAGAGTTCCTCTTCTGGATTTTCCCCGTTTCAGGTAGTTTGGGGAAGGTCTCCCAAGTTTGCTCCGTTACCTGTGCATCAACCCCATTTCCGGCCCTGGAGGATTGGCAGAGGGCATTGAGGGAGATTTGGGGAATGGTTAAGAGGAATTTGGGGAAAGCCTTCCAGACTCAGAAGAAACAGGCAGATAAGAGGCGGTCTGTAGAGTGGAAGTTTTCTCCAGGAGACAACTTCCCCCCCCCCCCCCCCCCCCCACCTGTGATGGTTGATGACCAACCGGAGTATGAGATTGAAAAGATTCTAGATTCTTGCTTAGTGCAAAATTCTGTGCAGTACCTGGTCCACTAGAAGGGGTATGGCCTGGAGGAGAGAACTTGGGTGCTGGATTGTCACATGCATGCTGAAGAATTAAAGAAAGAGTTTCATGACTTACACCCTGAGAAGCCGGGTAGGAAATGTCCGGAGTCCACTGTAATGAATAGCGGAGATGCCGCCGCGTGGGCAAGCGGCAGGGCGGCTATCTCCGTGTTCCAGCCGGCGGCTTCTGCCGTGCAGCAACATGCTGCTGGTTCGCCTGGTCCTTCTAGTGCACACAGATTAAGAGCTACGCCAGGCGACAGGACCTTTATGCTAGCAGAAGGGGAGTCAGCTGATCATGCCAATCAGCTGATCCCAGCTATGCTCTGGATTGGCTGAGTGACTGGGGCGGCGCTGTGGAGCGCTCTGGGTATATATAGGGCTTGCCTGTCAGTTGCAAGTTGTCTGCTGTTGCGAATGCTTACGTGTGAGCGCTCAGACCCCAGTCAGATCTTACAGTGTGTTAGAACCAGCCGGAGCTGGGAATTCACATGATAGCCTTAAAAGTATTATTGTACTGTTTATCTATTAGACTAGTTCCCAGGTGTTGAGACCAAGGACCTCACACCTAAGACTAGGAGATTGCTACATTGCTACTGTTTATCTATTAGACTAGTTCCCAGGTGTTGAGACCAAGGACCTCAGACCTAAGACTAGGGTTGATTTATATACTGTTACCTGTTATGATCTCTGGCTTTTCTGACCACTCTCCTGCTTACTGATTCGGTACCTTTGCCTATCTGATAACCTGTTGCCAACCTTGCCTGTACCCGGATACCGAATCAGTCTTCCGTCTCTGTACTTATCTGTCTGTGTGTTGCTGACCTGGCTTGTCTGACCTTTCTGGCTGTCACTTATTCCTTGGGTGATCAGCCTTACTGTACTGTCCGTGACACTTGCTCCAGGTGTTCATTAGCTGCAAGGTTCACCTGCTCCTCAGAAAGACCATCTTGCAACTCAGTCAGTGGTCTCTACCCCTCAGGAGTCCACTGGCTGCAGCACAGTCTGATTCCCAATCACATCTTTCACTTCACCAGTTACCACTCTTGCAGCCCAGTCAGTGGTCCCTGCCCCTCAGGTGTCCACTGGCTGCAGTACTATCCAAGGTTCCCTGCTCCTCAGGGAACTCTCAGCTGCAGTACAGTCTGTATCTCCTCCACATAAGGAGACCATCTTCAGCACAGTCAGTGGCAACCTGCCCCTCAGGGGTCCACTGGCTGCAGTACAGTCTGATTCCCTGCTCTTCAGGGAATCCTTGGCTGCAGTACTGTCTGTATCTCCCGCTCCTCGGGAGATAACTTCTCTGGTTACTGTTGCACCAAACACTTTATCACATTGGGTGTCCTGTGTCTAGCTATTCAGGAAATCAGAAGAGTAGGAGGCGCCCTTTAGTGTAGCACAATAGTGACTATTAGTCACTATTGTGCTACACTAAAGGGCGCCTCCTACTCTTCTGATTTCCTGAATTTTCATACCCTACTGGTTAGGGCGGTTGTCCCTATCCCTGTATAGGACACTCTTTTTTCTCAGGAGCAGCGACCTTAAAGGCCGAGTGGAGACGGTACTTCTCCACATGTGCTGATAGTGGTTGCCGTCATAAGCAACACACTTTTGTGAGTATATTGATTTCTACTACTTAGTCCCAATACTGAGACGTTATCACGCGACGTTATCGGGCTCCCGGTGTCCCTGTGTTTCTTTTTGTTTTGTTTCTACCCAGGCCGTGTGTCTAGCTATACTAGTATTATTGGTGATTCTGCAGATCACCATATAATCAGGTATAGCATCTGTATTATTGGTGATACTGCAGATCACCAATAATCAGAAAAAACTCTGTGTTGCTGACACCAATCGTTACACCATCGAGCCTGTCTCGGGTTGAGCCTTTTAGCCCCCTCAATGTACTCCAGGTTCTTATGGTCAGTATATACTGTGATGACATGTTCAGCCCCCTCCAGCCAGTGCCGCCACTCCTCAAACGCCAATTTTATGGCCAACAATTCCATGTTCCCAATATCGTAATTCTTCTCTGCAGGAGAAAATTTGGGAGAGAAGAAAGCACAGGGGTGTAGAAGGCCCTGATACCCCGAATGCTGGGATAAAACTGCTCCTACTCCTATATCGGATGCGTCTACCTCCACAATGAATGGACAACTGCCGTCCACATGCCGTAGAATAGGAGCGGAGCAGAACAATCTTTTCAATAAAGCGAAAGCAGCATGAGCCTCCTTAGACCACTTGTAGGTGTCAGTCCCTTTTTTTGTGAGGTCAGTAAGTGGTGACACCACCGAGGAATATCCTTTAATGAACTTCCTATAATAATTAGCGAAGCCCAGAAATCTCTGGAGTGCTTTCAGCCCTGTGCGCTGAGGCCATTCCAGCACTGCAGAGATCTTTTCTGGGTCCATAATCAGACCTGAGGTAGAAATGATGTACCCAAGAAAGGGTACCTGCGTGACTTCAAAGATACATTTTTCAATTTTAGCGTAGAGGTTGTTTTGTCGCAGTTTCTGTAGGACAAACCTAACATGGTCACGATGCTCAGATAAATTCTTAGAATAGATTAAAATATCGTCTAGATACACTAGAACAAAACGGCCTAAAACTTCCCTAAAAATCTTGTTAACCAGCTCCTGAAAGACCGCAGGTGCATTACACAACCCAAACGGCATAACGAGATATTCGTAATGCCCGTCGGGCGTGTTGAACACCATCTTCCATTCATCCCCCTTGCGGATGCGAACAAGATTATATGCCCCTCGTAAGTCCAGTTTGGAAAAAATACTAGCATTGGTGATCTGTGAAAATAAGTCATCAATCAGAGGGAGTGGGTGTAACGATTGTAATAATGTTTTGGTGTAGCAACACAGACGTCTGATTATGTGGTAATCTGCAGAATCACTAATAATACAGACGCTATACCTGATTATGTGGTGATCTGCAGAATCACCAATAATGCAAGTATAGCTAACAGGAACACAGAGTGAGATGTGCTTGGTGCAACAGTAACTGATTAGTTTAATGAGACCTCACCAGAGGAGCTGGTGGGTACTATCAGAAACAGTAACTGAGTAGATTTAACTAAACCTCACCAGAGGAGCTGGTGGGTACTATCAGAAAAGCACCTCACCAGTGGCAAGGGCCCACTGGTGAGTAGAGAGGTCAGACAGGCTAGGTTCGGCAACTGAGAGGCAGATACAGTACAGAATCAGAATCTGCAAATGTTACAAAAGAGTAGTAGTATTCAGGCAGAGGTTCAGCAACTAGATCAGATGGGCAGAGGTACAAAAACGATAAGCAATAGCGGAGTCAGAGATAGCCAGAGTCATACACAGTATCAAATATACAGTAATAATAATAATCCTAGTCTTGTGTGAAATCCCTGGTTTCCTCCCAGATCAAAGCACACCGGATACTAGTCTAAGGTCACGTATGTATTCGCAACCGCAGACAGGTTGCGAGTGAGCAGAGAAGGCTTAAGAAGCAGAGGAGACCTCACAGCAGCGCCCACAGGAATCAATCAATCATGAGCGGCGTGGGTCCCCTCTGACGTCAGCCAACCAGCCGGTCAGCTGACGCGCCTCCTCCCAGCATAAAGGTCCTGTCTACATGCGCAGGCGCGCGATACCAGAATCCTATGAGTCACTGACAATTCCGTCCTCGGCGTGCTAGACGTCGGCGGAATGGAAACAACCTGCAAACAGGGAACCGAGGTGGCTGCGGAGACACCCTGCGTGCCAGCAGCCGCAAATGTTACAAATGATAAAGGGAAGGGATACATCTACATGTCTCAAGATGGGGGCAGAACAAAACAACTGTTTGAGTGATGAAAACGCAGCCTGTGCCTCTGACGACCAGTTGTTGGTATCTGCTTCCTTCTTGGTAAGTTCAGTTAGGGGTGACACTACAGAAGAGAACCCCTTTATAAATCTTCTGTAGTAGTTGGCGAAGTCAAGAAATCGCTGGAGTGCCTTCAAACCCAAAGGCTGAGGCCACTCCAGGATGGCAGACACCCTACTGGGGTCCATAGACAACCCTGCTGTGGAGATCACATACCCCAAGAAAGGCACCTCCGAAACCTCAGAGGCATTTTTCTATTTTGACGTACAGGGAATTCTGACGTAACTTCGTCAAAACGTACTTTACATGTTCCTTGTGTCTTGCCAAGGTGGGTGAAAAAATGAGGATGTCGTCCAAATAGACGAGGACAAATTGCCCCAGAACCTCCCTGAAAACTTCATTAGTTAGTTCTTGGAAGAAGGCGGGTGAAGGGCATAACAAAATACTCGTAGTGCCCGTCGGGCGTGTTAAACGCCGTCTCTCACTCATCACCTTGCCTTATGCGGATCAGGTTGTATGCTCCCCTAAGATCAAGTTTGGTAAAGACACTGGCATCAGTAATCTGAGAGAATAAATCGTCGATCAGGGGAAGAGGATAATGATTTTATTTACTGTAATATTTACTGTAATCTTGTTCAAACCCCTGTAGTCAATACATGGCCTAAGCCCACCGTCCTTTTTCTTAACAAAAAAGAAGCCTGCCCCGGCCGGGGACCTAGACGGATGGATGAACCCTTTGGCCAAGTTGTCAGCAATATATTCCTGCATAGCAAGTTTCTCAGGCCCGGAAAGATCATACAGATGGCCCTTAGGAGGCATACAACCTGATCTTAACCTTCCTGGTGGTTCTTTAATTCTGCCAAATAGGCAGAAATACATTTAAAAAAAACCTTTTTTTTTGTTTCATGTAAAGCTACCAGAGTGGTAGCTACATGAAACAACACTAGAGGGCGCATGTGTCCCTCTAGTGCGATCGTCGCCGGCATCAATAGCAAACAGGGGAATGCGTATGTAATGCGTTCCCCTGTTTGGCTTTTCCTGTCGCCATGGCGACGATCGGAATGACGTCATGGATGTCAGCCGACGTCCTGACGTCAGATGCCTCCGATCCAGCCCATAGCGCTGCCTGGAAGTCATTGGTCCGGGCAGCGCAGAGCTCTGGCAGGGGGGGCTCTTCCGCCGCTGTGTGCAGACGATCGCCGCAGAGCGGCAGCGATCAAGCTGGACGGGCGGCTAGCAAAGTGCTAACTGCGCGTACAGCACTTTAAATGAAGCAAATCGCCCCACCAGGGGCTGAGATATCCTCTGTGGCAGCTTACCCCGAGCTCAGCTCGGGGTTACCGCTAAGAGGGTTAAGTCAATAGGACAGTCAAAGCTTCGATGGGGTGGAAGCTTGTCTGCAGCCCGGGGGCAGAATACGTCTGAAACATCAGAGTATTGGCTAGGCAAACCCTCCACTTGGACCTTGGTGGCGCATACCGTGACTTTCCCCAAACAATGATGATGACAGAAGGGGGATCAGCTTAGCAATTGCTTGGAACTCCAGTCAATCTGAGGGGAGTGTTTGTGAAGCCACGGCATACCGAGGATCACAGTGGAGGTAGCCATTCTGAGAACAAAAAATTGTATCTGTTCTCTATGCAGAACCCCAATCTGACATAATAATTCAGGAGTTTGTGAAAGAGATCGTTTCCCCTGCAGTGGTGAGTCGTCCACTGCAGCAACCACGAGCTGATAGCCCAAGGCCTGGAGAGGAAGACCGAGCTTAACAGCGAAATCATAGTCCATAAAATTGGCCGCCGAGCCCGAGTCTATAAAAGCTTGTGTGGCCTGGACTTGATCTCCCCAAATAATAGTACACGGGAGGAGCAATCTATTATCCCTTAAAGGTATAGCTGAATTCTCTAAAGTGGTACCTCCAACCACCAGCGAGCGATATACATTTTCCGTCTCAGTATCCCATGGACAAGATCTCGACGAAGGTCTCCTGATTTTCTCAGGCGCGGGGAGACCGAACTGAGCGGGTTGCATAGAGTCAAGCTGGGAAGGAGAAGGAATCACAGAGGATCTCCTGGTGAGCAGTGATGGGCCGAACCTCCGATTTTAGGTTCGCGAACCGGGTTCGCGAACTTTCGCGGAAGGTTCGGTTCGCGAAAAAGTTTGCGTACCGCAATAGACTTCAATGGGGAGGCGAACTTTGAAAAATAGAAAAAATTATGCTGGCCACAAAAGTGATGGAAAAGATGTTTCAAGGGGTCTAACACCTGGAGGGGGGCATGGCGGAGTGGGATACACGCCAAAGGTCCCGGGGAAAAATCTGGATGTGACGCAAAACAGCGTTTTAAGGGCAGAAATCACATTGAATGCTAATGCTAAATTGCAGGCCTAACGTGCTTTAAAACATCTTGCATGTGTATACATCAATCAGGTAGTGTAATTAGAGTACTGCTTCACACTGACGCACCAAACTAACTGTGTAACGCACCGCAAGTTACCAGCTGTTTGTGTAGTGACGGCCATGCTGGGCTACTGCGCAACATGGCGAGATTGCTCTTCCTCACTCAGTGATGTCAGGTAATGTGTGACTGCCTTCTCAACTTTCCATGGCATTGTTAAAAAGCTTACGTTTTGTTTTTAAATTACATTTTCTACTTGCTGTGTACTTGTTCAGTACCGCTACAATGAGAATCCTATGGAGGCGGGCAAGTCTGGCATTGTGACCCCGGGTAATGGCCGGGGAATGAGGGTTTGAATCCGGTGTGGAGCCTGAGCAACGGCTACCACTACACATCCAAGGAGGGCAGCAGGCAGGCATGCACGCCCGCCCCGAGGTAGTGACCAAAAATAACAATACAGGAGGACTATCGAGGGCTTGCTGTATTTGAAATGAATGTACTTTAAATCCTTTATCGAGAACCAGTTATGGCGGGCAAAGATGACACCACATTCCTTTCACGAGAATCATATGGAGGCAGGCAAGTCTGCCATTTGTGACCCCAGGTAATGGCCAGGGAAAGAGGGATGGAATCCGGTGTGGAGCCTGAGCAACGGCTACCACTACACACCCAAGGAGGGCAGCAGGCAGGCATGCACGCCCGCCCCGAGGTAATGACCAAAAATAAAAATACAGGACTCAGGAGGACCTTTTGAGGCCCTAATTGTAATGAATCAACTTTAAATCCTTTAACGGGAATCCGTTATGGAGGGCAAGTTTGCCATTGTCACCACGGGTAATGGGCGGGGAATGAAGGTTGGATTCCGGCCCGAAGTGGGAGCTTGCTGAGACCCATGCTGTACCTGCCCTGACCGTGCTTTGCAGACCAGGCATCTGTGGTCAGATGGACCCTTGACCCAGCGGAAGACAAACCAAGTCAAAAGCATTTGCCAAGAATGTTTTACGGAGGGCAAGTTTTTTGTCATTTTTTTCAATTGTTTGAAACTGTAGATGGTTGTATTTTTCAATTGTTTAAAACTGTAGATGGTTGTATTTTTCAATTGTTTGAAACTGTAGATAGTAGTATTGCGTTCCGGAGTTGGAGCCTGAGCAACGGCTACCACCACACATCCAGGCAAGGAGGGCAGCAGGCAGGCATGCACGCCCGCCCTGAGGTAGTGACTAAAAATAACAATACAGGACTCAGGACTACCTTTTGAGGCCCTAATTGTAATGAATCAACTTTAAATCCTTTAACGGGAATCCGTTATGGAGGGCAAGTCTGATGGTGCCTTCACTGCGATTTACCAGGTTGGTCTCCGGCGAGAATCTGTTATGGAGGTCAAGTCTGCCATCGTGACCACTGACCATGGCTAATGGTGGGGGAACCCTTCCTGGTGTGATTCCGGTCCGGAGTTGTAGCCTAACAAACGGCTCCCACCACACATCCAGGCAAGGAGGGCAGCAGGCAGGCATGCCCGCCCCGAGGTAGTGACCAAAAATAACAATACAGGACTCAGGAGGACCTTTTGAGGCCCTAATTGTAATGAATCAACTTTAAATCCTTTAACGGGAATCCGTTATGGAGGGCAAGTCTGCCATCCATTCAAGTGCAAGTTATGCACTGACTGCCAGGTATAATGTGCAGTCACAGATGCAGTGAAAGGTATGCAGTGACTGCAAACAGCCGTTTGTGTAGTGACGGCCGTGCTGGACTGGTGCGCACCATGACGAGAGTGCAGTTGATGGTGGCTTTTCAGCCCATATGGTCGCCCGGCTGATGATGAACAGTGACTGTCCAGCTGATCAAATTTGGTCTGACCACAATGAAACAACGACCTTATTATCTTTGGTGTGCCACCCCCACCCGAGACACTCATATAGCCGGCGGTCATTGCTTCATTGTGATACGCAAGCCCCTTCACCGCGGCAAGGTAATGATCACGAAGGGGGATGGGCACATGTACATGCCTTTTGTTTTTTTTGTTGCAGCCGCCTGCAGTTCAGCCAGAAAAATTAGGCAGGCATGTGCACGCCCCAGAAAAATTAGTATAGCGGCCGCTGCTAATCCGCCTAGAGTCCTGGACCCTGGTGGTGGTGGCGGAGAAGGCAGTCAAGGAGCCTGCAGGCAGAGATGCTGTGTGTGGGGACTGACTTAGTCTTCGATCGTGCAATAGCCCTCAGGGATCCATGCCTCATTCATTTTGATAAAGGTCAGGTACTGAACACTGTCATGACTTAGGTGACTTCTCTTCTCAGTGACAATGCCTCCAGCTGCACTGAAGGTCCTTTCTGACAGGACGCTTGTGGCAGGGCAAGAGAAAAGTTGTATGGCAAATTGGGACAGCTCTGGCCACAGGTCAAGCATGCGCAACCAGTAGAGCAAGGGTTCATCCTCGCTGCTCGCAGTCGCAGTGTGTGCATCCACACTTAAGGCCAGGTAGTCGGCTACCTGCCGGTCCAGGCGTTGGTGAAGGGTGGATCCCGAAGGGCTACTGCGAGGCGTTGGACTAAAGAATGTCCACATGTCCGACATCACCCCGACATCGCTGGAGCGTCCTGTCCTTGCCTGAGTTGACTGGTGAGGAGGAGGATTACTGCCAGTGGTACCTTTATTGCGTTGTACTGTCACATCACCCTTAAATGCATTGTAAAGCATCATTGACAGCTTGTTCTGCAAGTGCTGCATCCTTTCCGCCTTGTGTTGAGTTGGTAACAGGTCTGCCACTTTGTGCCTGTACCGAGGGTCTAGTAGCGTGGCCACCCAGTACAGGTCATTCCCCTTGAGTTTTTTGATACGGGGGTCCCTCAACAGGCTGGACAACATGAAAGAGGCCATCTGCACAAAGTCGGATCCAGACGTACTCTCCATCTCCTCTTGCTCTTCCACAGTGACGTCACGCAACTCCTCTTCCTCCCCCCAGCCACGAACAATACCACGGGAACGTGGAGCAGCAGAAGCCCCCTGTGATGGCTGCTGCGGTTGTTCTTCTGCTGCCACCGCCGCCTCTTCCTCCTCCACAGAAACACCTTCCTCATAATCCACATCCGAGTCCGACTCCTCTCCTTCCCCACACAACTCATCTTCTTCCTCCTCCTCCCCCCTCTGTGGTGCCACAGGTGTCAAGGAAACATGTGGTTCAGATGTAAATCGCTCCCACGAATCCTCCTGCCATAGCTGTTCCTGTTCCCGCTCCTCCACAGCTTCATCCACCACTCTACGCATGGCACGCTCCAGGAAGTAAGCGTAGGGGATCAAGTCGCTGACAGTGCCTTCAGCGCGACTCACCAGGTTGGTCACCTCTTCAAACGGCCGCATGGTCCTGCATGCATTTCGCATCAGTGTCCAGCTGTTGGGCCACAACATCCCCATCTTCCCAGATTGTGTCCTTCTACTGTAGTTGTACAGGTACTGGGTGATGGCTTTCTCCTGGTCTAGAAGGCGAGAGAACATCAGCAGGGTGGAATTCCAGCGAGTTGGGCTATAGCATATCAAGCGTCTCACCGGCAAGTTGTTTTTCCGCTGAATGTCCGCAAAGCGTGCCATGGCCGTATAAGACCACCTGAAATGTCCACACAACTTCCTGGTCTGCTTCAGGACGTCCTCTAAGCCTGGGTACTTTGAGACAAATCTTTGCACGACCAGATTCAGCACATGTGCCATGCAGGGTACATGTGTCAGCTTTCCCGAATTCAAAGCGGAAAGGAGATTGCTGCCGTTGTCACACACCACGTTGCCGATCTCCAGCTGGTGCGGGGTCAGCCATTGCTCCACCTGTTTGTTAAGAGCAGCCAGGAGAGCTGCTCCAGTGTGACTCTCCGCTTTGAGGCAAGACATGTCTAGAATTGCGTGACACCGTCGTACCTGTCATGCAGCGTAGGCTCTGGGGAGATGGGGCTGTGTAGCTGGAGAGGAAGAGGAGATGGCAGCACCGCTAGAGTTCAATTGACACTCAGCCAAGGAGGAGGAGGAGGTTGACAGCGAAGAGGATGTAGCTGGAGGAGAAGGAGAGGAGGTGCCAGGAGGCCTGCCTGCAAGCCGTGGAGGTGTGACAAGTCGGTCCGCTGCGCAGCCACGTACTCCCTGCTTGCTGCCATCGGTCACCAGGTTGACCCAATGGGCTGTGTACATAATGTAGCGGCCCTGCCCGTGCTTGGCAGACCAGGCATCCGTGGTCAGGTGGACCCTTGACCCAACACTTTTCGCAATAGATGACACCACTTGCCTCTGAACTGCACGGTACAGTTTGGGTATGGCATTTCGTGAAAAATAAGTGCAGCCTGGTATCTTCCGCTGCGGTGTCCCAATGGCCACAAATTTACGGAAAGCCTCTGACTCCACCAGCTTGTATGGTAATAGCTGGCAAGCTAATAGTTCCGCCACACCAGCTGTCAGACGCCGGGCAAGAGGGTGACTGGCCGAAATTGGCTTCTTCCGCTCAAAGACTTCCTTCACGGACACCTGGCTACTGCTGTGGGCAGAGGAGCAGGAAGCGCTCAAGGGCAGAGGCGGTGTGAAGGAGGGTGGCTGTGAAGGTTCAAGGGAGAAAGCGGATGAAGACGATGCACCTGAAGGAGGAAGAGGAGAAGGAGGGTGGCTTGTCTTTTGAGGGGTGCTGCTTTTCCTCAGGTGTTCTTCCCATAGCTGTTTGTGCCTTTTCTCCAGGTGCCTTCGTAAAGCACTTGTCCCTACGTGAGTGTTGGCCTTTCCACGGCTCAATTTTTGGAGGCAGAGAGAACAGATGGCTTTGCTCCTATCTGAGGCACACACCGTAAAATATTTCCAAACCGCTGAGCCCCCCTGGGGTGATGGCACTACGGTGGCATCAACAGCTGACCTTGAAGGGCATGTTGGCTGGCTGGCCATAGCTGGCGATACATGGTGCCGGACACTGCCCCCAACTGTTTCTGAGGACGAGCTCCCTCTGCTTCTATCATGGAGTCGTCTCCTCCTACTCCTCTCTGGCTCCCCCTCTGAACTGTCCCCCTGGTCATCTCCTCTATTTGGAACATACGTGACATCCGTATAATCGTCATCATAATCCTCCTGCCCAGCTTCGCTTTCCTCAGACAACTCCACAACTGCACCAACTTCAGATGGTTCATCATGCCCCTCCTCACACGTTACGTCCATACTATCGCCACCTAACTCAGACGTATGAGGTGGTGTACCTGCTCCTTCTTCTTGTTGTTGCAGTAGTGGCTGTGAATCAGTGATTTCACCACCACCACCACCAAATAACTCCTGCGAAGTGTCAAATGCAGCGGATGTGGTGCTTGTTGTAGCGCTGGTGGCTGCGGGAGTTGAGGTGTTCTGTGTTAAATACTCAAGCATGTCCTCACAATTTTGGGAAGTGATGGCACGTGCCTTCTTCTGAGCACTGTATTTTGGGCCAGGTCCGCACGAAATCACAGCAACACCACCACGCACAGACCTGCCAGTGCCAGGTGGCCTTTCTCTGGGTCTGCCTCTACCTCTTCCTCTACCTGGTTTGTCCATTTTGTCCATCTCGGGGGGAAGCTAGGCATATGCAGTGAGGTGAGTTCACTCGACAGAAAAGGTAGATATGCAGTAAGGTGAGTTCACTCAACCCAAAGTTAGTTATATATGCAGTGAGGTGAGTTCACTGAACACAAAAGGTAGCTATGTGCAGTGAGGTGAGTTCACTCAACCCAAAGGTAGTTATATAAGCAGTGAGGTGAGTTCACTGAACACAAAAGGTAGCTATGTGCAGTGAGGTGAGTTCATTCACCCCAAAGGTAGTTATATGCAGTGAGGTGAGTTAACTGAACACAACAGGTAGTTAGATGCAGTCAGCTGAGTTCACTCAACCCAAAGGTAGTTATATACAGTGAGGTGAGTTCACTCAACAGAAAAGGTAGATATGCAGTGAGGTGAGTTCACTCAACCCAAAGGTAGTTATATATGTAGTGAGGTGAGTTCACTGAACACAAAAGGTAGCTATGTGCAGTGAGGTGAGTTCACTCAACCCAAAGATAGTTATATATGCAGTGAGGTGAGTTCACTGAACACAGCAGGTAGTTAGATGCAGTCAGCTGAGTTCACTCAACACAAAGGTAGTTATATGCAGTGAGGTGAGTTCACTCAACAGAAAAGGTAGATATGCAGTGAGGTGAGTTCACTCAACCCAAAGGTAGTTATATATGCAGTGAGGTGAGTTCACTGAACACAACAGGTAGTTATATGCAGTGAGGTGAGTTCACTCAACAGAAAAGGTAGATATGCAGTGAGGTGAGTTCACTCAACCCAAAGGTAGTTATATATGCAGTGAGGTGAGTTCACTGAACACAAAAGGTAGCTATGTGCAGTGAGGTGAGTTCACTCAACCCAAAGGTAGTTATATATGCAGTGAGGTGAGTTCACTGAACACAAAAGGTAGCTATGTGCAGTGAGGTGAGTTCACTCAACCCAAAGGTAGTTATATATGCAGTGAGGTGAGTTCACTGAACACAACATGTAGTTAGATGCAGTCAGCTGAGTTCACTCAACACAGAGGTAGTTATATATGCAGTGAGGTGAGTTCACTCAACCCAAAGGTAGTTATATATGCAGTGAGGTGAGTTCACTGAACACAGCAGGTAGTTAGATGCAGTCAGCTGAGTTCACTCAACACAAAGGTAGTTATATGCAGTGAGGTGAGTTCACTCAACCCAAAGGTAGTTATATATGCAGTGAGGTGAGTTCACTGAACACAAAAGGTAGCTATGTGCAGTGAGGTGAGTTCACTCAACCCAAAGGTAGTTATATATGCAGTGAGGTGAGATCACTGAACACAACAGGTAGTTAGATGCAGTCAGCTGAGTTCACTCAACACAAAGGTAGTTATATATGCAGTGAGGTGAGTTCACTCAACCCAAAGGTAGTTATATATGCAGTGAGGTGAGTTCACTCAACCCAAAGGTAGTTATATATGCAGTGAGGTGAGTTCACTGAACACAACAGGTAGTTAGATGCAGTCAGCTGAGTTCACTCAACACAAAGGTAGTTAAATATGCAGTGAGGTGAGTTCACTGAACACAAAAGGTAGCTATGTGCAGTGAGGTGAGTTCACTCAACCCAAAGGTAGTTATATATGCAGTGAGGTGAGTTCACTGAACACAAAAGGTAGCTATGTGCAGTGAGGTGAGTTCACTCAACCCAAAGGTAGTGATATATGCAGTGAGGTGAGTTCACTGAACACAAAAGGTAGCTATGTGCAGTGAGGTGAGTTCACTCAACCCAAAGGTAGTTATATATGCAGTGAGGTGAGTTCACTGAACACAACAGGTAGTTAGATGCAGTCAGCTGAGTTCACTCAACACAAAGGTAGTTATATGCAGTAAGGTGAGTTCACTCAACAGAAAAGGTAGATATGCAGTGAGGTGAGTTCACTCAACTTAAAAGGTAGTTATATGCAGTGAGGCAAGTTCACTCAACACAAAAGGTAGTTATGTGCAGTCAGCTGAGTTCACTCAACACAAAGGTAGTTATATACAGTGAGGTGAGTTCACTCAACCCAATGGTAGTTATATATGCAGTGAGGTGAGTTCACTGAACACAAAAGGTAGCTATGTGCAGTGAGGTGAGTTCACTCAACCCAAAGGTAGTTATATATGCAGTGAGGTGAGTTCACTGAACACAAAAGGTAGCTATGTGCAGTGAGGTGAGTTCACTCAACCCAAAGGTAGTTATATATGCAGTGAGGTGAGTTCACTGAACACAACAGGTAGTTAGATGCAGTCAGCTGAGTTCACTCAACACAAAGGTAGTTATATGCAGTGAGGTGAGTTCACTCTACAGAAAAGGTAGATATGCAGTGAGGTGAGTTCACTCAACTTAAAAGGTAGTTATATGCAGTGAGGCAAGTTCACTCAACACAAAAGGTAGTTATGTGCAGCGAGGTGGGTTCACTCAACACAAACATAGGTGTATGCAGTGATGAGGTGGGTTAAGTAAACACAACAGGTACTAGTAGTAGGTAAACGCAGTACTGGGTGGGTAGTACAATGTGCAGCTTCCTGTCACACACACAGTTAGTCACTGAATGTGCTGCTGAATGCTGGTGGGCTGCTGGCAGTGGGACACACACATTATGAATTAGCAATGCTGTCTAAGCAACTCAAGTGTCTCACACACACAGGTATTCACTGAATGTGCTGCTGCTGCTGCTGGCAGTGGGACACACAGTATGAATTAGCAATGCTGTCTAAACAGCACAAGTGTCAGTTTCAAACACAGAAAAAAACAAAACACACAAGCAGGATCAGCTCTGAAAAGAGCTGTTCTGGGGAGCTATTATAGCAATAAGATTCAGCTAGGAGCAAGCTAAGAAGGGAAGAGCCTGACTAATCTGTCCCTAGGAGAACAAGTCTGCAGCAGCTGTCCCTAGTCTGTCTCTAGCAGGCACACGAGTGAGGCTAATGGCCGCCGGAGCCTGCCTTATATAAGGGGGGGGGGGGGCTCCAGGGCTTAGTATAGCCGGATTGGCTACAATGCACCTGCTGACTGTGATGCAGAGGGTCAAAGTTGACCCTCATAGAGCATTATGGGGCGAATCGAACTTCCGTGAAACCGTTAGGCCCACCTCTACTGGTGAGTTTACCCCATGTCTGTTTTTTATGTCGTACTCGACGATCAATCTTAATTGCCAAAGAGCTTGCCTCATCTATGGTTTTAGGTTCAGGATGGCCCAACATCAGATCAGCTACTGCATCAGATAATCCCGATAAAAAAGAATCAAGTAAAGCATGTTGCCCCCATCTGGCTGTCACTGCCCACTTTCTAAACTCTGCTGCATACATCTCCACAGTGTTATGCCCTTGTCTGAGGGTCTTAAGCTTCCTTTCTGACGTTATCGCTAAATTGGGATCATCATATATAACTGCCATAGCTTCAAAGAAATCCTGAACCGATGCTAGAGCCTCATGGGTATCGGGAAGACTGTAGGCCCATGCCTGTGAGTCTCCAGATAAAGTCTTTATTAAAATGACCCGCTGACTCTTGGACCCTGATGCGCTAGGACATAACTCAAAGTATGAAAGGCACCGATTTCTAAAATTCCGAAAATCGGCCCTATGCCCAGAAAACTTTTCAGGAAGAGGCAACCTGGGCTCCAGGACAAAAGGGGATAACACTGATGCACTGGGTGTTTGAATGCATTGCACCCTATCAGATAGTTGGCGAATCTGAGTCTGCTGGGTATTAACCATGAGAGACATCTGATTAACTGCCGTGATCAAGCATTCAACATGAGTGAACAGTGTATCCATAGACATTTCTTGGTCTGCGGTTCTGTAACGATTGTAATAATGTTTTGGTGTAGCAACACAGACGTCTGATTATGTGGTGATCTGCAGAATCACCAATAATACAGACGCTCTACCTGATTATGTGGTGATCTGCAGAATCACCAATAATGCAAGTATAGCTAACAGGAACACAGAGTGAGATGTGCTTGGTGCAACAGTAACTGATTAGTTTAATGAGACCTCACCAGAGGAGCTGGTGGATACTATCAGAAACAGTAACTGAGTAGATTTAACTAAACCTCACCAGAGGAGCTGGTGGGTACTATCACAAAAGCACCTGGGCCCACTGGTGAGTAGAGAGGTCAGACAGGCTAGGTTCGGCAACTGAGAGGCAGATACAGTACAGAATCAGTAGGCAAAAGAGTAGTAGTATTCAGGCAGAGGTTCAGAAACTAGATCAGATGGGCAGAGGTACAGAAACGATAAGCAATAGCGGAGTCAGAGATAAGCCAGAGTCATACACAGAATATCAATAATAATACAATAAACAATAGTCCTAGTCTTGTGTGAAATCCCTGGTTTCCTCCCATATCAAAGCACACCGGATACCAGTCTAAGGTCTGAGCGCTAACACGTATGTATTTGCAACCGCAGGCAGGTTGCGAGTGAATAGTGAAGGCTTAAGAAGCAGAGGAGACCTCACAGCCGCGCCCACAACAATTAGCCAATCCTGAGCGGCGTGAGTCCCCTCTGACGTCAGCCGACCAGCGGGTCAGCTGACGCGCCTCCTCCCAGCATAAAGGTCCTGTCCTGTCTGTGCTAGACGCCGGCGGAACGGAAAACCCCCCCGAGCAGGGAACTGAGGTGGCTGCGGAGACACCCTGTGTGCCCGCAGCCGCAGATGTTACAGTGGGTAGCGATTTTTCACCGTGATTTTATTTAACTCCCTATAATCAATACATGGGCGTAAGCCACCATCTTTCTTCTGTACAAAGAAGAATCCTGCCCCTGCAGGGGACTTTGAAGGCCGGATAAAGCCTTTTGCAAGATTCTCTTTGATATAATCTTTCATGGCCAGTTTTTCTGGACCTGTCAGATTATAGAGGTGACCTCTGGGGGGCATGGTTCCAGGCCTTAGTTCGATCGGGCAATCAAAACTTCAGTGTGGGGGAAGCTTATCTGCAGATTTAGGGCAGAAGACATCAGAAAAATCTGCAAACTGAGGTGGAACACCCTCTACATGTATCTTGGTGGCACAGACCACGACTCTCTCAATGCAATGATGATGACAATAAGGAGACCAACTTAACAATTGACCAGAGCTCCAGTCAATCTGAGGAGAGTGTTTGCGTAGCCACGGCATACCAAGAATGACAGTAGAGGTGGCCATTTTCAGGACATTAAATTGCATTTCTTCCCTGTGTAACACCCCCACATGGAAGGAAAGAAGGGGAGTCTGAGAAAGGGGCTGTCTGTCCTGCAAAGGAGAATCATCCACTGCAGTGACAAAAATTTGTCTATCCAAAGGTAGTAGCAAAAAAGTTTCTGTACCGTGTTAGCCAAACAAATTATATAGGTAGAAAAAAAACAACGTTTTGTAAGAAATAATACCTTTTAATGGCTAACTAATAGAGTTAAATGATGCAAGCTTTCTGGGATCTAGTCCCCTTCTTCAGGCATATTTCCAGATGTAAGCTGAAGTAAAACACTGATGCAGCAGAGCTGGCAGCTATACGTCAGCACAGGACGCATCCTAAGGTATAGTAACCGGCTCTTAAATGAGCCGGTTCTTTTTGTATTGAATCAAATAAATTGATTCATTTGATTCAATACAAAAAGAACCGGCTACTAAAGAGCCGGTTACTATACCTTAGGATGCGTCCTGTCCGGACGTATAGCTGCCAGCTCCGCTGTCTCTCCCTGTCTGCCTGCACCTGTCACCCTCACCTAGGGTGGCACCCATGGGTGCACCAGGTGCCAGGCTAGGTGAGGGTGACAGGTGAGGAGGCGGGGAGGACAGCGGGAGCCGTGCTATGCGTCCCTACGCAGGACGCATTGTAAGGTATAGTATTCTAATTGGCGTGGGAGATCTTCATTCAAGTTAATTGAAGATCGCAAGATAAGAGGATATTGTTATTCGTTGGATCATTTCCGAGGATATATTGGCGTGGGAACATTTTTTTTAAAGGTACAGGTAAGTATTTGTGGTTAATTAAGATTATTAAAATACTTTTCTCGTGGTTGTGTTTTTATTCCATTTAACCCTTTGTTGAAATGGGTAAGGGGTACAAAGTAGCCCTATACTCATTTCTCCTGGGAGGGGGGTGGGCATCTTAGGGTCCCCTTCTTAAAGTGGACTCCCAGATGCCACCATGAACCCCCCCCCCAGGGAGTCGTCGCCCCCACCTCCTCCTGGGGCACCGGAGGTGGGGAAGAGCCCCTTGTCCATGGATTGGACAAGGGCTCCGGGGGGGAGGGGAAGGCTTGGCCGCCCCTCCCCTCCGAAGCCCCCCCATACCATGGACCATGCGGGCTGGTATAGCTCAGGGTGCGAAGCCCCAGTCGGCCGGGGCTCCGCATTCTGGCTATCCCAGCCTGCATGGGGGACAAGGGGTTACAGAGGCTCGGAGGGGGGACCCCACGTCATTTTTTTAAAAATTTATTTCCCACACTCAGAACAGTAAAAAAATAAAAATTGATACCAAATTTTTAAAAAAAACAACGTGGGGTCCCCCCTCCCGAGCCTCTGTAACCCCTTGTCCCCCATGCAGGTTGGGATAGCCAGAATGCGGAGCCCCGGCCGACTGGGGCTTCGCACCCTGAGCTATACCAGTCCGCATGGTCCATGGTGTGGGGGGGCTCTGGGGGGGAGGGGCGGCCAAGCCCCCCCCTCCCACCCCCGGAGCCCTTGTCCAATCCATGGACAAGGGGCTCTTTCCCGCCTCCCTTGCCCCAGGTGGAGGCGGGGGGCGACGACTCCCTGGGGGGGGTTCATGGTGGCATCTGGGAGTCCCCTTTAAGAAGGGGACCCCCAGATGCCCACCCCTCTCCCAGGAGAAATGAGTATAGAGGTACAAAGTGCCCCTTACCCATTTCCACAAAGGGTTAAACGAAATAAAAACACAACCACGAGAAAAGTCCTTTAATGTTCTAAATTAACCAGAAATACTTACCTGTACCTTTAAGAAAAAAATCCCACGCCAATCAGGTCCCACGACAGTATCCTCCATCTTGCGATCTTCTGATACATCTTGATTGAAGATCTCCGCTGCCCCGACGCCACACACGCCGCCTCCGCCGCACTGCTCTCAGCTATACTAAGTATAGCTGAGAGTTGCGTCTATGCGTCTATATAGACGCATTAGCGCTAGCTGCCGCTGCCCTTCCTGCCTCCCCCCACCTGTCACCCTCATCCATGCTGACACCCAATGCACCCATGGGTGCCAGCATGGGTGAGGGTGACAGGTGGGGGGAGGCAGGGAGGGCAGCGGCAGCTAGCGCTAATGCGTCTATATAGATGCATAGACGCAACTCTCAGCTATACTAAGTATAGCTGAGAACAAAAAGCATCTTTAAATTTTGGCTCCAAGGCTCCCCATTGGTTCCTTATCGACCAATGGGGATCCTCCTGATCCCCATTGGTCTGTTAAGGAACCAATGGGGACCATTGGAGCTAAAATTTAAAGATGCTTTTTGCTCTTAGCTATACTTAGTATAGCTGAGAGCAGTGCGGCGGAGGCGGCGTGTGTGGCGTTGGGGCGGCGGAGATCTTCAATCAAGATGTAACAGAAGGTCGCAAGACAGAGGATACTGTCGTGGGACCTAATTGACATGGGATTTTTTTCTTAAAGGTACAGGTAAGTATTTCTGGTTAATTTAGAACATTAAAGGACTTTTCTCGTTGTTGTGTTTTTATTTCATTTAACCCTTTGTGGAAATGGGTAAGGGGTACAAAGTAGCCCTATACTCATTTCTCCTAGGAGGGGGGTGGGCATCTGGGGGTCCCCTTCTTAAAGGGGACTCCCAGATGCCACCATGAACCCCCCCCCCCAGGGAGTCGTCGCCCCCACCTCCTCCTGGGGCACCGGAGGTGGGGAAGAGCCCCTTGTCCATGGATTGGACAAGGGCTCCGGGGGGGAGGGGAAGGCTTGGCCGCCCCTCCCCCCCGCAGCCCCCCCATACCATGGACCATGCGGGCTGGTATAGCTCAGGGTGTGAAGCCCCAGTCGGCCGGGGCTCCGCATTCTGGCTATCCCAGCCTGCATGGGAGACAAAGGGTTACAGAGGCTCGGTAGGGGGGACCCCACGTCATTTTTTTCAAAACATTTCCCACACTCTGAACATAACCCACAAATTTTAATTTAAAAAAAAAAATAAATACAATTTTTCAATTTTTTTTAAAATATTGTTTCCCAGTATCTTTTTAACATATCCTGCAAATTTGGTGTTGCTAGGATTTAAGGGGACTTTGCTATTAACTGCTAAAGTCGGCGGAAAAAGTTTCCATGGAAATGTCAGTACGCGATTTAAATAGATACATTTCCTCTTTGAAGATTTAAACTCGATTTTCTCAAAAACTATAAGGTCTTTTTGAACAATTTTTTTTCTTCATGTTCCCACTATTCTTCTTAACATTCCCTACACATTTGGTGTTTCTGGCATTTAAAGGGGCTTTGCTATTAACCGCTAAAGTCGGCGGGCGTTTAATTTACCCACGGTCAGAAGAAGAATATTCAAAATCGATTTTCTCAAAAACTATAAGGTCTTTCTGAGAAAAAAATGTTTCCTCTTGTTCACAATTTTCTTCTTAACATTCCCTGCAAATTTGGTGTTTGTAGCTTTTAAGGGGGCTTTGCTATTAAACATTAAAGCCGGCGGGCAGATATTTTCCAAACGGCAGCAAAGCAAGGGTTAAAACGATAAATATCGTTTGGGAGCAATACAAATATAAATATAAACGATAAATATCGTTTTTAAAGCCGGCGCCATTTTTTAGCTGTCAAAAACGAAAAATAACTAGCGATAGTGGTTCTCTATGGGGCGCCGTTTTTTAACTACGATAACTGGCGCCATTTTTAACGGACCCCATAATAGGGATTCCCCATTTATGAACAAAATCAAAATCAATAAAATTAGCAGCTGAGCCTGAGTCTATAAATGGTTGGGTAGCCAACTCTTGCTTTCCCCAAGGTATAGAACATGGCAACAGTAATCTTTTATCAGATAGAGGTATAACTGGTTCGCCTAGGGTAGTACCTCTAACTACACCTAGGCGGAGAAGTTTTCCGACTTCTTAGGACTATTTTGTACCAAATGCCCCTTCTCAGCACAGTACAAGCACAGACCCTCTTTCCTTCTCCTGGTTTTCTTAAACTCTGACAGTCTGGAATGACCGAACTGCATCGGTTCATCTTGAGGGACCGGAGAGGAAGCAGAGACTGGGACAGATTTAGTAGGAACCCGGGATCTACTCTGTTTCTGATAGCGGATTTGGCGATCAATTTTAACTGCCAACGCGATCGCTTCATCCACAGTTTTGGGCTCAGGATGACTTAACATCACATCCGATACAGGATCGGAAAGACCTGTCAGAAAACAATCTAATAGCGCAAATTGTCCCCATCTAGCCGACACTGCCCACCTCCTAAACTCTGCTGCGTAGGTCTCTACAGTGTTGTGACCCTGCCGGAGAGTCTTTAACTTCCTTTCTGCTGTGACTGTGACATCAGGGTCGTCGTAGATTATCGCCATGGATTTAAAAAACTCCTGCACCGAGGACATTGCCTCATGACCCTCAGGTAAACTGTAGGCCCAAGTTTGTGAATCGCCAGACAGTAATGTTTTGATGAAAGTTACCCTCTGACTCTCTGAACCTGACGATATGGGCCGCATTTCAAAGTACGGTAAACAGCGGTTCCTAAAGTTGCTGAAATCTGACTTATGACCTGAGAACCTCTCTGGGAGAGGCATTCTAGGTTCAACGACAGGAGGGGACTGCCCTGGTAATGTCGGGGCCTGTAGCAAATGTACCGCCTCAGACAACTAATTGATTTGCGTCTGTTGCGTATTGACCGTGGTAGTCAGGACATTTACTGCCACGGTCAAGGCCTCGACTTGAGTACACAGAGCCTCCATAGACATTCTGGTCTGCTGTTATGTGACAATGTGTCAGCGAGAGCACAAGTATCTGATTATGTGGTGATCTGCAGTATCACCACCTAATGCAGATATATCCCTGAACCAAAGTAATCAGTATCTTACTGATAGTAGATCAGCAGAAGACTCACTAGCACAAAATCAGTACTTTAATAAGAAACGTGATCACAGGTGTTTAGTGCACAGTATACAGGAGTACTCCTGGCTGTAGGGACTATCACTAACAGAGTTGTCGTACAGGCAAAGTTGGTAACGAATCGGTCGGCAGCAGTACAGCATCGTCAGGCTAATCGTAGTCAAAGGTAAGCTGAGGTCGGCAATGGGTCGGGCAGATAGGGTACAGAATCAGGAGGCAGAAATCAGAGTCAGAAATTCGAGCAGAGGGTCATACACCATAAATCAACAATAGTAACGAGTTATAATTATAGCTATCAAACAATTCTTATCTTGTGTGAAATCCCCGGTTTCCTCCCGGATCAAAGCACACTGGAACTATCTAAGGTCTGAGCGCTAACACGAAGTATTCACAACAGCAGACAATGAGCAAATGACATCTCCCAGCTTAAATACAGAAAGCAATCCAAACCGCCCGCCCAGAGGGTTGGATCAACCAGCAGCGTGTGATTGGCAGGTTGGTGTCAGCTGACCGCAAGATCAGCTGACCCGTCTCCTCAGATTATAAAGGTCCTGCCGCCCCGCCCGCGAGTGTGCTGACCTAACCTGATGTGCAGAGGAGAGACCTGTCCTGCCAGGGGCTATGCAAGATGTCTGAGAGAATGCGGCCGCCGCCGGGGTGATGTCAGACGCGGAAGCGGCGGCCGCAGCACTCTCCGCTGGTGAGGTAATACTGCTATACCTGACAGTGCCACGTGCAAACACGTGCAAAGTGCCATGTGCAAAGTGCCAAGTGCGAAGTGCCACGTGCAAACACGTGCAAAGTGCCAAGTGCCAAGTGCAAAGTGCCATGTGCAAAGTGCCAAGTGCAAAGTGCCACGTGCAAACACGTGCAAAGTGCCATGTGCAAAGTGCCAAGTACAAAGTGCGAAGTGCCACGTGCAAACACGTGCAAAGTGCCAATTGCAAAGTGCCACATGCAAACAAGTGCAAAGTTCCACATGCAAAGTACCACGTGTGAAGTGGCATGTGGCACTTTGGACGTGGCACTTTGCACGTGTTTGCACGTGGCACTTTGCACTTGTCACTTTGCCTTTTGCACGTGTTTGCATGAGGCACTTTGCACGTGTTTGCACTTTGCACGTGTCACTTTGCACTTTGCACATGTTTGCATGAGGCACTTTGCACTTGGCACTTTGCACGTGGCACTTTGCACGTGTTTGCATGTGGCACTTTGCATTTGGCACTTTGTACTTTGCATTTGGCACTTTGCCCGTGGCACTTTGCACGTGTTTGCACGTGGCACTTTGCACTTGGCACTTTGCACTTGGCACTTTGCACGTGTTTGCATGTAGCACTTTGCACGTGTTTGCACTTTGCACATGGCACTTTGCACTTTGCACATGTTTGCACTTTGCTGCTGGCCTGGAGTGTGCACAGCACTGCAGCTCACACTCTAAATGTCACACTATGACATCAATCAAGCTAATGAACGATTTAACTATAGTGTAGTGATAGTGAAGGGGTTAATCACTGAACAGCTTATCACTGTCTACAGCCCTTGGTCCAGCAGCACTGCAGCGCACACTCTAACTGTCACACTATGAGACATCAATCAAGCTAATTAACGTTTTAACTATAGAGTAGTGATAGTAGTGAAGGGGTTAATCAATGAACAGCTTTAGGTTTATAACTGTGTACAGCCCTTTGTAGGGCACCAGCACTGGAGCATGTCTCTGTGTGCATTCAGTAGTCAGGACAATCTGTCTCATCATGGCAGCCCTCCTTATTATACAGGGGGGCTGGCCAGTGTTCCTGTCAGTGATTGGGTGCCAAGGCTTAGGCTGGGGGGCCTCTGATTGGCTCAATGAGGTCAGTTGGTGCCGGCTAGAGATGGCCAGAACCTCCGATTTTCGGTTCGCGAACTTCCGCGGAAGGTTCGGATCGCACAAACTTTCGTGAACCGCAATAGACTTCAATCGGGAGGCAAACTTGGAAAACTAGAAACACTTATGCTGGTTCACACGAACTTTCACGAACCGCAATAGACTTCAATGGGGAGGCAAACTTGGAAAACTAGAAACACTTATGCTGGCCAGAAAAGTGATGGAAAAGATGTTTCAAGGTGTCTAACACCTGGACCCGCAGGTGGCAGAGTGCGATACATGCCAAAAGTCCCGGGGGAAAAATCTGGATTTGACGCAAAGCAGCGTTTTAAGGGCAGAGATCACATTGAATGCTAAATTACAGGCCTAAAGTGCTTTAAAACTTCTTGCACATGTATACATCAATCAGGAAGTGTAAAAAGAGTACTGCTTCACACTGACACACCAAACTCACTGTGTAACGCACCGCAAACAGCTGTTTGTGTAGTGACGGCCGTGGTGGACTACTGCGCAGTGCGCACCATGGCGAGATTGCTCTTCCTCACTCAGTGATGTCTAGTTAGGTAATGTCTGTCTGCCTTATCAACTTCCGATGGTTCTTTCTCTACCATTGTTAAAGCTTACATCTATTTTTTTTACATTACATTTTTTACTTGCTGCTCAGTACCTGCAACGAGAATCTATTATGGAGGGCAAGTCTGCCATTGTGACCAAGGGTAATGGCCGGGGAATCAGGGTTCAATTCCGGTCCGAAGTGGGAGCCTGAGACCCATGCTGTATAAGTCCTGTACCTGCCCTGACCACGCTTTGCAGACTAGGCATCTGTGGTCAGATGAACCCTTGACCCAGCATAAGACAAACCAAGTCAAAATCATTTGCCAAGAATGTGTTATGGAGGGCAAGTCTGCCATTTATTCAACTGTGTGAAACTTTCTTTGGTACTTTCACAGTACCATGGTGTCCACGGCAGGTAACCATCCAACAGGCCGAGGAATCCTGCTTCGATTCCGTTCCGGAGTTGGAACCTAAGAAACGGCTACCACAAGGAAGGCAGCAGGCATGGCAGGGGATACACTGGTCCTAACTGTGAAAGTAAAAGAAAGAACCGACGACCAGTACTTTTTCGAGGCCCTGCTGTAATGAATCAACTTTAAATCCTTTAATGAGAATCTGTTATGGAGGTGAAGTCTGCCATTGTGACCACTGACCATGGGTAATGGCCGGGGAATCCTTCCTGGTCTGATTCCGGTCCGGAGTTGTAGCCTAACAAACGGCTACCACCACACATCCAGGCAAGGAGGGCAGCAGGCATGGCATGCCCGCCCCGAGGTTGTGACCAAAAATAACAATACATGACTCAGGAGGACTTTTGAGGCCCTAATGTAATGAATCAACTTTAAATCCTTTAACGAGAATCAGTTATGGAGTGCAAGTCTGATGGTGCCTTCACTGCGAATCACCAGGTTGGTCTCCGGCGAGAATCTGTTATGGAGGTCAAGTCTGCCATTATGACCACTGACCACAGGCATCCCTACGTCTGGCAAAATGGGGCATCTGCCCTCCCCTGGCCAGCTGCTGCCCCCCCCCCCCCAGCCACCCGAACCCGGAAGTGTTTGAAGGCGTGGCCGCCACTTGCTCCCTAGGCTGACAGGCTGCTGCTGTGCTGCCCATCACCCACCCACTCTCCCCGTGCACTGGACGGGCAGCTGGGAGGTGAACAAGTCCCGGTGCCCACCCTCCACAGAGTCCCCCTGCGTCCCTGTACCTATGCACTGCAGCGCTATCATCAAACAGATGACAGGCGCTGCAGAGACTGTAGCATTACTGTTGCTAGGCAACAGCAGGAAGCGGTGCCGACTTCTTGCATGTTGCCTGGGTCTAGGAGAAGTGGCCCCACTTGCTTGCCATCCAAGACATGTGGGACCCGGAAACTTCTGGAAGCCTGGCACTGCTCAGTGCTCAGCATCGGACAGGAGACAGGTATCCCCAGGCAGCAGTGAGCTCCTCCACATGACCTCACCAGCCAGCCAGGCAAACTTCACGTGCACTGGATAGTTGTCGCCCCTACTCTGCTGGAAGCCGAAGGTATGGGGGAGGGGGTAATAGAGGCTATAAAGCTGCAGCAGAGAGACGTCTGTGAGCATGCCCCCCTCCCAATCACATAACTGTTTAGGTAGAGTGACCAGATTTTTGTAGGTCCAACCTGGGACAGGGAGGGTGGGTGCAGGGGGGGGGGGGGGTGCGCGCAGCGCGCCGTGGCGAAAAGTGGGGAGGACTGAAGAGTGCACAGCGATGAAGACCGGGGGGGGGGGGGGGGGGGCTGCAGCGAACAATGGGCGTGGCCATGACATTGTATGGGCGGAGCTAACGTAATGATGTAACACCGAGGCATAAGAAAGCAGTGTTTACGCCGTGATGTGGACAAACGAGACTTTGCATCATGGGTGTGCAGAAACTGTGTGATGCTAATAGTATACCGTAACCACAAAGCAGCAAACATAGCCATCTATGACCATTAAATAATAAATGCAGTAACAGTTATCCCGAACACCAGAAACTAAATGCAATGGGCAACATGTCAGCACAAAATAAACGCAATGCGGGCAAACATGTCAGTACAAAATAAATGCAATGCGGGCAACATGTCAGTACAAAATAAACGCAATGCGGACAACATGTCAGTACAAAATAAACGCAATGCGGGCAACATGTCAGTACAAAATAAACGCAATGCGGGCAACATGTCAGTACAAAATAAACGCAATGCGGGCAAACATGTCAGTACAAAATAAACGCAATGCGGGCAACCATGTCAGTACAAAATAAACGCAATGCGGGCAACATGTCAGTACAAAATAAAAACGCAATGCGGGCAAACATGTCAGTACAAAATAAACGCAATGCGAGCAACATGTCAGTACAAAATAAACGCAATGCGGGCAAACATGTCAGTACAAAATAAAAACGCAATGCGGGCAAACATTTCACCAGAAAATTACTGCAATGCGGGCAAACATTTCACCAGAAAATTACTGCAATGCGGGCAAACATTTCACCAGAAAATTAACGCAATGCGGGCAAACATTTCA
This sequence comes from Hyperolius riggenbachi, assembly GCF_040937935.1. Taxonomy (NCBI): domain Eukaryota; kingdom Metazoa; phylum Chordata; class Amphibia; order Anura; family Hyperoliidae; genus Hyperolius; species Hyperolius riggenbachi. The sequence goes on along the minus strand of NC_090651.1, from coordinate 190,648,409 downwards.
CCAGAAAAGAAACGCAATGCGGGCAAACATTTCACCAGAAAAGAAACGCAATGCGGGCAAACATTTCCCCAGAAAAGAAACGCAATGCGGGCAAACATTTCCCCAGAAAAGAAACAATGCGGGCAAACATTTCATCAGAAAAGAAACAATGCGGGCAAACATTTCACCAGAAAAGAAACAATGCGGACAAACATTTCACCAGAAAAGAAACGCAATGCGGGCAAACATTTCACCAGAAAAGAAACGCAATGCGGGCAAACATTTCACCAGAAAAGAAACGCAATGCGGGTAAACATTTCCCCAGAAAAGAAACGCAATGCGGGCAAACATTTCCCCAGAATAGAAACAATGCGGGCAAACATTTCACCTGAAAAAGAAAGCATTTACTCACCTGGCAGAAGTCTCCGGCCTCTGGCG